>NC_092726.1:142448453-142772596 GCF_047496885.1 Scyliorhinus torazame
ATTATTTGAAAAATGAAAAATGAAAATCGCTTATTGTCACAAGTAGGCTTCAATTAAGTTACTGTGAAAAGCCCCTAGTCGCCACATTCCGGAGCCTGTTCGGGGAGGCTGTTACGGGAATTGCAGAGGTCACTGTATAATGTATCAGTATTTACAGTGGCCTGGATAGTATATCATTATTTATAGTAGTCCCCGTAGCATATCATAATTTACAGTGGTCTCTGAGGAGTATATTCTTATTTGCAGTTGTCCCAGGTTGGTTTATCATTAGTTACAGTAGTACCTGTGTTGTATATCATTATTTATAGTGGACCACGTGTAGCATACCATTATTAACAGTGGTTCTTGGGCGGTATATCATTATTTTCAGTGGTCGCTGGGCAACGTTTCATTACTTACAGTATTTCCTGGGTAGTGTAAGTGTATTTAAAGTGATTCCTAGGTAGGATACCATTATTTACACTGGTTCCTGGGTAGTAAATGATTATTTACAGCGGTCTCTGGCTGGTATTACATTATTTACAGTGGTCACTGAGTAGAATATCATTACTTACTGTGTCCCTGGATAGTATCCCATTATGTTCATTGGCTCCTGGGCAATATATAATTACTTACAGAGGCCCCTAGCTAGTATATCATTATTTACAGTGGTCCCTTAACAGTATATAGTTATTTACATAATTCCCTGTGCAGTATATTAGTATTTACAGTGGTCCCTGGGTAGTATATCATCATTAGCAGTGGTCCCTGGGTAGTGTTTCGGTATTTTCAGTTGTCCATAGACAGTATATCAGTATTTACATTGTTCCCTGTGTAGTATATCAGTATTTACATTGGTCTCTGGGTAGTATATCACTATTTACAGTGGACTCTGTATAGTATATTTTTATTTCCAGTTGTCCTTGGGTGGTATATCATATTTTAGCACACTTGCGTAGTATATCATAATGTGGCAACATTGGCGAGTTTTGTCTCCCAGACCTAGAATACCTGACGCTAAAACGCCGCCCCTAATCCCTTCCGCGGGAGTTCAACTCATTCATCCTGACGGCAGTTTACATCCACCGCATGCGAATGTGAAAATCGCACTGGACGGAATCTTCGCCACGACAAATCGCCTTGAAACGAAACATCCAGAGGCCTTGTTCATTGTAGCTGGAGTCTTCAGTCAGGACAAGCTCAAGTGCGGACTACCAAATTACCACCAACACGTCACCTGTTCCACGAGAGGCCCAAACATCCTGGAACACTGCTACACAAATATCAAACATGCCTCCCTCTGTTTCACCCGCCCAAACTTTGGCAAATCTGACCACAAGGCTCTTCTCCTGCTCCCAGCCTATAAGGAAAATCTGAAGCGGGAGAAACCGTCAAAGAAAGTTGTGCATTGTTGGTCTGAGAAATCGGATGACCTCCGACAGGACTGCTTGGAGTCAGTGGACTGGTCAGTATTTTAAAGTCTGAAACCAGCCTGAACGAGTACGCCACTACAGTAAATGACTTCATTAGTAAGTGTGTAGAAGACTGCGTGACAAAGAAACAAATCTGCGTGTTTCCCAACCGGAAACCCTGGATGAACAGGGATATCCACTGTTTGCTGTAGTCTAGATCTGAGGCATTCAGGTCAGGGGAGCCTGACCAGTACAAGAAAGTCCCATATGATTTAAGGAGATCCATCAAAGATGTCAAAAGACAGTACCGGACCAAGCTCGAAACCCAGGCCTGCCACACGGACCCCCGCCGACTATGGAAAGGTCTGCAAGACATAACGGGCTACAAGATGAAGGCATGTAAAATCACCGGCTCCAATGCACCCCTCCCTGATGAGCTCAACGCATTTTCTGCGAGATGTGAACAAGAGGTCAGCTAGAGCAAGCCCTCCACCCCAGAAGCCTCGGATGAACAGCCTCCTCGAAAGTCAACACTCGGAAAGCCAATGGCCCGGGTGGGGGACCCGGACGCGCTCTCAGGTCTTTCGCGGATCAGCTGGTGGTTTTTTTTCGCAAAGATCTTCAAACTCTCTTCACAATAATCTGAGGTCCCTATCTACTTCAAGAAGATGACCATCATCCCTGGCCGAAAAAAAGCCAAGCAGCGAGCCTCAATGACTATCACCCAGTGGCTTTGACATCCATCATCATGAAGTGCTTCGAACGACTAGTCATGGCACGAATCAACTTCAGCCTCCCGGATTGCCTTGATCCACTACAGTTTGCCTGCTGCTGCAACAGGTCCACAGCAGACAGCATCTCCATAGCCCTGCACTCTACCATACAACACCTAGATAACAAAGACACCTATGTCAGAGTCCTACTTATCGACGACAGCTCAGCCTTCAACACCATCATTCCTACGAAATTCCTCTCCGAGCTGCGTGGCCTTGGTCTCGGCTCCTCCCCTTGTGACTGGATGCTGAACTTTCTTACCCACAGGCCACAATCAGTAAGGATAGGCAACAACACCACCTCCACGATCATCCTCAACACCGGTGCCCCACAAGGCTGTGTCCTCGGCCCCCTACTGTGTGTCCTCAACCCCCTACTGTACTCCTTTTACACCTATGACTGTATGGCCAATTTCCCCTCCAACTCTACTGTCAAATTTGCTGATGACACCACAGTAGTGGGTCGGATTTCAAACAATGACGAGACAGAATACACAAATGAGAAAGAGAATCTGGTGAACTGGTGCGACGACAATAATCTCTCCCTCAATGTCAACAAAATGAAGGAGATCGTCGTCGACTTCAGGAAGCGTAGTGGAGAACATGCCCCTGTCTACATCAATGGGAACGAAGTAGAACGGGTCGAGAGCTTCAAGTTTTTAGGTGTACAGATCACCAACAGCCTGTCCTGGTCCCCCCCATGCTGACACTATAGTTAAGAAAGCCCACCAACGACTCTACTTTCTCAGAAGATTAAGGAAATTTGGCATGTCACCTACGACACTCAACAACTTCTACAGATGCACCATAGAAAGCATTCTTTGTGGTTGATATGGATCCTGCTCTGCCCAAGACCGCAGGAAATTACAAAAGGCCGTGAATGTAGCCCAACGCAACACGCATCCCAGCCTCCCATCCATCGACTCTGTCTACAATTCCCGCTGCCTCGGAAAGTCAGCCAGCATAATTAAGGACCCCACGCACCCCTGACATACAGTCTTCCACGTTCCTACGTCAGGAAAAAGATACCAACGTTTGAAGTCCCGTACCAACCGACTCAAGAACAGCTTCTTCCCTACTGCCATCAGACTTTTGAATGGGTCTACCTCATATTAAAGTCATCATGCATGTAACTACTTCCTTCATACTGCTGAGGTCCTGGAATTGAATTTCTACGCATGAGGCTTGTAAAGTATTGTTGTAATCCACGAATATCTTCTGCGCTGAAAGATGAACAATGCTTTGGACAGTTAATTAACATGTTGGTTAAACGGTGGTGCTCCTTCAGGGAGGATATGGTTCTGTGGGTTGGGGGTGCATGTGGGTGGTGCTGCTCCGTGCGAGGGTGCGTTTGTGGTGGGACTTTAATTTAGGTCACTGAGTTCTCTGAAGTCTACAAGCATTCCCGCACTCCACACAGCCCCCCTCTCCCTCCACCTGCTCTATCAGATTTAAAGAGGGACAAATTCCGGCTGAGATTATTCAAACAATAAGGCGTGTTCCACGCTTTCCCAGCTAAAACAGTTAGCGTTTGCTAGAATTTAGCTTTCCCGGCGCCCAGTCCGACAGAAGACTGTCAATATTTTCAGACCATCATTTGGTTGCATCTAACACACACAAGGTAGATGCAACAAGAGTCACACAGATAATACAACTTTCACTTTCCGAATAAAACACGCACAAGAGAGGAAATTCACGTCTTGAATGCATCGTGTCTATCAGTGGGTCAGTCACTCACTCTGCACATATTTGGTTCACATCCGCCTCCTCACTTTTACTTTCGCTATAATATGGCATTCAGTTTAATTCTCTGTACTGATTTCTGCAGGTGTCTTTCTGCGTCAAATTCGGAGGAACCATTCAGGGATTTGTATTTTGTTGTCTCAGATCGGAGGGGAGTATGGTCACAAGTAACACTGAAATAATATCGAAATCTGATCATGATATTATATATTTTTTCAGTTTGGTATTTAGTATTTAATATAATGTACTATTTTATAAATAGGAATATACACCACATTTTTCAATTGCGTCCTGAAATTCCTCTGTGTGACGGCATATATACAAGTGTTTGTGCAGCAGCTTAGGTGCTGTATCATGAAACCTATTTCCAATACAAAGACGGGCATATGTCCATTAATCGCTGCCATATTAAATATTCGCCACCACACAGAATAAGTCATGTACACAGACCATAAAACTTGGCAGTTCCCGGAGATCGCAAACAGTAAACTTATGGATTTTCTTCGACTCTCCATCTTTGTGTATTTCTGACTGTTTACATTGCTTTTATTTCGCAGACTTCTGCGTGCTCTGCTGCTCACTAAAATGTGCCGGACCGTTAAAACATTGAGTTGTCAAATCGGAACAAATGGGAACCCTGGCGTGAAAATATTATGTAATAACTCAATGGCGCCCAAAACCGTGAGATCATAGTTATGGTATTCATGTAACAAGACCAAGGACTGTTGTTCATCTAGTACCAAGCTGTCAGCATAAAATACCAGGTGGTGTCCTTTAAAGTGCTCAGAACAGCCACTGTTCCCAAGGCCAAGGCCGCCGTTTTATCGGTGCAGTATCTTCTTTTCAGCTTCTGACAACAAATGACAATTAATCGATCAAAGGTGAAAGCGACGGTGAACCAGCAAAAGCAGTCAGCAACCGCATAAAGCGTGAATTCTGCACACTGTATGAACTTCATACTTCTTAACTGATACGCAATTGGAATTTGCCTCAATGTTATGTCCAGGAAAACTACCAATCGATCTGCCGATGCCATGGCCACCAGGTAGCAAGTAGCTGAACTGGAAAGTCCACATTTTACCCGAGACAATATCACAATCGTCACTCCGTTGACTGTGAGGAGAAATAATACAATTAAGAGAAACTGTGACAACGTACAATCTGAATAAACGAGATGGAGAGAATGGTGTGTGTTCAATTTCTTGATCAGCAAATCTGCGTTGATGGAAGTTACCGTGCATCCCATGAAGACCGTTTTGATATCATCTTTGTGCAGTACTGGGGAGCAAACTGATTAACCCAACTTCCCTGTAACGTCTTAAAAGGAAACGGGGTCAATAAGATGTGAAAAATCCGTGATAATCAAGACGAAAAATAAAGTAATCATGTACATCACATTATTAAGTAGGAGTGCCAATAAATAGGATTATCATTAATGCTTGTTCTCCAGTCCCTGGCCATTACTCGTTCAGGAGATAGTATCATTTTGGTTGAGAATTTTAAACCGTTTCATTGTAAATTACTCTTAAGACTCAAGTGTGGCAGAAGTGGTCAGTAGCCGAGCAAATTAATCCTGCAGCTAATTTAGAAATGTGTATAGCAGTACATGAATAGCAGAAGATGAAATGTAAAAAGGGAAAACGAGACTATGGAAACAGTGAGCTAATTATTAGAACGCCTGATTGCACGTCCAGGCAATTTGAGACATTGATGAGGCAGAACACAAGAAACAGAAGGATCGGCAAAGAATTAGGGTCTAGGCACTGGAGCCTCTATCGCCATCCTATCGCTGTTTGGACTGAAGTTCACCTTCGTGCCCAATCCCCATCTTCCTCGCTCAGAGACTTACATTAATCTATTACTAAAAAACTAGATTTTGGAGCAACCTATCCATTCTCGAGACAATGATTCCAAAGGTAAGGGGCAGCACGGCGGCACAGTGGTTAGCACTGCTGCCTCACGCCGCCGAGGTGCCAGGTTCGATCCCTGCTCTGGGTAACTTTTCGTGTGGCGTTTTCACATTCTCCCCGTGTTTGCGTGGATTTCGCACTCACAACACAATGATGTGCAGGCTAGGTGGATTGACCACGTTAAATTGTCCCTTAATTGGAAAAAATGAATTGGGTACTCTAAATTTCCCCCAAAAATGATCTCACAGGTTCGCAACACTTTTGGCAGAAGTTTTCTTGCATCTAACACATACATAATTGGTCACTGTCTTGAGTATGTGACTGTTCGATGTAGACTGAATACCTTCAGGTAATATAAACTCTAATTGTCTACCCAGTCAAAGGCCTTCAAAATCTACTGCTGCAATGTAACCACCTCTCGATTCTTTCTGGAAACTAAAAAGAAAATTATACCCCATAATATGTATTAATTCCCAATCCGTCAGCGTGCATAACCTATGGGCCAAATTAATGACGCACATTCGACTAGCTCCAATAGAAGCGTGTCCTGTCTGAGATATGGACACTGGAACATCGCACATTTGCCAGCTAGTATCCCAGTGAAATCCGGTCACGTTGTTAATACATCCTGATTCTGTTCTCCAATTGACTTGCAAGAAATACCAAGATGCAATTTCCCTTCCCAATCGTTCACTCCACGAGCACGCTCATGGTAAACCTGACGATTATAGGCCGCTCAATATGATTTATGTGGTGGGTATACAATTATAATTTATTATCAGAGACATGATAAACTGTCGCGTAGAAAGCACGGGTTTATCAGTGATAACCAAATTGAACAATGTCAACTCTTACTAACTCAGTCGAACGTATTAGTTATAGAATCATAAAATCCACAGTGCAGAAGGAGGCCATTCGGCCCTTCTAGTCTTCACAGGCCCTTGAAAAGAGCATCCTACCCAAGCTCACACCTCCACACTATCCCCGTAATTCAGTCACACCACCTGTCCTGACCTTTTTTAGCAGCAAACGCAATTTCGCACGGCCAATGCACCTAACCTGTACACCTTTGGACTGTGGGTGGAAACTGGAGCACCCGGAGGAAACCCACGCAAACAGGAAAAGAACGCCCAGACTCCGCACAGACAGTGCCCAAAGCCGGAAGTCGAACCTGGGACCCTGGAGCTATGAAGCAACTGTGCTAACCATTGTGTTACCATGCCGCCATTGTCTGGAAGAAACCACGAGGTATGATGAGGCTGGTGCAGTGGCATGTGACTATAGGGTTTTTCGTAAAGTTCACACATGTGAATCCCCGTCGGCTACAAAGGAAGTTAGCGCTCCCATATTTTTCCGATTTTTATAAATAACGTAGAAGTGGGTGCCACGGGCAAAATCTCTAACTTTGCAGATGGTTCTAAGCTAGAGGCGGCACAGTAGCGCAGTGGTTAGCACTGTTGCTTCACAGCGCCAAGCTTGGATTCCCGGCTTGGGTCCCTGTCTTTCGGAATCTGCACGTTCTTCTCGTGTCTGCGTTGGTTTTCTCCAAGTGCTTCTGTTTCATCCCACAAGGCCCGAAGGACGTGTTTTATAGGTGAATTGAATATTCTGAATTAACCCTTTGTGTACCCGAACAGGCGCCGGAATGTGGCGACTAGAGGATTTCACAGTCACCTCATTGCAGTGTTAACGTAAGCCTACTTGTGATAATACTAAAAATGATTATAATTAATGTGAGTAGTTAATTGTGAGAATGACGCTGAGTCATTTGAAAGAGACTTTCACTTGGCCAACTAGGCAGGCCGCTGGCAGATGAACGTCAATGCAGCGGAATATTAAGCAATGCATTTTGGTAGAAGACACACGGCGAGATAATACAGACTGAATGGTAGAACTTCGTGCATCTTATTGAACTTCGAATCCATTATGCCAGGGACCCATTGATCCCAAACATTTTCATTTGTAAAACAACTTGCCACGTGGCACTGTATCACATGCTTTCTGAAAGACCAAATCTACAATATCCACGGCGCTACCTTTATCCACTGCCTGCTTATCTCGTCAAATTCCCAAATAATTTGTGCGACATTGCCTTCCCTTGCCAAAGCCTTGTTAACTGTCCAATATTAAATTATTTTTATCGAAGTGAATATTTGTCGCTACTGGTAGTGCGGCCTTCACCCGTTCTCTGCGTCACCCTTTGCCCCTTTCTTAATCAACAGCGTCGCACGTGCAATCCTCCAAGTCGACCGGGATTTATCCTGTGTTCAGAGATGCCTGGAACTTTTCTGTCAATTGGTCCGCAATTTGCTTCCTTAATCTCTCCGAAATCTGGAATGCATCCCTTTCGGACCTGCCGCCTAGTCCACACGGTGTACTGCCAGCCGTTTTAGAACATTTTCTTTTCTATCATTATACTACTCAGTTGCTCAACACCACATTTTCAACTGGGCCATTGTCACCACCTTGTAAGTTATTACAGACAGAAGCAAAATACTCATTTGGAATCCTGCCTCACCCGTTGCTTTAGTTTGAAGTTTACCCCGCTTGTCCCATTAGAATTCTTGAAGAATTGCTACTTGTTTTAGCACAGAATGCAATCCTGTATTCATGCTTTCCCTTTGCCTTTCTTACTCCAATTTAATCACTCTCCTGCACTTGAGATACTCTTCCTGATTTCTATTGCTATTATTATTCCGGCATACATCATATGCCTCTTTTTTCTTCCTCAAATTATCAATATCCTTCGTCATGCAAGGTAGCTTTGGTTACTACGTATTTATTTCTTATTGGTTACATAACTAGCTTGCACACTATTAATCTCTCCTTTGAATGTCTCCCGTTATCCATTGACTGTTTTATCCACCAATCTGCATTTCCAATCAACTTGCTCCAGTTTAACTTTCAGACCCCTAAACGCTGCCATCCCCCACTCTGGGATTTTAATACGCGACTGATTTTTATCCTTTTACAACTTAATATAGAATCGAATTATTTTATGGTCGCTAGTTACCAACGGCTCTTCCACTCTGATGTTTCCACCTGCCCTGCCTCATTCCATACGGCCAGATCCAGCACAGCATTCCATTTGAAAAGACTGGAAATGTACTGTTCTAGAAGATTCTCCTGCACACACTGCACGAATTTCTCCCTCTCCCTGCCCCTTCCCCTCCGTGCCCCACACTCCACCCGCTTCCCCGTCCGAATTAGGATGACTTAAATCCACAACTATTGCAACCCTGCTTACCCTGCAGGTTTCCATAATCTGCCTACAAATGCTATGTTTCCCTTTCTCCCCACTATTTGGAATTCTATAGTAAATAGTAAAGAAGGTTACTGCTCGATTCCTGTTTCTTACCTCCAGCAACTGCATCTGATAGCAAGAGCTCTGACACTTTCTCTGAACAAGACTGCTGCACCTCCTCATTTTGACCCACCCTGTTCCTACTAAAATCCTTTTAACTCGGGATGTTAATTATCCAGTCCTGTCCTGATGTCAGCCATATTTCTGTCAATACTGCTATGTCGTACGGCCCTATACCAATTTCTGCTTGTATTTCCTTAATTTGTTCACTCCATTCCGAGGATTTACATGTATTCAATTTAACCATGCCCTTATCTCTTTCTGAATCTTTGGAAGGTGAGCCTTTCTTTGTTTCCTTTCAGAACTCAAGAGTTTTCTGACTCCTTTTCCGCATTCCCATCTTCTCTCTTTTTCCTCCACTGGTGCATCTAAAATTGAGCCCATCAGTCAACCCACCCCCTGCTGTACACGTTTAAGTCCACCCCCGCTGCCTTATCGATTTATATAAATGTTCAATGCAGCAATACCCCAAAAGCAATGCTATATAGAATCCTATCATCCTTGGAAAGTTACAGCACAGAGAGAGGCCATTCGGCCCATCTTGTCCATGTCAGCTTGAGGACACTCAGGTGCCCTTTCCAATCCCACCACCCTGTGACGGGTCCATAGCTCTGTAACTTTGAGCTCTTAAGGTGCAGATCCAATCACCTGGCACAATAGTTTAGTGTCCCTGATGTTTCACGTGTTTCCATATGTCCGCTCCACACCTTCTGCCACTTGTCTTGAATCTATGTCCCCTGGTTCTAGAAATCTCCTTCAAGGGAAACAATTTAATGCTGTCCACCCCATCTCTTGCCCTCAAAAGTTTGTACATCTCTGTGAAAGTCAATATTTTCGCTTCTGTGAGAGAGAAATTCAACACACTCGTTAAGACAGAATAACAAGCTTTATTTTCGAAAACAACTGCTTGCAGTAATGGCTGAAACTTGAAGGCAGAGAGAAGTCAACAAAACTGCTCAGTCTGTCACAAGTTGCGCGCGTTGCGGAGAATTAAGTTAATATTTATACATTAACTTTCTCAAGATTATGTGACAACAGTATGGTCAGGAGTGTGATCGGAAATACATACGGAAGCAAAGACCAGACCATGTTTGGTCATATCACTCGTACCACTATTTTTAGTCCTCGGAGGGAACATTGAAAGGTCAGAATAGACTTGCTTCTTCCTGAACTATCTTTGTTTTAAATTCCTACGGCCCTGGGTTATGACGAGTTAGTTTTACCAGGAGTTGCCGAGGTCCGGTGTTTTTGAATGGCTCGACCTTCGCTGATCTTTTCAGACTTCAAGTTATGCAGAGTTGGCCCATGGCCATACAGCTCTGAAAATGGTTAGGGCAGCATTCTTTACCTAGGCCTGGGGAGCTGGAATGAGTAGTTTCAGTCTTTCTGGTATTGTCTCAAACCGTTTGACCTGTCTTCCCATTGACCAGTTTTCCCATCATGCCATTACTTAATTCGTACCATAATCACAGTCCCTCCTTTTGCCATATCATGACAACGACTTAAATAGGTATATCCATGACTCGTTTGAAAATGCATTTACACAAGCAACCAAGCAATTCTATCCCCAGTAGAATTAGGAGTAGTAGAATGAAGGCCTTAACGATTCAATCAAATAATCCGTGACCCGACCGTCCTAGTCAACCTGGCGGGTTATAGTCATGAAATTCATTACCAATCTCTTGAATTTGAGCAGCCTATCTCTTAATATGGTCTGCCAGGTTAGTGATATTTTCAGAGCCATCTGGAATATAAGTACCGCACTCCTGACCTATGATAGCGCACGTTCCTCCCTGCGAGGCTAACAGATAGTCCAAAGCCAGTCGATTTTGTAATGCCACGGTCCGGACAGCTACTAGCTCAGCTGAGACCTCAGCCAGTGCCTATCCAGTTTCCCTGGCTTCTGCTGCCGTTACGTTCGCCAGTTGTTCCAATGCTGTGGCCATGTGGATCAGTTTGGCGGTGGCCTTGCCCGTTCCGTACAAGGGAAAGGCCATCATAAAGAACTGTTCCGTTTTAGAATTAGTCCTTTTTGCTCGCGAGTGGGAGTGCTTAAGGGTGGGTAGGTAACACATTTGAGGTACAACATATCCCAAAAATCAGGATCAAGTGCAATCCATGGGGAGCCATGGATATGCTTTTAGTGCCGCATATGAAATAGGTTCCATCATAGGCCGTAAAATCATCAGCTGATGTCATCCAGGGGATTGGGGATGTCTGTCCCCATGAAATGTTGGATGTTATATTCCATACATTTGACCAATCACAGTTAAACATACCCTTGTTGGATATCCCTGGTACTGGTCCTTGCCAGTCAACTATAAGGTTGCACCTACATTGCCCCATTAACTTTCCTTTCCCAGATTTATTAAAACAAATGGAAACTTGAACATTATACGAGTGGACAGTGAGGGAGGGTGGAGTCAAGGTATGATTATAGGTAGGTTGATACGAAGCTGAAAATTTAGTCATGTCATCGCCAGCAGATCTCCATATTTCCATATCCGCCCTATCTTCCGTGCTCCCTGTTTGATTCTGTCGTAAAATCCATTCGACCGTCTCTGCGATATGAAAGGGGAGGGATTAGAGAGGTATTCCTTCTCTCGAATGGACTGGGATGGGGGTACAAACCCAACACTTGCTTACGTTCAATTTCTCGGCATAAAGATATGACAAATATAAATAGATATTGGAAGGCAGGTCTCATTTAGGTCGTTTTTTTACTACCGAGTGGCCATTAAGGCTAAATAGTCCAGAGAGTCCAAAGATTATAATGAAGATCTTTAGCCTGTGTTCTCGTCTGGGTTGGAGACTAACTTCTTGCAATCGGATATATGTATCCAAATTGAACGTCCTTCAAGTTTGACGGAAGTTGGTGTAGTCAGCAGTAGGAGGAATGGTCCGATCCAGCATTGTCCTAGATTTTTTCTGTCCTAGTCTTTCACCAACACGTGGTCTCCGGGTTTGATCACTGGATATCGAGGGACAGCTGTCTTTGCCGTCACTGGGAGATGTGCGTGTTTCACCTGTGAGTGGAGAAACTTCAGAGAATGTGTTAATTGCTTCAAATAGTTCTGCATGTGTTCCCCAATCACGTGGAGGTCTATTCCCTCTAGGGGTTTTTCATGGGCATCCCAGGGAGTCTTCATTCGCCGACCATAGACTATCTCTGCAGCTGACAGTCCGGTCCACGAATGGGGAGTCACTCGCATGTGAAACAGTGCCAAGGGTAATACTTTTAGCTAATTTAACTAAGTTTCTTCAGTTAATTTAGATAATTTTTCTTTTAAAGTTCCGTTGGCTCTTCCACAATTCCTGCTGCTTGCGGGTGATACGCGCAGTGCAGTTGCTGTTTAATTACGAGTGCATCGTACAATTCAGTATTGATCCGGCTACAAAATGTGGTCCGTTGTCTGAGCTCACCATTTTGGGTACCCCAAATGAGGAATGACTTCCGTGAACAACAACTTCACCACTGTATGTGCCGTACAATTAGTGGGGAAGGCTTCAATCCATTTACTGAACACATCGATTATGACTAAACAATATTTATAGCACTGTGCTTTTGGCAATTCGCTAAAATCAAGCTGTATACAGGCAAAAGGGCCATCTAGCAAGTGAGTGGGTCCTGGAGGGCATTTAATGCCTTTACCCTTATTATGTTTCATGCAAATGACGCATCGACCCAGCCGCGTTTGCGCTGCTGTATTCAAATCTGGGTGTCACCAAGTTTTCAGGAGTAGCTGTACCATTCCCTCCTTCCCAAGATGGGTACAAGAATGCAAATAATTAATAAGTACCGGCAATAAAGAATTCGGAATACAAACTTGACCAACGGGGGTAAGCCAGAGGTCTCGTGTCAAGGAGTGTGAACACCCCATTGACTTCCATTGTGTTCGCTCGGAATCAGAGGCGTCCCTCTGTAATTTATGAACTTTAGTTATGTCTCGCATGCCCTTCGTTCCGAATGCAGGTACCTGGTTTAGAGCTTGATTAGCCCCACTGGGAACAATCAGAGAGGCTGATATAGCCGCAGCCTTAACAGCCCAATCAGCACGGGCATTTCCTAATTGAACAGGAATGCCCCCCTTTGTGTGCGCAGCACATTTAATAATTGCCAATTGATGGGGAAGCTGAACAGCATCGAGGAGATTTTTTAACCCAAAGAGCATTTTGAATGGGAGCTCCCGCAGAGGTGAGAAAGCCTCGCTGTTGCCAAAGGTGACCGAAATCGTGGGTCACGCCAAAGGCATAATTAGAATCAGTGTCTGTGGCCAAAATACATGCTCGAGTAAGGGCAAATAACTCGGCTTTTTGTGCAGAGACAGGGATCTCAAAGGCTGCTGCTTCCTGCACGTCAGTGTCGGTTACCACGGCATATCCGGACTGTATGATGCCAGTGAGAGAAATGGAGGAACTGCCATCAACATAAAAAAATAGATGTGGATTATCAATAGGCAAGTCCGTTAAACCCGAGCGAGGCGTGGTAAGGAAGTGATTTCGAAGCAAACAATCGAGTGGCGCGCCCGCAAGGTTATCGAGGGGTTTTCGAGGAACACAGCAGGATTTAAGGTAGAACAGTAATGAAAAGAGAGGTAGGGGTTTTGCAATAGTGAAACCTCATCGCGGCTCAAGCTGGCTTGAGTCAGATGCTGGTTTGCTGAGACGTTAGGAGAGCCACAATAGAGTGCGAGGTATGCACTTGTACTGGCTGGTAAAGGGTCAGATTAGCGGCTGCCTGTGCGAACAAATGGACAGCCGTAAGAATTTGGGTGCAGGGAGGTAGACCGCAAGCTACAGGATCCAATTTCGTAGAATAGTACGTGACCGGGCGACTCCGGTCACCGTGTTCTTGTGTGAGAACACCAGTGGCACATTCATCAAGAGCATTAATGTACAACTGAAAGGGCCTGTCATACATAGGTCCTCCTAACGCTGGGGCGGTAGCCAGGGTGTTTTTGAGAGTAACAAAAGATTGTTTTGCTGAATCAGGAAGTTCAAACTTAAGGGGAGCATTTTGAGAGGAGTACGGAGTTAAATCTTTAGTATGGACAGTAACATTCGGAATCCATTGTCTGCAAAAGTTCACCAATCCTAGAAAGGCTCGCACCTGCCTGTGCGATGTCGGAAATGGGGTCTGAGTATAGGAGTAATGCGTTCCTGAGTAAGGGAGCGATCCGTAGCACTTATTAGGACACCCAAAAATTTGACCTGCCGTTGGCCTTTATGAACTTTAGTGGGCGGGATCACATATCCCCATGAATGGAGACGGATGAGCAGGTAAATTGTGTCACGCTGGTTAACGTTGACGTCAGGGCTGGCAAGGAGTCAGTCATCAACATATAGTATGATGGTGGAGCCACCAGGAGTTGATAATGTCGCTAACTGGGAGTGCAATGCTTGTGAGAAAAGGGTTGGATAATGAGTGAAGCCCTGTGGGAGCCGAGTCCAAGTGTATTGGTTGCCCATAAATGTAAAGGCAAACAAATATTGTGATTCAGGGGCGAGTGGTATCGCAAAAAAGGCATGTTGTAAATCAACAAGGGTGAAAACAGTCGCTTCCGGTGGGACATTACTCAGGCTTGTCGCCGGGTTTGGGACAATAGGATGTAAGGGTTCCACTATCTGATTAATACGTCGAAGGTCTTGGACCAAACGCCATTCGGATGGGTTTCCTATCTTAGGAACTGAAAGAATCGGGGTGTTACTGGCCGATTGCCATGGTACCACAATTCCCTGTTGAAGGAACGGTTGAATCATGACCGAAAATCCTTCTTCAGCCTCGGAGCGCAAAGGGTACTGTGAAATCGAGGGCAAGGGCATGTTAGGTTTAACTTTAACAACAACGGGAGGGACATTAGTGAGACCAACTTCGTGTTTGGAGGCCGCCCATAAATCTGTGGGTAGTTCAGAAGTCGTTGATTGGACTGAACGATGGTGTTGCAGTGTGCCAATGAGGACAAATGGGCGTTGAAAATATTCTAAAGTGCCTGCGGGTAGGATTTGACTTCCATGAAATAAAGGATCAGCTTGTCCTCGCAGTGCAGCTGCCAGAAATCCCAAGGACTTGGCACTGTAGCCTTCGTTCACAGAAAGGGTCACGTGGGGTGACACAAGTCCTGACTGACGCCAGAGGCCATAGGGTAAATTGACAAGAAAGGCAGACCCTTCTTTTCCCGTAGCGAGGCCAACAAAGGAAACGGATTGTAGAGAACCGAGGGCGGCTTGGTAAATGCTCTCTAAATCAGGCGAGCATCCTGTATGATCGGAGCAAAGAGTGACATGTGGATCGGGAATATCTAAGGGAGGTGAAAAGTGTGAAGGATCAAAATCAACCGACCACCACTGTGGAGTAGTGAAAAGGTGAACATTTCGAAGCTGGACCTGCGGGATAGCTGATATAGTAATGCCGTTATCAAGGCAAACAATTTCCATCTGCAAGGGACACAGCAAGTCACGTCCGGCCAGGTTGACACCGAGGACGCTGGGAACTGTGAAAGGGATGCAACATTCCCAGCCCTCAAATTGAACAGAGAGCGGCTTCATAAGCGGATAAACAGCGCCTTCCCCCATGAAACCAGCAAGTTCCACATGCTTATCAGAGAGGGGAAATCTATGCTTCTGAATTAATGTCCAGTCTAACGTAGAATGAGTCGCGCCTGTGTCAATCAGGAAGGGGATAGGCGCGCCTTCTATGTACATCGTAGCGGTCGGCTCGTCAGAGTGGTCTGCTGAGAGGACCGGAAAGTTCGACCTGGCTAGTGAGCAGGGGTTAGAGGTAGTGAAGGGTGTTTGCCGACGGGGTTGAAATCTACCTTGCCGTCGGGGTGCTGGACAATCCCGAGCGTAGTGGCCTGTACGTTGACAGTTGAAGCAAGAGACATTATATTTGGCAGGAGGACGACGCGGAGGACACTGTCGAAATCCTCCATGTGTGGAGTGAAGGGGTAAGCAGCCTGGGAGCGGTAGCCAAATTCAGGAGGGTCCGTGCAATCTGGGCGATCGTGACGTGAATCTGTCTGAGAGTTCTGACCTTTAGGAGCTGTTCTTTGAGAGGGACGTTGGATGAATTCGGATGTAATTCTGGGCGAAGTGTCTTCGGAACAGGTCTCACGGTTGCGACCATTGTTCCAATAATAAGACACAGCACGTTTCATTTGATGTTTACAATTGTCAGACCAGTCCATGTTATTAGTTTTAATACTGAATGCTACGCGGTCAGGCAAAACCTGCATTAATAGAGGATTAAATTGGGGAGACTGTGTGTCTGCATTGAAAGCAATGTCCCCGGTGTAAGGAGTGTACACGCCTCAAAAGCGGTCAACAAATTCTGTACCATCTTCCTTATAAGTGGCGATACATTCAAGGTGTTTGGCGATGTCAACGGGTTTACGGAGAGCCCGTTTTCGTGCGGGGAACATTAAAGTGCGCTGATCGTCCTCCGTTTGGTGTGCAGCGCGGAAGGCCGTCCACGTGTCACCATGAAGTCCGAATTCATTTTTCCAACATTCCCCTAATTCTGGGGCAAGGGATGAATAAATCAGTGAATATTGATCACGTACGGGAGCAACGTACATGGTCGCAGTTCTCCTCAAAAACTCAGTGAACCCCTCTGGGTCATCTTTGCAGGAGGGCCATTGGATCATGATCAAACAAAGCTCATGGTGTTTAAAAGCCTGCCACACCTCAATGAATGGGTCGTTATTAACACCAGCGTGGGGTTTGATAACACTTCTAATGGGATAATTTGCGGTGGGAGGTGCTGGCGGAAAAGTTTAATTCACCTGAGGTTGGAGTGATAAATCAAGAAAAGCCTGATTAACAGAGGTGAAGGGTTGTTCCATATCGGACAGTGGAATTGTAGGGTCAGGGTGTGCAGGATGAGGGTGGGGTCCAGGGTCAAATCATCCTCCTCTTCCGTATCGCCTGAATAGGGAAACATCGGCATGTTTCGTTTAATCTCATGGGCTTTTTTTTCCACTCTGAAATTAAATATTTCCATTTGAAGCCTGCGTTTTTCTGCCAATTGATTTTCTCAGCCGAAATGCAATTATCGTAGTTCCAAGTGCCCCCTAGTGGCCAAGTATCGTTACCCAATTTACTGTTCAGTGCTGCAGATAATCTCCGGAAATTACATTCTTGAGAAGGGTTTTCAGAACACATAAAAAATTTAGGGGAATTGCCCCCGGTTTTGTCTAACCTTTGTCCCATAATGTCAGTAAAATGTGCTCCTGGCAACAAAAAATTATCAAAAAAAAAATCCCTGGTACCAAATCAAATTGCAGGGTCCCTGACCCAAACATAAGCCTGTATAACAAGATGTCCCTGACCTAAGGCGAACCACAATTAGGGTCCCTGACCCCGAAGTACTCTACTAACAGTACAATTTAGATTCGAGCACCGTCAACTGCTTAGTTACTTCTGTCAGGGATGAGGGGTCGGACCACCAACCCGAGAGAGAGGAGAGAGACCAGGGTTAATCTTACCTTGTGCCAGCGTCCGTCTCTTTCCTCCGGGTCTGGCTCGATCACTTCTTCAGTCCCACACGGAATTCACTCAGGATATTGGCAACTGCTCGCTTGCGCCAAATGCTGAAGTCAATATTTTCCCGCTTCTGTAATAGAAAGATTCAACACAATCGTTAAGACAGAATAACAAAGCTTTATTTTCGAAAAGACTGCATGCAGTACTGCTGAATCTTGAAGTCAGAGAGCAGTCAACACAACTGCTGAGTCTTTCGCAAGTTCCGCGCTTTCGCAGAGAATTAGCTCAATATTTATTCATTATCATCATCAAGATTGCGTGACAACAGAATAGTCAGGAATTTGATCGGAAATACAAACGGAAGCATAGAACTGACTTTTTTTGGTCACATCACGGATACCATTATCTTGTCCTTGGAGGGAACATTGAAAGGTCAGAATAGACTTGTTTCTTCATGAACTTATCTTTGTTTTAAATTCCAACGGCCCTGGGTTATGACGAGTTAGTTTTATCAGGAGTTGTCGAGGTCTGGTGCTTTGGAATGGCTCGACCTTCGCTGATCTTTTCAGACTTCAAGTTATGCAGAGTTGGCCTTATCAGTCTGACTGTCTGAAATGCTTAGGGCAGCTTTTCCTACAGGGGTCTGGTGAACTGTGAGCTTTCTGTACATGGGCCTGGTGAGCTGGAATGAATAGTTCAGCCTGTCTTACATTGTATCAAACATTTTACCCAGTCTTCCCATTGACCACTTTTACCATCATGCCATTACTTAATTCGTACCGTATCACAACTGTGTAGAATATCATTATTTACAGTGGTCCCTGGCTGGTATATCGTTATTTACAGTGGTCACTGGCTAGTATATCATTATTTACAGTGGTCCCAGGGTAGAATATAATTATTTACAGTGGTCACTGGCTAGTATATCATTATTTACAGTACGCAGTCTTACAACACCAGGTTAAAATCCAACAGGTTTGTTTCGATGTCACTAGCTTTCGAAGCGCTGCTCCTTCCTCTTCATACCTCTTCATTCACCTGAGGAAGGTTCAGCGCTCCGAAAGCTAGTGACATCGAAACAAACCTGTTGGAATTTAACATGGTGTTGTAAGACTTGGTACTGTGCTCACCCCAGTCCAACGCCGGCATCTCCACATCATTATTTACAGTGGTCCCTTGGTAGTATATCATGATGTACAGTGGTCACTGGGTAGTAAATCTTTATTTACAGTGATCCCTGGATAGTATATAATTATTTTCAATGGTCACTGTGTAGTATATCGTTATTTACAGTGGTCCCTGTGTAGTATATCGTTATTTCCAGTGGTCCCTGGGCATTATATCATTGTTTACAGTGGTCCTGGGTTGGATTTCATCATTTAACGTGGTTCCTGGGCAGTTTCTCGTTATTTACAGTGGTCCCTGGGCAGTACATCATTATTTACAGTGGTATCTGGGTAGTAGATCATTATTTACAGTGGTCCTGGGTAGTTTAACATTATTTACAGTGGTCCCTCTGTAGGACATCATTAGTTGCCGTGGTCTCTCTCTGTAGTATATTATTATTTACAGGGGTCGTGGGATATGTTATCATGATTTGCAGTGGTCCCTGGGTAGTATATCATTATTTCAGTTGGTCCTGGGAAGTATATCATTATTTACAGTGCTCCCTGTGTAGTAACTGATTATTTACAGTGGTCCCTGGTTCTGTATATCATTATTTGCAATGGTCCCTGGTAGTATGTAGCTATTTACAGTAGTCCCTCGGTGGTATATCATTAATTATAGTTGTCCCTGGGTAGTATATCTTTATTTACTGTGTTCCCTGGCTAGTATATCATTATTTCCAGTTGTCCCTACGTGGTATATCATTATTTACAGTGGTGCCTGGAGAGTATATCATTATTTACAGTTGTCCCTGGGTAGTATATCGTTATTTACAGTGGTCCCTGGGCAGTATATCATTGTTTATAGTGGTCCTGGGTTCGATTTCATTATTTAACGTGGTTCCTGGGTAGTTTCTCATTATTTACAGTGGTCCCTGGGTAGTCAATCATTATTTACAGTAGGCCCTGGGCAGTATATCATTATTTACAGAGGTCTCTTGGTAGTTGATCATTATTTACAGTGGTCCTGGGTAGTTTAACACTATTTACAGTGCTCTCGGTGTAGTACATCATTAGATGCCGTGGCCTCTCTGTAGTATATTATTATTTACAGTGATCGTGGGATATTGTATCATGATTTTCAGTGGTCCCTGGGTAGTATATCATTATTTCAGTTGGTCCTGGGCAGTATATCATTATTTACAGTGCTCCCTGTGTAGTAACTGATTATTTAAAGTGGTCCCTGGTTCAGTATATCATTATTTGCAATGGTCCCTGGTAGTATGTAGCTATTTACAGTAGTCCCTCGGTCGTATATCATTAATTACAGTTGTCCCTGGGTAGTATATCTGTATTTACTGTGTTCCCAGGCTAGTATATCATTATTTCCAGTTGTCCCTACGTGGTATATCATTATTTACTGTGGTGCCTGGTGAGTATATCATTATTTACAGTTGTCCCTGGGTAGTATAACGTTATTTACAGTGGTCCCTGGGCAGTATATCATTGTTTATAGTGGTCCTGGGTTCGATTTCATTATTTAACGTGGTTCCTGGATAGTTTCTCATTATTTACAGTGGTTCCTGGGTAGTCAATCATTATTTACAGTGGTCCCTGGGCAGTATATCATTATTTACAGAGGTCTCTTGGTAGTTGATCATTATTTACAGTGGTCCTGGGTAGTTTAACACTATTTACAGTGGTCCCTGTGTAGTACATCATTAGATGCCGTCGTCTCTCTGCAGTATATTATTATTTACAGTGGTCGTGGGATATTTTATCATGATTTGTAGTGGTCCCTGGGTAGTATATCATTATTTCAGTTGGTCCTGGGCAGTATATCATTATTTACAGTGCTCCCTGTGTAGTAACTGATTATTTAAAGTGGTCCCTGGTACAGTATATCATTATTTGCAATCGTCCCTGGTAGTATGTAGCTATTTACAGTAGTCCCTCGGTCGTATATCATTAATTACAGTTGTTCCTGGGTAGTATATCTTTATTTACTGTGTTCCCAGGCTAGTATATCATTATTTCCAGTTGTCCCTACGTGGTATATCATTATTTACAGTGGTGCCTGGAGAGTATATCATTATTTACAGTTTTACCTGGGTAGTATATCGTTATTTACAGTGGTCCCTGGGCAGTATATCATTGTTTATAGTGGTCCTGGGTTCGATTTCATTATTTATCGTGGTTCGTGAGTAGTTTCCCATTATTTACAGTGGTCCCTGGCTAGTCAATCATTATTTACAGTGGTCCCTGGGCAGTATATCATTATTTACAGAGGTCTCTTGATAGTTGATCATTATTTACAGTGGTCCTGGGTAGTTTAACACTATTTACAGTGGTCCCTGTGTAGTACATCATTAGATGCCGTGGTCTCTCTGTAGTATATTATTATTTACAGTGGTCGTGGGATATTTTATCATGATTTACAGTGGTCTCTGTGTCGTATATTATTATTTCAGTGGGTCCTGGACAGTATATCATTATTTACAGTGGGACCTGGGCAATATATCACTTTTTCCTGTGGTCCCTGGGTACTACATTATTATTTACTGTGGTCCTTGGGAAGTCTGTCATTATTTACTGCACTGTCACCTGCACTGTAAATTCTATTTACAGTGATCCCTGGATAGTATATAATCATCCACAGTGGCCCCTGAGTAGAATATTATTATTTGCAGTTGTCACTGTCTAAAATATCATTATTTAAAGTGGTCACTGTGTAGTATATCATTATTTACAGTGGTCCCTGGGTAGTATATCTTTATTTGCAGTGGTCGATGGTTAGAATATCATTATTTACTGTGGTCCCTGGGCAGTATATCATTGTTTATAGTGGTCCTGGGTCCGATTTAATTATTTAACGTGGTTCGTGGGTAGTTTCTCATTATTTACATTGGTCCCTGAATAGTCAATCATTATGCACAGAGGTCACTGGATAGTATGTCATTATTTACAGTGGTCCTTGAGCAGTATATAATTATTTCAGTGGGTCCTGGACAGTATATGATTATTTACAGTGGTACCTGGGCAATATATCACTTTTTCCTGTGGTCCCTGGGTACTACATCATTATTTACAGTGGTCTCTGGTTAGTAGATCATTATTTACAGTGGTCCTGGGTAGTTTAACATTATTTACAGTGGTCCCTGTGTAGTACATCATTAGTTGCCGTGGTCTCTCTGTAGTATATTATTATTTACAGTGGTCGTGGGATATTTTATCATGATTTGCAGTGGTCCCTGGGTAGTATATCATTATTTCAGTGGGTCCTGGACAGTTTATGATTATTTACAGTGGTACCTGGGCAATATATCACTTTTTCCTGTGGTCCCTGGGTACTACATCATTATTTACAGTGGTCCTTGGGTAGCATATCATTATTTACAGTGGTCCCTGGATAGCATATCATCATTCACAGTGGCCCCTGGGTAGAATATCATTATTTGCAGTAGTCACTATGTAAAATATCATTATTTACAGAGGTCCCTGGGTGGTATGTCCCTTGGAAGTCAATCATTCTGCACAGAGGTCACTGGATAGTATATCATTATTTACACTGGTCCGTGTGTAGTACATCATTAGTTGCCGTGCTCTCTCTGTAGTATATTATTATTTACAGTGATCGTGGGATATTTTATCATGATTTGCAGTGGTCCCTGGGTAGTACATCATTATTTCAGTGGGTCCTGGAAGAATATCATTATTTACAGTGTTACCTGGGCAATATATCACTTTTTCCTGTGGTCCCTGGGCACGACATCATTATTTACAGTGGTCCTTGGGTAGTGTCTCATTATTTACAGTGGTCCCCGGATAGAATATTATTATTTGCAGTAGTCACTATGTAAAATATCATTATTTATAGTGGTCACAGTGTAGTATATCATTATTTACAGATGTCCCTGGGTAGTATGTCACTATTTACAGTGATTCCTTGGTAGTATATAATTATTCACAGTGGTCCCTTGGCAGTATATCATTATTTACAGTGGTCACTGGATAGTATATCATTATTTACAGTGGTCCCTGTGTAGTACATCATTAGTTGCCGTGGTCTCTCTGTAGTATATTATTATTTACAGTGGTCGTGGGATATTTTATCATGATTTGCAGTGGTCCCTGGGCAGTATATGATTATTTCAGTGGGTCCTGGACAGTTTATGATTATTTACAGTGGTACCTGGGCAATATATCACTTTTTCCTGTGGTCCCTGGGTACTACATCATTATTTACAGTGGTCCTTGGGTAGCATATCATTATTTACAGTGGTCCCTGGATAGCATATCATCATTCACAGTGGCCCCTGGGTAGAATATTATTATTTGCAGTAGTCACTATGTAAAATATCATTATTTACAGAGGTCCCTGGGTAGTATGTCCCTTGGAAGTCAATCATTCTGCACAGAGGTCACTGGATAGTATATCATTATTTACAGTGGTCCGTGTGTAGTACATCATTAGTTGCCGTGGTCTCTCTGTAGTATATTATTATTTACAGTGATCGTGGGATATTTTATCATGATTTGCAGTGGTCCCTGGGTAGTACATCATTATTTCAGTGGGTCCTGGAAGAATATCATTATTTACAGTGTTACCTGGGCAATATATCACTTTTTCCTGTGGTCCCTGGGCACGACATCATTATTTACAGTGGTCCTTGGGTAGTGTCTCATTATTTACAGTGGTCCCCGGATAGAATATTATTATTTGCAGTAGTCACTATGTAAAATATCATTATTTATAGTGGTCACAGTGTAGTATATCATTATTTACAGATGTCCCTGGGTAGTATGTCACTATTTACAGTGATTCCTTGGTAGTATATAATTATTCACAGTGGTCCCTTGGTAGTATATCATTATTTACAGTGGTCTCTGGATAGTATATCATTATTTGCAATTGTCCATGTGTAGTATACCTAGGGGGTATATCATTAAATAGAGTGGTTCCTGGTTGCATATCTTTATTTACAGCGATCCCTGGGTAGTATATCGTCATTTACAGTGGACCCTTTGCAGTATATCATTATTTACAGTGGTCCCTGGGTAGTATATCACTGTTTATGGTGGTCCTGTGTTCGATCTCATTATTTAACGTGGTTCCTGGGTAGTAACTCATTGTTTACAGTGTTCCCTTGGTAGAATATCATTACTTACAGTGGTCCCTGGGCAGGTCCCTGGGCAGGATATCATTATTTACAGTGGTCCTGGGTAGTACGTCATTAGTTGCATTGGTCCCTCTGTAGTATATTATTATTTACAGTTGTCCTGGGATATTTTAGTTCCCCCTGAGTAGTATATCATTACTTACAGTGGTTCCTCTGTAGTATATTATTATTTACAGCTCTCCCTGGGTAGGATCTCGTTATTTACAGTGGTCCCTGGATAGTATCTCATTATTTACAGTGGGCCCTGTGCAGTATGTGATTACTTACAGTGATCCCTGCGCAAGATATCACTTTTTCCAGTGCCCCTTGAGTACTACATCATTATTTACAGTGGTCCTTGGGTAGTATATAATTATTTACAGTGCTCCCTAGGTAGTTGATCATTATTTACAGCGGTCCCTGTGTAGAATATTATTATCTACAGTAGTCAATGTGTATTATATCATTATTTACAGAGATCACAGTATAGTATGTTATGATTTACTGTAGTCCGTGGCTGGTATATCATTATTTACAGTGGTCACTGGCTAGTATATTATTATTTATAGTTGTCCCTGGGCAGGTTATCATTAGTTACAGTGGTCCCTTGGTAGTATATCATTATTTACAGTGGTCACTATGTTGGATATCATTATTGAAGTGGTCACTATAGCATTGCTTACAGTGGTCCCTGTATAATACATCATTATTTACACTGGCCCATGTGTAGTACGTCATTACTTACAACGGTCCAGGGCGGAATTTCATTATTTACAGTGGTCCCTCGACAGTATATCATCATTTACAGCGTGTCGTGTGTACTATATCTTTATTTACAGTGGTCCCTGAGTTCGATAACATTTTTTAACGAGGTCCCTGGGTAATACATGAATAGGATGGGAATAGAAGGATACGGACCCAGGAAGTGTAGAATATTGTAGTTTAGTCGGGCAGCATGGTCGGCGAGGGCTTGGAGGGCCGAAGGGCCTGTTCCTGCGCTGTACATTTCTTTGTTCTTTGTTTGTTCTTTGTTATATCATTATTTACAATGGTCCCTGGGAAAAATATCATTATTTACGTTGTTCCCTGGGTAGTATATCATTATTTACAGTGATGTGGAGATGTCGGCATTGGATTGGGGTGAGCACAGTACGAAGTCTGACAACACCAGGTTAAAGTCCAACAGGTTTGTTTCGATGTCACTAGCTTTCGGAGCGCTGCTCCTTCCTCAGGTGAATGAAGAGGTATGTTCCAGAAACACATATGACAACGAATGAACGGACATCGCGCAACAATCACCAGGCAGGAATGTTCCCTTCCAGTCGGAGAACGCTTCAGCAGTCAAGGGCATTCAGCCTCTCATCTCCGGGTAAGCGTTCTCCAAGGCGGCCTTCAGGACGCGCGACAACGCAGAATCGCCGAGCAGAAACTTATAGCCAAGTTCCACACACATGAGTGCGGCCTCAACCGGGACCTGGGATTTATGACACATTACATTCATCCCCCACCATCTGGCCTGCGAAATCCTACCAACTGTCCTGGCTTGATGTAATTCACACCTCTTTAACCTGGGGTTACCCCATCTCTGGATCTGTAAAGATTTAATCACCTGCTAATGCTCGCATTCCAAGCATTGTTTGACATCTTTGAATTTGTCTATATATGTGTTTCTGGAACATACCTCTTCATTCACGCGAGGAAGGAGCAGCTCTCCGAAAGCTAGTGACATCGAAACAAACCTGTTGGACTTTAACCTGGTGTTGTAAGACTTCGTATTATTTACAGTGGTCCCTGTGCAGTACATCATTATTTACAAAGGTGCCAGGTTTGAGTTTCATTATTTTCAGTGGTCCCTATGCAGTTTCTCATTATTTACAATGGTCGCTGGGTTGTTTGTAATTAATTACAGTGGTCCGGGGCAGTCTATCATTATTTACATTGGTCACTGGATAGCATATTGTTATTTACAATGGTCACTGAATAGTATATCATTATTTATTGTGGTCACTCTGTAGTATATCATTATTTCCAGTGGTCACTAGGTCGTGTATTATTATTTACAGTGGTCCCTGGGTAGAACAATATTATTTACAGTATTGACTGTGTAGTATATCATTATTTATAGTGTTCACTGTGTAGTATATCATTATTTACAGTGGTCCCTGGGTAGAACATCATTATTTACTGAGGTCACTGCGTTGTACTTCATTATTAACAGTAGTCCCCGACTTGTATATCATTATTTACAGTAGTCACTGGTTAGTATATTATTATTTACACTTGTCCCTGGGTAGTATTACATTAATGGTCCGTATGTTCGGTATCATTACTTAACGTGGTCCCTGGGTAGTATATCATTCTTTACACAAGTCCCTGGGCAGTATATCATGATTTACAGTGTCTTTGGGTATTTCTCATCATTTTATAGAGGTCACTGGATAGTGTGTGATTATTTGCAGTGGTCCCTCAATAGTATATCATTAGTTGCGGTGGTCCTTGGGTAGTATAACATAATGTACAGTCTTCCCTCGGTAGAATATCGTTATTTACAGTGGTTCCTGGGTAGTTGATCATTATTCACAGTGGTCCTGGGTAGTTTAACATTATTTACAGTGGTCCCTGTGTAGTATATCATTACAGTTGGTCCTGTGTCGTACATCATTATTTACAATGGTCCCAGGTTTGAATTTCATTATTTTCAGTGGTCCCTGTCCAATATATCATTATTTACAGTGGGCGCTGGGTTGTTTGTCATTAATTACAGTGCTCCCTGGGCAGTATATCGTTATTTACGTTGGTCACTGGATAGCATATCATTATTTACAGTGGTCACAAAATAGTATATCATTAATTATAGAGGTCACTGTGTGGAATATCATTATTTACAGTGGTCCCTGGGTAGTTTATTATTATTTGCAGTGGTCCCTGGGTCGAATATTATTATTAACAGAATTGACTGTGTAGTATATCATTGTTTATATTGGTCACTCTATAGGGTAGCATTATTTACAGTGGTCCCTGGGTAGTATATCATTATTTACAGTGGACCTTGGGCATTAGTCCACAGACGTGCAGCTTAGGTGGATTGGCCATGATAAATTGACCTTAGTGTCCAAAATTGCCCTTAGTCTTGGGTGAGGTTACTGGGTTATGGGGATAGGGTGGAGGTGTTGACCTTGGGTAGGGTGCTCTTTCCAAGAGCCGGTGCAGACTCGATGGGCCGAATGGCCTCCTTCTGCACTGTAAATTCTACTATATCATTACATACAGTGGTCCCTGGTTCTAGATATCACTTTTCCCAGTGCTCCTTGGGTACTATATCATTATATACAGTGGTCCTTGGGTAGTATGTCATTTTTTACAGTGGTCCCTCGGTAGTATATCATTATTAACAGCGGTCCCTGGGTAGAATATTAGTATTTACAGTATTGACTGAGTAGTATATCAGTATTTATATTGGTAACTGCATATGGTTTCATTATTTACAGTGGTTCCTGGGTAGTATGATTATTGACGTGGTCACTGTGTAGTGTATCATTATTGTACGAAGTCTTACAACACCAGGTTAAAGTCCAACAGGTTTGTTTCGATGTCACTCGCTTTCGGAGCGCTGCTCCTTCCTCAGGTGAATGAAGAGGTATGTTCCAGAAACATATATATAGACAGATTCAAAGATGCCAGAAAATACTTGGAATGCGAGCATTCTCAGGTGATTAAATCTTTACAGATCCAGAGATGGGGTAACCCCAGCTTAAAGAGGTGTGAATTGTGTCAAGCCAGGACAGTTGATAGGATTTCGCAGGCCAGATGGTGGGGGATGAATGAAATGCGACATGAATCCCAGGTCCCGGGTGAGGCCGCACTCATGTGTGCGAAACTTGGCTCTAAGTTTCTGCTCGGCGATTCTCCGTTGTCGCGCGTCCTAGTCAACATGCCCATCTCTTTGTGGCCAGGGTGTGCTCTGTATAACCCCTGCAGCTCCTGGTCAACATTCCCATCTCTGCGTGTCCAGGCTGTGCACTGTATAACCCCTGCAGCATCTGGTCAACATGCCAATCTCTGTGTGGCCTGGGTGTGCTCTGTATAACCCCGGCAGCTCTGGTCAACATTCCCATCACTGTGTTGCCATGTTGTCGCGAGCAGAATCGCCGAGCAGAAACTTATAGCCAAGTTCCGCACACATGAGTGCGGCCTCAACCGGGACCTGGGATTCATGTCGCATTACATTCATCCCCCACCATCTGGCCTGCGAAATCCTGCCAACTGTCCTGGCTTGACACAATTCACACCTCTTTAATCTGGGCTTACCCGATCTCTGGATCTGAAAAGATTTAATCACCTGCTAATGGTCGCATTCCAAGCATTGTTTGGCATCTTTGAATTTGTTTATATATATATGTTTCTGGAACATACCTCTTCATTCACCTGAGGAAATAGCAGCCCTCCGAAAGCTAGTGACATCGAAACAGACCTGTTGGACTTTAACCTGGAGTTGTAAGATTTCGTACTGTGCTCACCCCAGTCCAACGCCGGCATCTCCACATCATGGCTATATCATTAGTGGCAGTGATCCCTGGATAGTAGAGCATTGTTTACAGTGGTCTCTGTATAATACATAATTATTTCGTGGTCCATGTGTAGTACGTCATTATTTACAACGGTCCAGGGTGGAATTTCATTTTTTACAGTGGTCCCTGGACAGTATATTACTATTTACAGTTGTCCCTGGACAGTTTTTCATTATTTACAGTGGTCCCTTGTTAGTATATCATTATTTACAGTGGTCACTATGTAGAATATCATTATTGAAGTCGTCATTGTGTAGTATATCAGTATTAACCGTGATCCCTGGATAGTATAACATTGTTTAAAGTGGTCCCTGTATAATACATCATTATTTAGTGGTCCATGTGTAGTACGTCATTATTTACAATGGTCCAGGGTGCAATTTCATTTTTTACAGTGGTCCCTGGACAGTATGTCATTATTTACAGTGGTTCGTGGGTAGTATATCTTTATTTACCGTGGTCCCTGGGTAGTATGTCATTATTTACACTGATCCCTTGGTAGTATATCATTATTCACAGCAGTCCCTGGATAGTATATCATTATTTACAGTGGTCGCTGGGCAGTATATCATTATTTACAATGGCCGCTGGGTAGTGCATCATTATTTACAGAGGTCACTGCGTCTTATGTCATTATTTACAGTATTCCCTGGCTGGTATATCATTATTTACAGCGGGCTCTGGCTAGTATATTATTATTTACACTTGTCCATGGGTAGTATATCATGATTTACAGTAGTCCCTGGGTAGTATATCATTATTTACAGTGCCACTGGGCAGTATGCAACAATTTACAGTGGTCCCTGTGTAGTACGTCATTAGCTGCAGTGGTCCCTCTGTAAGATATTATTATTTACAGTGGTCCTGTGATGTTTTGTCATTACTTACAGTGGTCCCTGGGCAGTATATCATTATTTACAGTTGTCCCTGAGTAGGATATCATTAATTACAGTGGTCCATAGGTAGCATATCATTATTTACAGTGGTCCCTTGGTTGTATATCATTATTTGCAGCGGGCCCTGGACAGTATATCATTATTTACAGTTTTCCCTGGGCAACATATCATTTTTTCCACTGGTCCCTGGGAACTGCACCATTATGTACCGTGGTCCTTGAGTAGTATATCATTTTTCACTGTGGTCCTTTGGTAGTGAAATGGAATGAAATGAAAATCACTTCTTGTCACAAGAAGGATTCAATTAAGTTACTGTGAAAAGCCCCTAGTCGCCACATTGCGCCACCAGTTCGGGGAGGCTGTTACGAGAATTGAACCGTGCTGCTGGCCTGCCTTGGTCTGCTTTCAAAGCCAGCGATTTAGCCTAGTGTGCTAAACAGCCACTATACAGTAGTATATCATTATTTACCGTGATCCCTGTGTAGAATATTATTTTTTACTGCACTCACTGTGTAGTATATCGTTATTTACACTGGTCCGTGGGTAGTTTATCACTATTTGCAGTGATCCCTTGGTAGTATATAAGTATTCACAGTGGTCCCTGTGTAGTACATCATTATTTACAGAGGTCACTGTTGTGGTATGTCATTATTTACAGTAGTCCCTGGCTGGTATTTCATTATTTAAAATGGTAACTGGCTAGTATATCATTATTTATAGTTGTCCCTGAGTAGTTTAGCATTATTTACAGTGGTCTCTTGGCAGTGATCCCTGTCTGTGCGGCCCCACCTTACTGTTGCGGGCCATGTTAACTCAGCACCTTGCTCTCAGGCCCACATGTCTGTCCTTGGCCTGTGGCAAGAATGCAGTGAAGCCCGACGCAAGCTGGAGGAGCAACATCTCATCGTCCAATTCGGATGTTACATCCCGCAGGATGTAACTTTAATTTCAACTACTTTAGTCTGGGAAATTTCTCCTCCAGCTTAACGCTCTTGTATTGGAATTTCCCTACATTTTTGACGAATGCAATGAGTCCTAACCTGTAGAGAGTCTATTCCGTCCAAGTGAACCCTGTGAAATGTCCAGTGCCGAAGCGGGAATATCCCTGAGAAAAGCTTGGCAGGGATTGTTTTCAACCAGGGAGAGGATGGATTCCTGGGAACAGTGATGTTGGGATGTTCGAGACAATGGGGGATTCCTGGGGCAATGGGGGATTCCTGGGAGCGGGTGCTTTACGAATGACTAAAGCTGGGAGGGGTGATCCCTCGCGATGTTCTCGAGAATGAACAGACGCTATTCTGGACAGGCTGGGCTGCACGGTCGCACAGTGTTTGGCACAGTTGATTCACAGCGCCAGGGACACGGTAGCATTGTGGATAGCACAATTGCTTCACAGCTCCAGGGTCCCAGGTTCAATACCAGCTTGGGCCACTGTCTGTGCGGAGTCTGCAAATCCTCCCCGTGTGTGCGTGGGTTTCCTCCGGGTGCTCCGGTTTGCTCCCACAGTCCAAAGATGTGCAGGTTAGGAGTATTGGCCATGATAAATTGCCCTTAGTGTCCAAAATTGCCCTTGGTGTTGGGTGGGGTTACCTGGTTATGGGGATAGGATGGAGGTGTGGACCTTGGGTAGTGTGCTCTTTCCAACTGCCGGTGCAGACTTGGTGGTCCGAATGGCCTCCGTCTGCACTGTAAAATCTATGAAATCTATCAAATGATAGCATAACATTGTGTACAGTGTTCCCTGTATAGTACATTATTATTTAGCGTGTTCCCTGTGTAGAATATTATTATTTACAATACTCACTGTGTAGTATTTCATTATTTACACAGGTCCCTGTGTAGTATGTCACTATTTTCTGTGATCTGTTTGTAGTATATAATTATTCACAGTGGTCCCATGGTAGTTCATCATTATTTACAGAGGTCACTGTGTAGTATGTCAATATTTACAGTAGTCCCTGGCAGGTATATCATTATTTACAGTTGTCACTGGCTAGTATACCATTATTGAAGTGGTCACTGAGTAGTATATCATTATTGACAGTGATCCCTGAAAGTATAACATTGTTTACAGTGGTACCTGATAAGTACATCATTATTTACAACGATCCAGGGTGGACTTTCATTATTTACAGTGGTCCCTGGACAGTATATCATTATGTACAGTGGTTCCTGGGTAGTATATCTTTATTTACAGTGTTCCGTGGGCATTATGCCATTATTTACAGTGGTCCCCGCAGTATGTTATTATTTACAGTGGTCCCGGGACAGTATGGCATTATTTACATTGGTCCCAGTGTAGCACATCATTAATTACAGTGAGACTTGGCAGTGTGCCATTATTTACAGTGGTCCCTGGGTAGTATATAATTATTTACGTGGTCAGTGTGTAGTATATCATTAATGGCAGTGATCCCTTGATAATATATCTTTGTTTACAGCGGTCACTGTATCGTAAGTCATTATTTACAATGGTCCATGTGTAGTAAGTCATTATTTACAATGGTCCAGTGTGGAATTTCATTATTCACAGTGATCCCTGGACAGTATATCATTATTTACAGTGGTCTTCTGTAGTATTTCATTTCTCACAGTGGTCCCTAAATAGTATATCATTATTTACAGTGGCCCCTGGGCAGTATATCTTTATTTACAGTGTGCTGTATGTAGTATGCCATTATTTACAGTGGTCCCTGCAGGATGAAAATATTTACAATGGTGTCTGGGCAGTCTCTCATTATTTACAGTAGTCCCTGGGCAGTCTGTCATTATTTACAATGGTCCCTAGGTAGTATATCATTATTTACAGTAATCGCTGGGGTACATATCATTATATACAGTGGTCCCTGGGCAGTATATCATTATTTACAGTGGTGCCAGGGCAGTATGTCATTATTTACAGTGGTTCCTTGGCAGTATATAATTATTTACAATGGTCCCGGGCTAGCGCATCATTAGTTACAATGGCCCCTGGGGAGTATATCATTATTTACAGTGGTCACTGGATAGTATTTCATTATTTACAGTGGTTCCTGGCTAGTAGATCATTATTTACCGTGGTCCCTGGGCAATATATCATTATTTACAATGGTCCTTGGGTAGTATATCATAGTTACAGTAGTCTCTGGTAAGTATTTCGTTATTTACATTGGTCCCTGGCGAGTACATCATTATTCTCATGGTCCCTGGATAGTAAATCACTATTTACAGTGGACGCTGGGTGGTACATCATTATTCACAGTGGTCCCTGGGTAGTATATAATTATTTACGTGGTCAGTGTGTAGTATATCATTAATGACAGTGATCCCTTAATAGTATATCTTTGTTTACAGCGGTCACTGTATCGTAAGTCATTATTTACAATGGTCCATGTGTAGTAAGTCATTATTTACAACGGTCCAGTGTGGAATTTCATTATTTACAGTGATCCCTGGACAGTATATCATTATTTACAGTGGTCTTCTGTAGTATTTCATTTCTCACAGTGGTCCCTAAATAGTATATCATTATTTACAGTGGCCCCTGGGCAGTATATCTTTATTTACAGTGTGCTGTGTGCAGTATGCCATTATTTACAGTGGTCCCTGCAGGATGAAAATATTTACAGTGGTGTCTGGGCAGTCTCTCATTATTTACAGTAGTTCCTGAGCAGTCTGTCATTATTTACAATGGCCCCTAGGTAGTATATCATTATTTACAGTAATCGCTGGGGTACATATCATTATTTACAGTGGTCCCTGAGCAGTATATCATTATTTACAGTGGTTCCAGGGAAGTATGTCATTATTTACAGTGGTCCCTTGGCAGTATATAATTATTTACAATGGTCCCGGGCTAGCGCATCATTATTTACAATGGTCCCTGGATAGTATATTATTATTTACAATGACCCCTGGGGAGTATATCATTATATACAGTGGTCACTGGATAGTATTTCATTATTTACAGTGGTTCCTGGCTAGTACATCATTATTTACCGTGGTCCCTGGGCAATATATCATTATTTACAATGGCCCTTGGGTAGTATATCATAGTTACAGTAGACGCTGGGTGGTATATCTTTATTTACAGTTCCCCCTTGGTAGTATATCGTTATTTACAGCGGTCTCTGTCAGAATACCATTATTAACAGTGGTCCCTGCGCAGTTAATAATTATTTACAATGGTCCTTGGATAGTATATCATTATTTACAGTGAGCCCTGTGCAGTATATCATTATTGACAGTTGTCCCTGGATAGTAAATCATTAATTACAGTGGTCGCTGGGTAGTTTATCATTAATTACAGTGGTCCCTGGGCTGTATATTTTTATTTACAGATGTCACTATTATTATTTGTTTTATTATTATTTACTGTTATTATTATTATATATATTATATATTATATATATTATATATATATAGTATATATTCTGTTATTATTATTTACTGTGGTGACTGAATAGTATACTTTAATTACAGTGCTCCCTCGGCAGTACATCATTATTTACAGTGGCCCCTGAGTAGTTTTTCATTATTTACAGTGGTCCGTGGGTCGAATATTATAATTTACAGCAGTCACTGTGTGGTATCTCATTATTTATAGTGGTCACTGTGCAGTATATCTTTATTTACAATGGTCCCTGGATAGTATGTCATTATTTACAGTGATCCCTTGGTAGTATATGATTATTCACATTGGTCCCTGTGTAGTACATCATTATTTACAGAGGTCGCTGTGTAGTATGTCATTATTTACAACGGTCCCAGTGTGGCATTTCATTGTTTACAGTTTTCCCTGGACAGTATGCCATTATTTCCGGTGGTTCCTGGGTATTCTGTCACTGATTACAGTGGTCCCTGCAGTATGTAATTATTTACAGTGGTCCCTGGGTATTCTGTCATTATTTGCAGTGGTTCCTGGGCAGTACCTCATTATTTACAGTGGTCTCTGGCCAGTATGTCATAACTTATTCTGGTCCCTGTGTTGCACGGCATTATTTACAAAGGTCCCAGGGTGGAATTTCATTACTTCCCGTGATCCTGGACAGAATATCATTATTTACTGTGGTTCCTGCGTATTATATCATTATTTACAGTGGTCCCTGGGCAGTATATCAATATTTACAGTGATCCCAGGGTAGTATATCATTACTTACAGTGGTCTTTGGCAGTATGCCATTATTTACAGTGGTCCCTGGGCAGTATATCATTATTTACAGTGGCCCTTGGACAGTGTGCCATTGTTCACAGTGTTCCCTGTTCAGAATAGCATTATTTACAGTGGTCCCTGGGCAGTGTGTCATTGTTCACAGTGTTCCCTGTGCAGAATAGCATTATTTACAGTGGTCCCTGGATAGGATATAGTTGCTGACAGTGGCCCTGGACAATATACCATTACTTACAGTTATCGCTGGATAGCATGTCATTATTTACAATATAGCCTGATACAGGGAGGTAGCCACACACAAGGTGCAGGACAAGAGTAGCTAAAAACAAACAATACACAACCAATTATTATTTGTGAAAACAGAAAATACCAAATTAGTTTTCAGTCCATTAAACACAGAACATGACTAAAAACATCTCATTGCATCTATCACTGTGATTGTCAAAGGATTGTCCATTCCAATGATCACAGGCGGTTTCTAATTATTGATCAGACCATAATCAAATTGAGATTGTTATTCAGTGGAATAGAATCTGTAATTCCTGACCACACAACAATAATAGCATCAATTAAAAATGCATTTGTTCAGCTCACAATCCTAATCAATGGGATTCTCCCTCGGCAGCATCCTCCAATTCCGTCGGCAGCGCACCCATGTCGGCGGGTTTCTCGATGGCGTGGGGTGGTCACAATGGGAAACCTCATTGCCCGGCTGCGGGAACGGAGACTCCCGTAGTGGCGGTGGGTGCGCCGCGCCGGATAACGGGGCTGGCGGGACGGAGAACCGGGTACAGGACATTAAACCGATGGTCATTTTCCAAGAGAATTATCATGGCAAGATACTGATGAATCCATTGATCACTAACGGAATGAATAAATCTTTTAACTTCCCACAATAATATGTATTGGGAAATATTTTCCATGTCTATGATACCAGCAATTATATCTCAGGATTTAATTCCATTAATCATAGTTGTGCCAGGACTGAATAGTGTGAGAATTCTCTCTGCCTGTTTCTACCAAAGAAAACTGAGCAAATCGGGCAGCACGGTAGCATAGTGGTGCCACTATGACGTCACAGCTCCAGGGTCCCAGGTTCTATTCCCGCTTGGGTCACTGTCTGTGCGGAGTCTGTTCGTTCTCCCCCTGCCTGCGTGGGTTTCCACCGGGTGCTCTGATTGTCTCCCACAGTCTAAAGATGTGCAGGTTAGGTGGATTGGCCATGACAAATTGCCCTTAGCTTAGATGGGGTTACTGGGTTATGGGGATAGGGTGGAGGTGTGGGCTGGGTAGGGTGCTCTTTCCAAGAGCCGGTGCAGATTAGAAGGGCCGAATGGCCTCCTTCTGCACTGTAAATTCTATGATCTCTTAAATGCAATGATGGAAGACAGGATGACATATATCACACCATCATGTTTGCACAACATTGAAAGAAAGCATCACGTTCGTTTACAGTCCATTGAACACAGTAAATAACGAAACACATTTAATTTGAATGTGATTATTGAAGGATTGATTATTCCAGCAATCACAGGCGTAAAGCAATATTGTTCAGACAATAATCATAATAAGATTATTCTTTAAAATAGAGTCAGTAATTCCTGACCTTCTTATAATAACACAATACATTGAACATGCACATTTCAGCTCACAATTAACTCAACTGTGATTATCTCCGTGATCCCGACACTCTCCCAATTCTGGAGGATGCAGATTTGAAGGCCGGCATGGAAGCATAGTGGTTAGCACAGTGGCTTCACAGCTCCAGGGTCCCACGTTCGATTCCAGGCTTCGGTCTTGCGCCGAGTTTGCATGTTCTCCCCGTGTCTGCGTGTGTTTCCTCCGGGTGTTGCGGTTTCCTCCCACAAGTCCCGAAAGACGTGCTGTTCGGTAAGTTGGACATTCTGAAATCTCCCTATGTTCACTCGAACAGGCGCCGGAGTGTGGCGACTGGGGGCTTTTCACAGTAACTTGATTGTACTGTTAATGTAAGACTACTTGTGACAATAAACATTATTCTTATGATTAATAAAGATTATTATTATATTAATAGTTGAACACATTATGCCTTGTCTTCCGCTGTCTGGCCCAGAAGGTGTGGGATTATCTCCTGCAGACTCTCAGTCCCATTGCCTCGTGTTCGTTGTTCAAGACAGACACTTGTAACATAGACTATTGATTGCGATTTTGGACACCTGACTCAGCAATACCTGATACAAACAGATAGAACAAAGAAAAAAGCACAAATAAAAGTACAACATAGATATTGGTCCGTCGGCCCTCAAGCCTGTGCTGAACATGCTGCCCATCTAACCTATAATCTTCTGCACTTCCTGTGGTCCGTATCCCGGTATTCCCATTCTACTCATGTATTACTCATGTAATTAAGGTTCTGTACAACTGCAGCAACTAATTCATTAAATGGGTAGAGGAGTAACTAAACCTGAGAGCAGGGATTAGAATTTAACATTTAATTTACAGTAAAAATCCAGCGTCAGGACCATATAGTTAATTTGTAACTTAATCTGATAACAATTTAAGTGATTATTTTGAATGAATTAACTAGTGCATAAACGTCACTCAGGGGGTGCAGTGCTCTAACTGTGAGATTTGGGAGAACCATGACGCTTCCAGTGTTCCGGTCGACTACGTCTGTAGCAGGTGTAGCCGATGGCAGCTCCTCACAGACCGCGTGGTTCGGTTGGAGCAGCAATTGGATGCACTTAGGAGCATGCAGGTGGCGGAAAGCCTCATAGATAGACGTTCTGGAGATGTGGTCACACCGAAGGTGCAGGCAGATAGTTGCTGCCTGCTGAAAAGGGCAGGTTGTCAGCGCTGGAATCCCCTGTAGCCATCCCCCTCTCTAATAGGTATACTGTGTTGGATACATTTGAGAGGATAGACTATCAGGGGATAACAACAGCAGCCAGAGCAGTGGCACCACAACTGGCTCTGTTACTCAGCAGTAGAGGGCAAAGTGCAGGAAAACGATAGGTATAGGGACTTTATAGTAAGGGGCACAGATAGGCGCTTCTGTGGACAGGAAAGAGACTCCAGGTTGGTATGTTGCCTCCCTGGTGCTAGGGTCAAGGTTGTCTCTGAACGAACACAGGGCGTCCTGAAGAGGGAGGGTGAACAGCCAGAGGCCTTAGTTCACAGAGGTACGAACAACGTCGGCAGGAAGAGAGATGAAGTCCTGCAGAAGGAGTTCAGGAAGTTAGACAGTAAGCTAAAAAGCAGGACCTCTTGGGTTGTAATCTCAGGATTACTCCCTGTGCCCCGTGACAGTGCGGCAAGAAACAAGAGGATAGTACAGCTAAACACGTGGCTAATCTGGTGGTGTAGGAGGGAGTGTTTCAAATTTCTGGGCCATGGGGCGATATTCCGGGACAGGTGGGACCTGGACAAGAAGGGCGGGAAGCATCTAAACTGGAGGGGCATCCCTATCCTCGCTGGGAAGTTTGTTAGTGTCACCCGGGAGAATTGAAACTAATATGGAAGGGGGTCGGAACCAGAGCGGTAGCTCAGCAGGTGTAATAACTGAAGGGGAAATGGAGAACACAAATACCTGAACAACATCACCCTCAGGCAGAGCAAAAAAGGTGACAAGTGTGAGAAGGGAGGTGCTCAATGCAGGATTGAGGGTGGTGGACCTAAATGTGCGCAGTATACGGAACAAGGTAAATTTGCATGTTGCGCATATTGAAATTGGCTGGTACGATGTTGTTGGAATCACAGAGACGTGGCTGCAAGCTGATCAGGGCTGGGATCAAAATATGCAAGGATATGTGTTCTATCGAATGGACAGTCAGGTGGGCAAAGGTGGCGGGGTTGCATTGTTAGTAAGGAATGAAGTTAAATCGATAGGAAGGAGCGATAAAGGATCAGAAGGCATAGAAACCAGTGGGCAGAGTTGAGGAATCGAAAAGATAAAAAGACCCTGATGGGAGTTATTTGCAGGACCCGGAGCAGTAATAAAGATGTGGAGCAGAAAATAAATCAGGAGATAGAACAGGCATGTAATCATGGGGGACTTCAATGTGGAGGTGGGCAGGGAAAATCAGGTTGGTCGTGGATCCCAAGAAAAGGAATTTGTGGAAAGTCTAAGAGATTTTTTTTTGAGCAGCTTGTGACAGAGCCGACTAGGAAACATGCAATTCTGGATTTGGTGATGTGCAATGAGGCAGACTTGATTAGGGCACTTAAGGTGAAGGAACCCTGAGGGAGCAGTGACCACAATTTGAAAGAATTTAACCTGAGGTTTCAGAGGGAGAAGCTGCAATCAGATGTAACGGTATTACAATTAAATAGGGGTAACTACAAAGACATGAGGGAGGAGCTGCCCAGAGTTGATTGGAAAAGGAGCCTAGCAGGGAAGACAGTGGAACAGCAATGCCAGGAATTTTGGGGGGTTATTCGTGAGGAACAGCAGAATTTCATCCCAAGGAGGAGGAAACACACCAAGGGGAGGCCAAGGAGTCCATGGCTCACGAGGGAAGTCAAGGACAGCAGTACAGCAAAACAAAAAACATACAATGTGGCGCGGAGAGTGGGATGCCGGAAGATTTCAGGAATCACTGAAGGCAGAAAGGGTCCCAGAGGACTGGAAAGTGGCTAATGTAGCACCGCTGTTAAAGAAGGGAGGGATGCAGAAGACGGGAAATTATCGGCCGGTAAGACTGACTTCGGTCACTGGTAATATTTTAGATCCATTATTGAAGATGAGATTGCGGAGTACTTGGAAGTGCATGGTAAAATAGGACTGAGTCAGCACGGCTTCGTCAAGGGGAGGTCATGTCTGACAAATCTGTTCGAGTTCTCTTTGAGGAAGTAACAAGGAAGTTAGACAAGGGAGAATCAGTGCACGTGATTTATTTAGATTTCCAGAGAGCCTTTGACACGGTGCCGCATTACAGACTGTTAAATTGGTTAAGAGCGCATGGTGTTCAGGGTAAGATCCTGGGATGGAAAAATAATTCGCTGATGGCAGAGGCAGAGATTTGGGATAAAGGGGTCTTTTTCAGGATGGTAGCAGGTGACTCGTCGTGTGCCTCAGGAGCCTGTGCTGGGACCACAAATTTCCACAAACTACATTAATGATCCGGAAGAAGGGACCAAAGGCGCTGTTGCTAAGTTTGCCGATGATACAAAGATCTGTAGAGGGGCAGGTAGTATTGAGGAGGTGGGGGGGGGGGGTGGAGGCTGCAGAAGGACTTCGGGGCTGGGAGATTGTGCAAAGAATTGACAGATGGAATACAATGTGAAAAGTGCGAGGTTATGCACTTTGAGGGTGTACTTTGAGGAATGGAGGAATTGACTATTCCCTCAATGGGGAAATGCTTCAGAAATCAGAAGGACAAAGGGATTTGGGAGGCCTTGTTCACGATTCTCTTACGGTTAACGTGCAGGTTCAGTCGGCAGTTCGGAAGGCACTTGTAATGTTAGCATTCATGTCGAGAGGGCGAGAGTACAAAAGCAGGGATGTATTTCTGAGGGTGTATAAGTCTCTGGTCGGATGCCATTTGGAGTATTGAGAGCAGAATTTGGGCCCCGTATCTGAAGAAGGATGTGCTTCCCTTGGAAAGGGTCCAGAGGAGGTTCACTAGAACTATCCCTGGAATGGAGAGCTTGTCGTATGAGGAACGGTTGAGGACTCGGGGTCTGTACTCGTTGGAGTTTAGAAGGATGAGGGGAGGGGGGGGGGGGGGGGGTTCTTATTGAAACTTCCAGGACACTGCGATTCCTGGATAAAGTGAATGTGGAGAGGATGGTTCCACTTGTATGAGAAACTATAACCAGAGGACACAATCTCAGATTAACGGGACGTTCCTTTGAAACAGAGATGTGGAGGAATGGATTCAGCCAGAAGGTAGTGAATCTGTGGAACTCTTTGCTGCAGAAGGCTGTGGAGTCCAAATCACTGAGTGTCTTTAAGACAGAGATAGATAGGATCTTGGTTAATAAGGAGATCAGTAGTGAGGGGGAGAAGGTGAGAAGGTAGGAGAATGAGGATGAGCAACATATCAGCCATGATTGAATGGCGGAGCAGGCTCGCTGGGCCCAGTGACCAAGTTCAGCTCCTGTGTCTTATGGACTTATGGACGTAAATGTCCAACTCGGTTTGAAATATGGCTTTGGGTGTCTGCCTCCATTATTCTGACAGAAAATGAGGTAATGAAAGGATGTGAGGAACAAGCGGGAAATGACATTGAGGCAGAAGCTGAGCAGTGATTAAGTTGAATGGTGGAGGAGGTGTGAGTGACCGTGTAGTCTCCCCAAGTTGCCATTTGTTATCAGTTCCGGCTCTGCAATACTCGCCGATGAATGTAGCTGCATGATCATATATTTCAGTTACATCTTTCCAACAGATATTTATATTGTTCATGGAAACAGTCCATTTATATCCAGATCATCCAAAACTTATATCATCTTAAATTTGTGGAACGAATCAAACATCATCGTCTTTTATTCCCAATGACCCAGCGCCAGCCAATCCAATCATTCCGAAGGCAAAACTGCTTCTAAACGATTCACACAGCGAGTGGTTCTGATCTGGTCTGCACGGCCTGGCACATTGGTGCCGGCAGATACAACAGTGGTTACACAGGAAATGGTAGGAATGACAGAAATCAAATGTATGTCTCCAAGGAAAGGACGCTCCAGTCGGATTGAATCATCTGCTCATCTATAGAGCCGCTGAGGTCAAACGGAATCAATGTCCTCCTTCGGGACTTCACGCACTTTTAAGGCTTTGGATGTGGTCTGGTTGTGAGATGATGTGGACCAACACCTGGAGGTTCCCTCCAAGTTCCTCACCACCGCGAGTATTCTCCCTGCAATCCTTTCTATTCACTGTGCCCATGTGTGAACCCAGCGTCCGCTTTAGCTCACTGCTTACGTCACAGCATCAACTTCATTGTAAGTTCCAATCTGTCTGACCCTGGGCGCTGCCTGTGCTGTTAATATTGAAAACATCTGTGTTGCTCCCAATAAAAGCAGACGCACATTTCATAATTAGAGGGAGGTCTATCTTTTTTCAGGTTGCTTTACAATTATTTTTAAAAGCGGCTGTGCCACGTGTTTTCTTTCTGGCCTCTCACTGGGGAAAGACAAGTTCTATTCCAGCTCTGCACAATAACTGACCTATCACACTCTGTCAGTTATTCACAACTTAAATGGTGCAATACTGCATGAAGGACATTTACTTTATCCAGGATCTGAGTTTATAATTTAGGAACAAGTTGATTGACTCAGCAAATTTATTGTGATTGTGTTCCCCACATGATACCCATTCCCCCATATCTCTAAGAACAGTCCCTCACACTCTATCTCTCCCTTGCATTCTCTCCCGCTCTCACACTCTCGCCCTCTCTCGCACTCTCTCACACTATCCCTCTCTCAAATTCCTTCCAACCCATACACTCTTTCACACTTTCTCCCTCTCTCTCCCTCTCCCTCTCTCACACTCCCTTCCTCTCTCGCACTCTAAACCTCTCTCACGCTGTCTCCCTCTCTCACTCTATCCCCCTCTTACACCCCCTCTCTCACACTCCCCCTCCCCCTCTCCCTCCCTCCCTCACACTCTCCCTCTCTCACACTCCCTCCCTCTCTCGTACACTCTCCCTCTCTCACACTTCCTCCCTCTCTCGCCTTCTAACACCCTCTCGCACTCCCTCACTCACCCATTTTCGCACTCTCTCTCTCTTGCAGTCTCTCCCTCTCTCACATCCCCTCCATCTCTTTCCCTCTAACCCTCTCTCACACTCTTCCCTCTCACACTCTCTCCCTCTAACACATTCTCTACCTCACTCACCCTCCCTCGCTCCCACTCTCTCCCTCTGTCACACGGTCTATTTGTCGAACACACACTCCCTTTCTCACTCACTGTCCCTTTCTCACACTCCCCCACTCACACTCCCTCCATCTCTCCCGCTCTCTCCCTCTCTCCCATTCTCTCCCTTTCTCACACGCTCTCTTTGTCTAACACACACTCCTTTTCACACGCACTGTCCCTTTCTCACACTCCCTCACCCACCCTCCCTCCACATCTCACACTCTCCCTCTCTCACACACTCTCCCTGTCTCAAACACCCTCCATCTCTCACACTCCCTCTCTCACACTCCCTCCCTGTCTCACTCTCTCTCCCTCTCTCACATTCTCTCCCTCACTCAAACTCCCTCCATATCTCACACTCCCGTCCTGTCTCACACTCTCTCCCTGTCTCAAACTCCCTCCATCTCTCACACTCGCTCTCTCCAATTCCTGCTACTCTCATATGTTCTTCTTCATGATACTCACTCCCACTCTCCCTAATACATTTTCCCGTCTCTCACTTATTCCTCTCTCATATTCTGTCTCTCTCTCACACTCTCCCCCTCCCTCTCTCTCTCCCTCCATGCCTCCCTCCCTCCCTCGCTCATACCTCATTTAGAAACATTCTCTCACATTCCGTCCCTCTCTCACACTCTTCCCCTCCCTCTCTCTCCCTCCCTCCATGCCTCCCTCCCTTCTACGCTCATTCCTCATTTAGACACATTCTCTCACACTCTGTCCCTTTCTCACACTCGCACCATCCATAAATCTCTCTCCCTCCATGCCTCCTTCGCTCTCACACAACTCCCTCACTGACACTTTCTCTCACACTCTTTCCCTCCGTCACACATTCTCTCCCTCTCTTTCCCTCTCTCACACTTTCTCTCACGCTCTTTCCCTCTCTCACACTTTCTCTCACAATCTTTCCCTCTCCCCTCCCTGAGTCACTCAGTCGCTCTCTCCTTTACTTATGTCTGAGGTTATGTTAGTATTTTATACATAATCCTTCTCACCCAATCTGCCTCCCTCACCCACTCACCCGCTCGGTCTCCACTCTCTGCTATTTTCTCGGACAATCCTCCTCCTTCTCTCGTTTTATCCTTTATTTCTCCACCGTCTTTCTGTCCCATTCTATCTCCTCCCACCCTCTTTCTCTCACAGCCTGGTTTCTATCAGCACATCTCCCAGACCAGTTCTCTCTTCCTCCACATCTCACCCCGCCTCTCTCCCAACTTAAGTGTGCGTATCAGATGGACGGCCGGTGTCAGTTAGAGACGGGGTATCAGTTTTCACAGCTGACTATGTTTTAATGCTGCTCTCTGAGGTGAGGAGTTTGTATCTGCTGCAGCCTCTGAGTTTTCTGAGGTTCCACTGATTCTAAATGTTTTCTTAGTTTGAGGGGCTGAATCAGATTTAGATATGGGATCACATACTTTGCGCTTAAATAGTTTCAGATTTTGGAGACATTGAAATTTGCTACTTATTCTCAAACAGAACCGACTGTAATTAAATAAAGGAATGGCCACAGTTAGAGAGGCAGCTGCACACCAGAGTGCAGTGGACCCACCCAGAGAAACACACTGACAATTGGAACTGAATCACTGAATGGTCACAGTTACAGAGGCAGGTATACCCCAGAGTGCAGTGTAACCACCCAGAGAAACACACTGACAATTGGAACTGATTCACAGAATGGTCATAGTTAGAGAGGCTGCTACATCCCAGAGTGCAGTGGAACCACCCAGAGAAACACACTGGCAATTGGAACTGAATCACTGAATGGTCACAGTTACAGGGACAGCTACACCCCAGAGTGCAGTGGAACCACCCAGTGAAACACACTGACAATTGTAACTGAATCACTGAATGGTCACAGTTACAGAGGCTGCTACATCCCAGAGTGCCGTGAAACCACCCAGAGAAACACACTGTCAATTGGAACTAAATCAATGAATGGTCACATTTACAGAGACAGCTACAACCCAGAGTGCAGTGGAACCACCAAGAGAATCACACTGACAATTGGAACTGAATAACTGAATGGGCAGAGTTACAGAGGCAGCTACACCCCAGAGTACTGTGGAACCACCCAGAGAAACACACTGACAATTGGAACTGAATCACTGAATGGTCACAGTTACAGTGGCAGGTACACCCCAAAGTGCAGTGGAACCACCCAGAGAAACACACTGACAATTGGAACTGAATCACTGAATGGTCACAGTGGAGTGAGGGATATCACTGAAACAATCTGAAATGAAGAGATGGGACTGATGGTTTCTGAGTGGACAGCATCCTTTCTCTTAATGTTAGCTGAACAATGTGATCAGCACGGTCCAGTGTTTGGAAAGAGGTCACTCACTCAAAAACATATATTTGCTTTCATTGAACGTAATATCGTAATCTGTTTGTTCACATTTTGAAAAATAAGTTAAACGATGTCACAACCTCAATATCCCTGAGGTGGTTCCACAGGGCATTAATTAAAAGCTTGCAGAATATATAACCTCAGAGTTTCAGACAGAGAGATTGCCAATCGCAGGAAGGGACAAATCATTTCACAGTGAAAATGCTTGACCCACTTGGGATTGCTGAGAAAATATTCTACCCAATCCTTGCTATTGTTGGTGTTCCTGGTAAGTGACTATCACCTTTGAAGTTGTGTAAATCTGTGTGTGAGCGACTCTCTGATTTTAAACTTTGACTGAAAATGTGTATCGCTGATCTCGTGCTCACTGTTACATAGACACCTGGTCAACGATATAATTCACTTAATTCAAATCTCATTCATAATGTCTCTGGTCTGAATCCATTTCATCAACTAACAGTAAACCTGTTTGTACCTCACGGGATCGCTGATCAATAAAGTTGTCATATTGAGTGGAATCTTGTGTAATGTCAGATTGGATCTCAGTGAAGGCAATCTCTCTGAAGGTGGATCACTAATCAGATTGGAATATCTGATCCAATTATCTATCTATTACTGGGACTACCTGTCCGTGTGGAATTGTATTGTGTGTGGGTCAGTAACTTGACTGAAATTAGTTGGTTCTGTTTTGCAATGCTGTATTTTGTTGGGGAGTGGTCGCTCCATTCTGTGGAGTTCTCTCTGTGTGTTTTAACTTTGGAATAGGTTGAAAACAGGAAGAGATTGGCTGTGTTTTAAATTTTGTTTGACATTTATTGTATGAAGTGAAATGTCTGTATCTCTGTTTTCTATTGACCTACTCCAACAGAACAGATGTCACCCACACTCTAATATTTCATAAAACCCACAGCAGTGCAGTATTCCAATAGGTTTTGTGATATTTTCTCATTTCTGTTCATCCTGAAATGAACTCACAATTTTTATCAATTTTTATGGGTGTGTTTAAACTGTGTTTCTGCTGCACACGATTTGTGAATCGATTCACCTGAAGCCAGAAACCCCTCCAGTCCATTCACACACTTGTTTTCCAAGGAGTGATTGGGGGACTTCTTGTTCTGATCAAAATGCAGCAGCGGATATTGATCTGTCGGAACATTAATTTCCCATTGAAATACCCACTTTGCAAATTCATAATTAATGATGAATGTGTGTCTGTAATTAGTTGTATTCTTCCTCTGTATTCACTGTCATTCTCAATGTGATTTTGTCTGTAAATTGTGTAATTATCATTCTGCTTCCCGAACCCATACTGTTGATGGGAATGGTGAAGGAGAGTGATCCCAGTGCTGATCCTTGTGGAACAGCACTTCTCACTTTCCACCAACGAGCCTAAATCCCTTTAACTCCTCTCCATGTTTACTGTGTGTGTCGCCAGCATGTGTCCATTCTGCTGCTGTGTCCCCTAACTCCACTGGCTCTGAGATTACCCATCAGTCTGTTATGTCGGATCTTACTGACGGCCTTTAGAAAATCTAATTGTTTAACATCTATCATACTACTCAGATCTATTATTTCTCGTAGTTATTGAAATAATTGGATGAAATGTCTCAGGAATAATGTTAACTTTGGAATATGTGCCGACTTTTTAGTATACTCTCTGTTACTGGATTTCTTTTAACTCATGCTTCTAATTCCATTTTTCCAATTGTTGACATTGTGACTGGAAGATTTGATTGTATTCTGTTCTAAATTCAAGAATAACAGAGACCGACTTCTGCTTTTCAATTCTTTGGTAATTATTCTGATGGTGATCAGTGAATAGATAATATTGTCTCTGCTGTTTCTCACTGTCTATTTTATGAACATTTGTGGTTGAAATCCATCCGCTTCCAGTGATCTCCCTCTACCTGGACCCCACCCTCTGGCCTCCTATCAGCTCTTGATCTCATTGAGATCTGTCAGTGCGACATCGACCATCTCAATTTCTCTGTGCCTCTCACCAACTCTATCCTGACTCACTCTAAACTTGCTCCAATCCTCTTTCTGATATCCAACCCTGGCCTGGTGATCTAAGCTGCTCACAAGGGTGGTGCCATTATTGTCTGGTGTACTGAATTGTTCCTCACAGAGGCTGACCGTCAACTCTCAGACCCATCCTGCTACCTCCCCCTGGACCAGCAGCACACCACCAAACATCATGATATTGTTTCCAGGACTTTCACTGACCTCATCGACTCTGGATATCATCTGTGCACAACCTCGGACATCATAACCCCACAACCCCACACATCCTGCATCAACCTCCCGCTTCTACCTCCTTCCCAAAATCCACAGACAGGAAAGTCCCAGTACACCCATTATTTTGGCCTGTTCCAGCCCCACCAAGATCATTTCATCCGATCTTGATTCCATCCGCTTTACCCTGTTCTGCCCCTTCCCAAAGACATTCGTGTCACAGTGACACAGTGGTTTGCACTGCTGGCTCACAGCAGCAGGGTCCCCGGATCAATTCCTGCCTTGGGTGACTGTCTGTGTGGAGACTGCACCTTTTCTCCGTGTCTGTGTGGGTTTCCTCCGGGTGCTTCGGTTACCTCCCACAGTCCAAAGATGTACAGGTTAGGTGGATTGACCATGCTAAATTACTGCGTAGTTTCCAAAAAGATGTGTCGGTTAGATTAAGGGGTTAATGAGATAGGCGGGGGAGTGAGCTTGGTTGAGGTACTCTTTCAGAGGTTCGGTACAGACTGAATGGGCCGAATGACCTCCTTCTGCACTGTGGGGATTCTATGATTCCTGATTCCTCTGGGGCCATAAACAAGGTCCATATCCCTGGCCCTAACCGCCTAATCTTCACAATGGCTGTCCAATCCCTCTCCACCTCCGTTCCCCAACAAAACGGTTGTGTACAGATCCTCATACCCTGCTTCCTGTAAAGACTGCATCTCATTCTCCCACTTTCTCCGCCTCCATCGCCTCTGTTCTGTTGATGAAGTATTTGAAAATACCCCGTCTGGCATGTCTGTCTTTTCCTTAACCGGGCTGTCCCCACCACCTTCCTTTGTTAACTGGCCTCTCAATCGTGTTCAATTCATTTCTCACACCTCTGTCCTCACACATCCCCTCCCTCCCGGAAACATGATAGTGTCTCCCTCTCCTCACTTTCCACACCATCAGCCTTCCCATTGAAAGGAAAATCCTCCTCCATTTCTGCCAACTCCGGCATGATGTCACCACCAAACACATCTTCACCTCTCTCCAACCACCCCCCTCAATTTCTGCATTCCTCAGGTACCGCTCCCTCCCCCTTGTCCACTTCCCCCTCACAGCCCGCACCCCTTTCCCTTCCCCCAGCACATTCCCATGCAATCAGAGACGGTGCAACAGCTGTCCCTTTACCTCCTCCCATCTCATGGTTCTCAGCAGGAAAATCTCCTTTCTGGAGAAGCAGCGTTTCACTTCTGTGCCTTCAATTTGTTCTACTGTATTCGCTGCTGCCAATACCGTCTCCTCTACATTGGGGAGACTAAACGCAGACTGGGAGACTGCTTTGTGGAACACCTTCACTCAGCCCACAGCGTGGCCCCACCTTACTGTTACGGGCCATGTTAACTCAGCACCTTGCTCTCAGGCCCACATGTCTGTTCTTGGCCTGCGGCAAGAATGCAGTGAAGCCCGACGCAAGCTGGAGGAGCAACATCTCATCGTCCAATTCGGATGTTACATCCAGCAGGACGTAACTTTAATTTCAACTACTTTAGTCTGGGAAATTTCTCCTCCAGCTTAACGCTCTTGTATTGGAATTTCCCTACATTTTTGACGAATGCAATGAGTCCTAACCTGGAGAGAGTCTATTCCGTCCAAGTGAACCCTGGGAAATGTCCAGTGCCGGAGCGGGAATATCCCTGAGAAAAGCTTGGCAGGGATTGTTTTCAAACAGGGAGAGGATGGATTCCTGGGAACAGTGATGTTGGGATGTTCGAGACAATGGGGGATTCCTGGGGCAATGGGGGATTCCTGGGAGGGGGTGCTTTCCGAATGACTAAACCTGGGAGGGGTGATCCCTCGCGATGTTCTCGAGAATGAACAGACGCTATTCTGGACAGGCTGGGCTGCACGGTCGCACAGTGTTTGGCACAGTTGATTCACAGCTCCAGCGACACGGTAGCATTGTGGATAGCACAATTGCTTCACAGCTCCAGGGTCCCAGGTTCAATACCAGCTTGGGCCACTCTCTGTGCGGAGTCTGCACATCCTCCCCGTGTGTGCGTGGGTTTCCTCCGGGTGCTCCGGTTTCCTCCCACAGTCCAAAGATGTGCAGGTTCGGTGGATTGGCCATGATAAATTGCCCTTAGTGTCCAAAATTGCCCTTAGTGTTGGGGAGGGTTACTGGGATATGGGGATAGGGTGGAGGTGTGGGCTTGTGTAGGGTGCTCTTTCCAAGAGCCGGTGCAGACTCGATGGGCCGAATGGCCTCCTTCTGCACTGTAAATTCTATGGAAATAAAATTCTATGATCTATGACCCAGGTTGGAATCCCGGCTTTGGTCACTGTCTGTGCGGAGTCTGCACTTTCTACCCGTGTCTGCGTGGGTTTCCTCCTAGTGCTCAGGTTTCCTCCCACAGTACAAAGATGTGCAAGTTAGGTGGATTGGCAAAGATAAATTGTGTTTAGTTCCCAAACAATTTAGATGGGGTCACTGGGTTATGGGGATGGGGTGGGCTGAACTGGTTTTCACTTTACAAGGGCCGGTGCAGACTCGATGGCCGAATGGCCTCCTTTTGCACTGTACATTCTATATTTCTATTCCTCCCACGATTATGAAGTGGGAAGGTCTTGCGTTTGTTTTATTGTTTCCATTGATCGTGGAGTATTCAAATAAACCAGGAGTGGGGTCCAACCCCATCAGAAATCCAGTCCAGGGAACGATCCAATCCGGGGTGTGGTCCAATAATTGAGCTGGGGTGACAATCTCTGGTACGTTTGTATCCGGTTTGGGAAACCTGGCCGGCCTGAGTGAATCCAGTAAATCAGACTAAATGAGAAATGTAACCTCTCCCAAAGGTCTCTGAATTATAAACATTTTCCTACCACTGCCATCAAACTGACAGGGCTGCAATTCACACTTCCACCCCCCCCCCCCCCCCATTCCCCATCTTTAACACTGGAGTTACATTTTCTACTTCACTTTCTGCAATGTTAATCTCTGTGCCCATTCCTCTCCCAACAACCCCACCACCCACTGTCCATTTTATTGATGCTGACATTATGTCCTGGTTCAGCCAGGGACATTCATTATCCAGTAATTTCCCGCGTCTCTCCTTTCTCTCTCTCACAGTTAATATACTAGGAATTGTGATTCTGTGTCGGGGGAAGTGTGGCCTCTCTGCCTGCACCACTCGCTACCTGGTGGCCATGGCAACGGCGGATCTGCTGTTTATTATCACGAAACCCATACTGAACAGGATCAATATTTATTATTTCCCCCTGGGTTTCTTGGACCTCACCCCTGTGTGTAGTGTTTGCTCTGTCCTGATCGCTGCAGCCACTGACTGTTCTGTCTGGTTCACCCTCACTTTCTCCTTTGATCGATTTGTGTCCATTCGCTGCCAGAAACTGAAAACAAAATATTGCACCGGGAAAACTGCGGCTGTGGTTCTGTCCACATGCGGCCTCCTGCTCTGTGTGAAAAACATCCCCGGGTACTTTACATTGGAACCTTGGACGATAATCGATAATGTCCAATGGCTCTGTGTCACAAAGAGCAGCCATTTCACTGACCCGGGATGGGTTGGATATAACTGGATTTCTCGGGTGTTAACCCCTTTGATGCCGTTCTTCTCAATCCTGTTGACAAACGCTCTGACAGTCAGACACATTTTACTCACCAGTCGTGTCCGGAAGGCACTGAGGGCTCAGAGTCATGGTGACAATCGCACAGACCCAGAGATGAAGAGCAGAAGGAAGTCAATGATTTTACTCTTCAGCATCTCCGGAACTTTCATACTCCTCTGGACCGTGTCTGTAATTAAATTTTTCTATATCGAAGTGAGAGGAGTATATTACCTCACCCGTCCTCAACATAATTTACAAATCGTCGGGTTTATGCTGCGGGATTTAAATTGCTGCACAAACACATTTATTTATGTGGTGGCTCAGTCCAGGTTCAGGGAGCAGATCAAGATCGTGGTGAAATATCCGGTTACATCAATTATTCAATTAATGAGAAAATAAATCTGACTGACAGCCTCTCAGCCAATCGGCAGGTCCACTTTCTGACTGACAGCCTCTCAGCCAATCAGCAACTCCAGACGCGGCTGACAGTTGTGGGGGGGGGGGGGAGCACTAGGGACGGGAGCACTGGCAGTGCTGGCCGTGTGGGGAGCACTGGGAGTGCTGGCTGTGGAAAGGCGGGATCAGCGGCAGTGCTGGCTGTGGAGGGGGGGAGCACTGGCCGGGCTGGTTGGGGGGGGGGGGGGACTGGCAGTGCTGACAGTGGGTGGTGGGCACTGGCAGTGCTGGCTGTGGGGTGTTTGGGGAGCACGGGCACTGCTGGCTGTGGGGTGTTTGGGGAGCACTGGCAGTGCTGGCTGTGGGGGAGCACTGGCAGTCCTGGCTGTGGGGAGGCTGGGGAGCACTGGCAGTGCTGGCTGTGGTGGAGCAGTGACAGTGCTGGCTGGATGGGGGGAGCACAGGCAATGTTGGCTGTGTGGGGAGAACACTGGCAGGGCTGGATGTGGGAGGAGCACCGGCAGTCCTGGCTGTGGGGATGTTGGGAGCACTGGCAGTACTGGCTGTGGGGAGCACTGGCAGTGTTGGCTGTGGTGGAGCACTGGCAGTGCCAGCTGTGGGGGACCACTGGCAGTGCTGGCTGTGGAGGAGCACTGCCAGTGCTGGCCTTGTGGTGGGGCACAGGCATGCTGTCTGTGTGTGGGAGCACTGGCAGTGCAGGATGTGTGTGGGTGGAACACAGGCATTGCTGGCTGTGAGGGGATCAGTGCTGGTTGTGGGGAGGAGCTCTGGCAGTGCTGGTTGTGGGGGAGCAGTTGCAGTGCTGGCTGTGGGGGAGCACTGGCACTGCTAGCTGTGGAGGGGAGCACTGCCAGTGCTGGCCTTGAGGGTGGAGCACAGGCAGTGCTGGCTGTGGGGGGCACTGACAGTGCTGGCTGTGTGGTGGGGAGCACTGGCAGTGCTGGCTGTGGGGGAGCACTGGCATTGCTGGCTGTGGGGAGGAACACTGGTAGTGCGGGATGTGTGGTGGAGCACAGACAGTTCTGTCTGTGCGGGGTGCACTGGCTTGCTGGCTGTGATGGGAGCACTGGCAGCGAACGAAGAACAAAGAAATGTGTAGCACAGGAACAGGCCCTTCGGCCTTCCAAGCCCGTGCCGCCATGCTGCCCGGCTAAACTACAATCTTCTACACTTCCTGGGTCCGTATCCCTCTATTCCCATCCTATTCCTGTATTTGTTAAGATGCCCCTTAAATGTCAGTATCGTCCCTGCTTCCACCGCATCCTCCGGCAGCGAGTTCCAGGCATCCACTACCCTCTGTGTAAAAACTTGCCTCGTACACCTCCTCTAAACCTTGCCCCTCTCACCTTAAACCTATGCCCCCTAGTAATTGACCCCTCTACCCTGGGGAAATGCCTCTGACTATCCACTCTGTCTATGCCCATCATAATTTTCTAGACCTGTTTCAGGTCGGCCCTCAACGTCCGTCGTTTCAGTGAGAACAAACCGACTTTATTCAAACGCTCCTTGTAGCTAATGACCTCCATACCAGGCAACATTCTGGTAAATCTCTTCTGCACCCTCTCTAAAGCCTCCACATCCTTCTGGTAGTGTGGCGACCAGAATTGAACATTATACTCCAAGTGTGGACTAACTAAGGTTAGCTGCAACATGACTTGCCAATTCTTATACTCAATGCCCCGGCCAATGAAGGCAAGCATGCCATATGCCTTCTTGACTACCTTCCCCACCTGCGTTGCCCCTTTCAGTTACCTGTGGACCTGTACACCTAGACCTCTCTGACTTTCAATACTCTTGAGGGTTCTACCATTCACTGTATATTCCATACCTGCATTAGACATTATAAAATGCATTACTTCACATTTGTCCGGATTAAACTCCATCTGCCTTCTGTCCGCCCACGTCTCCAAACAATCTAAATCCTACTGTATCGTCTGACAGTCCTTATCGCTATCCGCAATTCCACCAACCTTTGTGTCGTCTGCAAACTTACTAATCAGACCAATTACATTTTCCTCCAAATCTCTTATATATACTACAAACAGCAAAGGTCCCAACACTGATCCCTGTGGAACACCACTGGTCACAGCCCTCCAATTAGAAAAGCATCCTTCCATTGCTACTTTCTGCCTTCTATGACCTAGCCAGTTCTGTATCCACCTTGCCAGCTCACCTTTGATCCCGTGTGACTTCACCTTTTGTACTAGTCTACCATGAGGGACCTTGTCAAAGGCCTTACTGAAGTCCATATTTCCAACATCCACTGCCCTACCTGCATCTATCATCATTGTGACCTCCTCGAAAAACTCTATCAAGTTAGTGAGACATGACCTCCACTTCACAAAACCATGATGCCTCTCACTAATACGTCCATTTGCTTCCAAATGGGAGTAGATCCTGTCTCGAAGAATTCTCTCCAGTAATTTTCCGACCACTAACGTAAGTCTCACTGGCTTGTAATTCCCTGGATTATCCTTGCTACCCTTCTAAAACAGAGGAACAACATTGGCTATTCTCCAGTCCCCCGGAACATCACCAAAAGACAGTGAGGATACAAAGATTTCTGTCAAGGCCTCAGCAATTTCCTCTCCAGCCTCCTTCAGTATTCTGGGGTAGATCCCATCAGGCCCTGGGAACTTATCTACCTTAATATTTTTCAAGACGCCCAACAACTCATCTTTTTGGATCTCAATGTGACCCAGGCAATGTGACACACCCTTCTCCACACTCAACATCTACCAAGTCGTTCTCTTTGGTGAATACTGATGCAAAGTATTCATTTAGTACCTCGCCCATTTCCTCTGGCTCCACACATAGATTCCTTTGCCTATCCTTCAGTGGGCCAACCCTTTTCCTGGCTACCCTCTTGCTTTTTATGTACTTGTAAAAAGACTTGGAATTTTCCTTAACCCTATTTGCCAATGACTTTTCGTGACCCCTTCTAGCCCTCCTGACTCCTTGCTTAAGTTCCTTCCTACTTTCCTTATATTCCACACAGGCTTCGTCTGCTCCCAGCCATCTAGCCCTGACAAATGCCTCCTTTTTCTTTTTGACGAGGCCTACAATATCTCTCGGTATCCAAGATTCCCGAAAATTGCAGTATTTATCCTTCTTCCTCACAGCAACATGCCGGTCCAGAATTCCTTTCAACTGATACTTGAAAACCTCCCACATGTCAGATGTTGATTTACCCTCCAACATCCGCCCCCAGTCTAGGTTCTTCAGTTTCTGCCTAACATTGTTATAATTAGCCTTCCCCCAATTTAGCACATTCACCCTAGGACGACTCTCATCTTTGTCCACCACCACTTTAAAATTTACTGAATTGTGGTCCCTGTTCCCGAAATGCTCCCCTACTGAAACATCTACCACCTGGCCGGGCTCATTCCCCAATCCAGGTCCAGTACCGCCCCTTCCCAAGTTGGACTGTCTACAGATTGTTTTAAGAAGCCCTCCTGGATGCTCCTTACAAACTCTGCCCCGTCTAAGCCCCTGGCACTAAGTGGGTCCCAGTCAATATTGGGGAAGTTGAAGTCTCCCATCACCACAACCCTGTTGTTTTTACTCTTTTCCAAAATCTGTCTACCTATCTGCTCCTCTATCTCCCGCTGGCTGTTGGGAGGCCTGTAGTAAACCCCCAACATTGTGACTGCACCCTTCTTATTCCTGATCTCTACCCATATAGCTTCACTGCCTTCTGAGGTGTCCTCCCGCAGTACAGCTGTGATATTCTCCCTTACCAGTAGCGCAACTCCGACAACCCTTTTACATCCCCCTCTATCCCGCCTGAAACATCTAAATCCTGGAACGTTTAGTTGCCAATCCTGCCTTTCCCTCAACCAGGTTTCTGTAATAGCAACAACATCATAGTTCCAAGTACAAATCCAAGCTCTAAGTTCATCTGCCTTACCCGTAATACTCCTTGTACAAGACCCGCTGTGTTCAGCAACTTCTCCCTGTCTGCTCTGCCTCAGAGCCACACTGTCCCTATTCCCTGGTTCTCCCTCAATGCTCTCACCTTCTGACCTATTGCTCCCCGGCCCCCCCCCCCCCCTCCTGCCATACTAGCAAACCTCGCGGCCAGGATATTTATGCCTCTCCAGTTTAGATGCAAGCCGTCCTTCTTAAGTAGGTCAGTTTCTTCCTTCAGATAGATAGTTTTTGAAGAATAAAGGGACTAAGTGTTATGGTGTTCGGTCCGGAAAGTGGAGCTGAGTCCACAAAAGATCAGCCATGATCTCATTGAATGGTGGAGCAGGCCCGAGGGGTCAGATGGCCTACTCCTGCTCCTAGTTCTTATGTTCTTATGTCACACCTGCCCCAGAAGAGCTCCCAGTGGTTCAGATAAAGGAAACCCACCCTCCTACACCAGCTGTTTAGCCACGTGTTTAGCTGCTCTATCTTCCTATTTCTAGCCTCACTGGCACGTGGCAGAGGGAGTAATCCCAAGATTACAACCCTAGAGGTCCTGTCTTTCAACTTTCTGCCTCGCACCCTGAACTCCTGCTGCAGGACATCATGCCACTTCCTGCCTATGTCGTTCGTACCAATATGTACAACGACCTCTGCCTGTTTGCCCTCGCCCTTCAGGATGCCCTCTACCCGTTCGGAGACATCCTGAACCCTGGCACCAGGGAGGCAACATACCATCCAGGAGTCTCTTTGACGTCCACAGAAGCGCCTATCTGTGCCCCTGACTATAGAGTCCCCTATTACTATTACTCTTCTGTGCTTTTACCCTCACTTCTGAACATCAGAACCAGCCGTGGTGCCACTGCTCTGGCTGTTGCTGTTTTCCCCTGATAGGCTATTCCCCCCGACAGTATCCAAATGGGTATACCTGTTCGAGAGGGGATAACCACAGGGGATTCCTTCACTGACTGCCTGCCCTTTCTGGTGGTCACCCAATTCTCTGCCTGCACCTTGGGTGTGACCACATTTACTTAACTGCGATCTATGACGATTTCCACCACATGCATGCTCCTAAGTGCATCATATTGCTGCTCCAACCGAACCATGCGGTCTGTGAGGAGCTCCAGTTGGGTGCACTTTCTGCAGGTCAAGTATCAGGGACACTGGAAGTCGCCCGGATCTGCCACATCTCACAGTCAGAGCACTGGACCTGGCTCTCTCTCCTCCCGCGCTGTTTTCACTGTCCCGGCTCTCTCTACTCTCGCGCTGTTTTCACTGTCCCGGCTCTCTCTCCTCCCGCGCTGTTTTCACTGTCCCGGCTCTCTCTCCTCCCGCGCTGTTTTCACTGTCCCGGCACTCTCTCCTCTCGCGCTGTTTTCTATGTCCCGGCTCACTCACCTCTCGCGCTGTTTTCACTGTCCCGGCTCTCTCTCCTCCCGCGCTGTTTTCACTGACCCGGCTCTCTCTCCTCCCGCGCTGTTTTCACTGTCCCGGCTCTCTCTCCTCCCGCGCTGTTTTCACTGTCCCGGCTCTCTCTCCTCTCGCGCTGTTTTCACTGTCCCGGCTCTCTCTACTCTCGCGCTGTTTTCACTGTCCCGGCTCTCTCTCCTCCCGCGCTGTTTTCACTGTCCCGGCTCTCTCTCCTCCCGCGCTGTTTTCACTGTCCCGGCACTCTCTCCTCTCGCGCTGTTTTCTATGTCCCGGCTCACTCACCTCTCGCGCTGTTTTCACTGTCCCGGCTCTCTCTCCTCCCGCGCTGTTTTCACTGACCTGGCTCTCTCTCCTCCCGCGCTGTTTTCACTGTCCCGGCTCTCTCTCCTCCCGCGCTGTTTTCACTGTCCCGGCTCACTCACCTCTCGCGCTGTTTTCACTGTCCAGCCTCTCTCTCCTCCCGCGCTGTTTTCACTGTCCCGGCTCTCTCTCCTCCCGCGCTGTTTTCACTGTCCCGGCTGACTCACCTCCCGCGCTGTTTTCACTGTCCCGGCTCTCTCATCCTCGCGCGCTGTTTTCACTGTCCCGGCTCTCTCTCCTCCCGCGCTGTTTTCACTGTCCCGGCTCACTCACCTCTCGCGCTGTTTTCACTGTCCCGGCTCTCTCTCCTCCCGCGCTGTTTTCACTGACCCGGCTCTCTCTCCTCCCGCGCTGTTTTCACTGTCCCGGCTCTCTCTCCTCCCGCGCTGTTTTCACTGTCCCGGCTCACTCACCTCTCGCGCTGTTTTCACTGTCCCGGCTCTCTCTACTCTCGCGCTGTTTTCACTGTCCCGGCTCTCTCTCCTCCCGCGCTGTTTTCACTGTCCCGACAGTGACTCTCCTCTCGCGCTGTTTTCACTCTCCCGGCTCTCTCTCCTCCCGCGCTGTTTTCACTGTCCCGGCTCTCTCTCCTCCAGCACTGTTTTCAATGTCCCGGCTCTCACTCCTCCCGCGCTGTTTTCACTGTCCCGGCTCTCTCTCCTCCCGCGCTGTTTTCACTGTCCCGGCTCACTCACGTCTCGCGCTGTTTTCACTGTCCCGCCTCTCTCTCCTCCCGCGCTGTTTTCACTGTCCCGGCTCTCTCTCCTCCCGCGCTGTTTTCACTCTCCCGGCTGACTCACCTCCCGCGCTGTTTTCACTGTCCCGGCTCTGTCTCCTCTCGCGCTGTTTTCACTGTCCCGGCTTTCTCTCCTCCCGCGCTGTTTTCACTGTCCCGGCACTCTCTCCTCCCCCGCTGTTTTCACTGTCCCGGCACTCTCTCCTCTCGCGCTGTTTTCACTGTCCCGGCTCTCTCTCCTCCCGCGCTGTTTTCAATGTCCCGGCTCTCTCTCCTCCCGCGCTGTTTTCACTGTCCCAGCTCTCTCTCCTCCCGCGCTGTTTTCACTGTCCCGGCTCTCTCTCCTCCCGCGCGGTTTTCACTGTCCCGGCTCTCTCTCCTCCCGCGCGGTTTTCACTGTCCCGGCTCTCTCTCCTCCCGCGCTGTTTTCACTGTCCCGGCTCACTCTCCTCTCGCGCTGTTTTCTATGTCCCGGCTCACTCACCTCTCGCGCTGTTTTCACTGTCCCGGCTCTCTCTCCTCCCGCGCTGTTTTCACTGACCCGGCTCTCTCTCCTCCCGCGCTGTTTTCACTGTCCCGGCTCTCTCTCCTCCCGCGCTGTTTTCACTGTCCCGGCTCACTCACCTCTCGCGCTGTTTTCACTGTCCCGGCTCTCTCTCCTCCCGCGCTGTTTTCACTGTCCCGGCTCTCTCTCCTCCAGCGCTGTTTTCAATGTCCCGGCTCTCTCTCCTCCCGGGCTGTTTTCAATGTCCCGGCTCACTCTCCTCCCGCGCTGTTTTCAATGTCCCGGCTCTCTCTCCTCCCGCGCTGTTTTCACTGTCCCGGCTGACTCACCTCCCGCGCTGTTTTCACTGTCCCGGCTCTCTCTCCTCCCGCGCTGTTTTCACTGTCCCGGCTCACTCTCCTCTCACGCTGTTTTCACTGTCCCTGCTCACTCTCCTCCCGCGCTGTTTTCACTGTCCCTGCTCTCTCTCCTCCCGCGCTGTTTTCACTGTCCCGGCTGTCTCTCCTCTCGCGCTGTTTTCACTGTCCCGGCTCTCTCTCCTCCCGCGCTGTTTTCACCGTCCCGGCTCTCTCTCTGCTCTCGCGCTGTTTTCAATCTCCCTGCTCTCTCTCCTCTCGCGCTGTTTTCCATGTCCCGGCTCACTCACCTCCCGCGCTGTTTTCACTGTCCCGGCACTCTCTCCTCTCGCGCTGTTTTCACTGTCCCGGCACTCTCTCCTCTCGCGCTGTTTTCACTGTCCCGGCTCTCTCTCCTCCCTCGCTGTTTTCAATCTCCCTGCTCTCTCTCCTCCCGTGCTGTTTTCACTGTCCCGGCTCTCTCTCCTCTCGCGCTGTTTTCACTGTCCCGGCTCTCTCTCCTCCCGCGCTGTTTTCGCTGTCCCGGCTCTCTCTCCTCACGCGCTGTTTTCACTGTCCCGGCTCACTCTCCTCCCGCGCTGTTTTCACTGTCCCGGCTCTCTCTCCTCTCGCGCTGTTTTCACTGTCCCGGCTCTCTCTCCTCCCGCGCTGTATTCACTGTCCCGGCTCTCTCTCCTCCCGCGCTGTTTTCACTGTCCCGGCTCTCTCTCCTCCAGCGCTGTTTTCAATGTCCCGGCTCTCTCTCCTCCCGGGCTGTTTTCAATGTCCCGGCTCTCTCTCCTCCCGCGCTGTTTTCACTGTCCCGGCTCTCTCTCCTCCCGCGCTGTTTTCAATGTCCCGGCTCACTCTCCTCCCACGCTGTTTTCACTGTCCCGGCTCTCTCTCCTCTCGCGCTGTTTTCACTGTCCCGGCTCTCTCTCCTCCCGCGCTGTTTTCACTATCCCGGCTCTCTCTCCTCTCGCGCTGTTTTCACTGTCCCGGCTCTCTCTCCTCCCGCGCTGTTTTCACTGTCCCGGCTCTCTCTCCTCCAGCGCTGTTTTCACTGTCCCGGCTCTCTCTCCTCCCCCGCTGTTTTCACTGTCCCGGCTCTCTCTCCTCCCGCGCTGTTTTCACTGTCCCGGCTCTCTCTCCTCCAGCGCTGTTTTCAATGTCCCGGCTCACTCACCTCCCGCGCTGTTTTCACTGTCCCGGCTCTCTCTCCTCCCGCGCTGTTTTCACTCTCCCGGCTCACTCTCCTCCCGCGCTGTTTTCACTGTCCCGGCTGACTCACCTCCCGCGCTGTTTTCACTGTCCCGGCTCACTCTCCTCTCACGCTGTTTTCACTGTCCCTGCTCTCTCTCCTCCCGCGCTGTTTTCACTGTCCTGGCTGTCTCTCCTCTCGCGCTGTTTTCACTGTCCCGGCTCTCTCTCCTCCCGCGCTGTTTTCAATGTCCCGGCTCACTCACCTCCCGCGCTGTTTTCACTGTCCCGGCACTCTCTCCTCTCGCGCTGTTTTCACTGTCCCGGCACTCTCTCCTCTCGCGCTGTTTTCACTGTCCCGGCTCTCTCTCCTCCCTCGCTGTTTTCAATCTCCCTGCTCTCTCTCCTCCCGCGCTGTTTTCACTGTCCCGGCTCTCTCTCCTCTCGCGCTGTTTTCACTGTCCCGGCACTCTCTCCTCCCGCGCTGTTTTCGCTGTCCCGGCTCTCTCTCCTCCCGCGCTGTTTTCGCTGTCCCGGCTCTCTCTCCTCACGCGCTGTTTTCACTGTCCCGGCTCACTCTCCTCCCGCGCTGTTTTCACTGTCCCGGCTCTCTCTCCTCTCGCGCTGTTTTCACTGTCCCGGCTCACTCTCCTCCCGCGCTGTATTCACTGTCCCGGCTCTCTCTCCTCCCGCGCTGTTTTCACTGTCCCGGCTCTCTCACCTCCCGCGCTGTTTTCAATGTCCCGGCTCTCTCTCCTCCCGCGCTGTTTTCAATGTCCCCGCTCACTCTCCTCCCACGCTGTTTTCACTGTCCCGGCTGACTCACCTCCCGCGCTGTTTTCACTGTCCCGGCTCTCTCTCCTCACGCGCTGTTTTCACTGTCCCGGCTCTCTCTCCTCCCGCGCTGTTTTCACTGTCCCGGCTCTCTCTCCTCACGCGCTGTTTTCACTGACCCGGCGCTCTCTCCTCCCGCGCTGTTTTCACTGTCCCGGCTGTCTCTCCTCTTGCGCTGTTTTCACTGTCCCGGCTCTCTCTCCTCCCGCGCTGTTTTCAATGTCCCGGCTCTCTCTCCTCTCGCGCTGTTTTCACTGTCCCGGCCCTCTCTCCTCTCGCGCTGTTTTCACTGACCCAGCTCACTCTCCTACCGCGCTGTTCTCAATGTCCCGGCTCTCTCTCCTCTCGCGCTGTTTTCACTGACCCAGCTCTCTCTCCTCTCGCGCTGTTTTCACTGTCCCGGCTCACTCTCCTCCTGCGCTGTTTTCACTGTCCCGGCTCTCTCTCCTCTCGCGCTGTTTTCACTGTCCCGGCTCTCTCTCCTCTCGCGCTGTTTTGACTGTCCGGGCTCTCTCTCCTCCCTCGCTGTTTTCAATCTCCCTGCTCTCTCTCCTCTCACGCTGTTTTCACTGTCCCGGCTCACTCTCCTCCCGCGCTGTTTTCACTGTCCCGGCTCTCTCTCCTCTCGCGCTGTTTTCACTGTCCCGGCTCTCTCTCCTCCCGCGCTGTATTCACTGTCCCGGCTCTCTCTCCTCCCTCGCTGTTTTCAATCTCCCTGCTCTCTCTCCTCTCACGCTGTTTTCACTGTCCCGGCTCACTCTCCTCCCGCGCTGTTTTCACTGTCCCGGCTCTCTCTCCTCTCGCGCTGTTTTCACTGTCCCGGCTCTCTCTCCTCCCGCGCTGTATTCACTGTCCCGGCTCTCTCTCCTCTCGCGCTGTTTTCACTGTCCCGGCACTCTCTCCTCCCGCGCTGTTTTCACTGTCCCGGCTCACTCACCTCACACGCTGTTTTCACTGTCCCGGCTCACTCACCTCTCGCGCTGTTTTCACTGTCCCGGCTCTCTCTCCTCCTGCGCTGTTTTCATTGTCCCGCCGCTGACTCATCTCGCGCTGTTTTCACTGTCCCGGCTCTCTCTCCTCCCTCGCTGTTTTCACTATCCCGGCTCTCTCTCCTCCCTCGCTGTTTTCACTGACCCGGCTCTCTCTCCTCCCGCGCTGTTTTCACTGTCCCGGCTCTCTCTCCTCCCGCGCTGTTTTCACTATCCCGGCTCTCTCTCCTCCCTCGCTGTTTTCACTGTCCCGGCTCTCTCATCCTCGCGCGCTGTTTTCACTATCCCGGCTCTCTCTCCTCCGGCGCTGTTTTCACTGTCCCGGCTATCTATACTCCCGCGCTGTTTTCGCTGTCCCGGCTCTCTCTCCTCCAGCGCTGTTTTCCATGTCCCGGCTCTCTCTCCTCCCGCGCTGTTTTCACTGTCCCGTCTCTCTCTCCTCCCGTGATGTTTTTACTGTCCCGGCTCTCTCTCCTCCCGTGCTGTTTTCACTGTCCTGGCTGTCTCTCCTCCCGCGCTGTTCTCAATGTCCCCGCTCTCTCACCACCCGGGCTCTTTTCAATGTCCCGACTCACTCAGCTCCAGCGCTGTTTTCAATGTCCCGGTTCTCTCTCCTCTCGCGCTCTTTTCACTGTCCCAGCTCTCTCTCCTCCCGCTCTGTTTTCCCTGTCCCGGCTCTCTCACCTCTCGCGCTGTTTTCACTGTCCCGGCTCTCTCTCCTCCGGCGCTGTTTCCACTATCCCGGCTCTCTCTCGTCCCGCGCTGATTTCACTATCCCGGCTCTCTCTCCTCCCGCGCTGTTTTCACTATCCCAGCTCTCTCTCCACCCGCGCTGCTTTCATTGTTCCGGCTCTCTCTCCTAGCGCGCTGTTTTCACTGTCCAAGCTCTCTCTCTCCTCCCGCGCTGTTTTCACTGTCCCGGCTCTCTCTCCTCGCCTCAGTTTGCAATGTCCCGGCTCTCTCTCCTCCAGCGCTGTTTTCAATGTCCCGGCTCTCTCTCCTCCCGCGCTGTTTTCACTGTCCCGGCTCTCACTCCTCCCGCGCTGTTTTCACTGTCCCGGCTCTCTCCTCCTGCGCTGTTTTCACTGTCCCGGCTCTCTCTCCTCCCTCGCTGTTTTCACTGACCCGGCTCTCTCTCCTCCCGCGCTGTTTTCTATGTCCCGGCTCACTCACCTCCCGCGCTGTTTTCACTGTCCCGGCACTCTCTCCTCTCGCGCTGGTTTCACTGTCCCGGCTCTCTCTCCTCCCGCGCTGTTTTCGCTGTCGCGGCTCTCTCTCCTCACGCGCTGTTTTCACTGTCCCGGCTCACTCTCCTCCCGCGCTGTTTTCACTGTCCCGGCTCTCTCTCCTCTCGCGCTGTTTTCACTGTCCCGGCTCTCTCTCCTCCCGCGCTGTATTCACTGTCCCGGCTCTCTCTCCTCCCGCGCTGTTTTCACTGTCCCGGCTCTCCCTCCTCCAGCGCTGTTTTCAATGTCCCGGCTCTCTCTCCTCCCGGGCTGTTTTCAATGTCCCGGCTCACTCTCCTCCCACGCTGTTTTCACTGTCCCGGCTGACTCACCTCCCGCGCTGTTTTCACTGTCCCGGCTCTCTCTCCTCCCGCGCTGTTTTCACTATCCCGGCTCTCTCTCCTCTCGCGCTGTTTTCACTGTCCCGGCTCTCTCTCCTCACGCGCTGTTTTCACTGACCCGGCGCTCTCTCCTCCCGCGCTGTTTTCACTGTCCCGGCTGTCTCTCCTCTCGCGCTGTTTTCACTGTCCCGGCTCTCTCTCCTCTCGCGCTGTTTTCTATGTCCCGGCTCACTCACCTCCCGCGCTGTTTTCACTGTCCCGGCTGTCTCTCCTCTCGCGCTGTTTTCACTGTCCCGGCTCTCTCTCCTCCCGCGCTGTTTTCAATGTCCCGGCTCTCTCTCCTCTCGCGCTGTTTTCACTGTCCCGGCTCTCTCTCCTCTCGCGCTGTTTTCACTGTCCCGGCTCTCTCTCCTCTCGCGCTGTTTTGACTGTCCGGGCTCTCTCTCCTCCCTCGCTGTTTTCAATCTCCCTGCTCTCTCTCCTCTCGCGCTGTTTTCACTGTCCCGGCTCACTCTCCTCCCGCGCTGTTTTCACTGTCCCGGCTCTCTCTCCTCTCGCGCTGTTTTCACTGTCCCGGCTCTCTCTCCTCCCGCGCTGTATTCACTGTCCCGGCTCTCTCTCCTCTCGCGCTGTTTTCAATGTCCCGGCACTCTCTCCTCCCGCGCTGTTTTCACTGTCCCGGCTCACTCACCTCACACGCTGTTTTCACTGTCCCGGCTCACTCACCTCTCGCGCTGTTTTCCCTGTCCCGGCTCTCTCTCCTCCTGCGCTGTTTTCATTGTCCCGCCGCTGACTCATCTCGCGCTGTTTTCACTGTCCCGGCTCTCTCTCCTCCCTCGCTGTTTTCACTATCCCGGCTCTCTCTCCTCCCTCGCTGTTTTCACTGACCCGGCTCTCTCTCCTCCCGCGCTGTTTTCACTGTCCCGGCTCTCTCTCCTCCCGCGCTGTTTTCACTATCCCGGCTCTCTCTCCTCCCTCGCTGTTTTCACTGTCCCGGCTCTCTCATCCTCGCGCGCTGTTTTCACTATCCCGGCTCTCTCTCCTCCGGCGCTGTTTTCACTGTCCCGGCTAACTATACTCCAGCGCTGTTTTCGCTGTCCCGGCTCTCTCTCCTCCAGCGCTGTTTTCCATGTCCCGGCTCTCTCTCCTCCCGCGCTGTTTTCACTGTCCCGTCTCTCTCTCCTCCCGTGATGTTTTTACTGTCCCGGCTCTCTCTCCTCCCGTGATGTTTTCACTGTCCTGGCTGTCTCTCCTCCCGCGCTGTTCTCAATGTCCCCGCTCTCTCACCACCCGGGCTCTTTTCAATGTCCCGACTCACTCAGCTCCAGCGCTGTTTTCAATGTCCCGGTTCTCTCTCCTCTCGCGCTCTTTTCACTGTCCCAGCTCTCTCTCCTCCCGCTCTGTTTTCCCTGTCCCGGCTCTCTCACCTCTCGCGCTGTTTTCACTGTCCCGGCTCTCTCTCCTCCGGCGCTGTTTCCACTCTCCCGGCTCTCTCTCGTCCCGCCATGATTTCACTATCCCGGCTCTCTCTCCTCCCGCGCTGTTTTCACTATCCCAGCTCTCTCTCCACCCGCGCTGTTTTCATTGTTCCGGCTCTCTCTCCTAGCGCGCTGTTTTCACTGTCCAAGCTCTCTCTCTCCTCCCGCGCTGTTTTCACTGTCCCGGCTCTCTCTCCTCGCCTCAGTTTGCAATGTCCCGGCTCTCTCTCCTCCAGCGCTGTTTTCAATGTCCCGGCTCTCTCTCCTCCCGCGCTGTTTTCACTGTCCCGGCTCTCACTCCTCCCGCGCTGTTTTCACTGTCCCGGCTCTCTCCTCCTGCGCTGTTTTCACTGTCCCGGCTCTCTCTCCTCCCTCGCTGTTTTCACTGACCCGGCTCTCTCTCCTCCCGCACTGTTTTCTATGTCCCGGCTCACTCACCTCCCGCGCTGTTTTCACTGTCCCGGCACTCTCTCCTCTCGCGCTGGTTTCACTGTCCCGGCTCTCTCTCCTCCCGCGCTGTTTTCAATGTCCCGGCTCTCTCTCCTCCCGCGCTGTTTTCACTGTCCCAGCTCTCTCTCCTCTCGCGCTGTTTTCACTGTCCCGGCTCTCTCTCCTCCCTCGCTGTTTTCAATCTCCCTGCTCTCTCTCCTCTCGCGCTGTTTTCACTGTCCCGGCTCACTCTCCTCCCGCGCTGTTTTCACTGTCCCGGCTCTCTCTCCTCTCGCGCTGTTTTCACTGTCCCGGCTCTCTCTCCTCCCGCGCTGTTTTCACTGTCCCGGCTCTCTCTCCTCTCGCGCTGTTTTCACTGTCCCGGCACTCTCTCCTCCCGCGCTGTTTTCACTGTCCCGGCTCACTCACCTCACACGCTGTTTTCACTGTCCCGGCTCACTCACCTCTCGCGCTCTTTTCACTCTCCCGGCTCTCTCTCCTCTCGCGCTGTTTTCACTGTCCCGGCTCACTCACCTCACACGCTGTTTTCACTGTCCCGGCTCACTCACCTCTCGCGCTGTTTTCACTGTCCCGGCTCTCTCTCCTCCTGCGCTGTTTTCATTGTCCCGCCGCTGACTCATCTCGCGCTGTTTTCACTGTCCCGGCTCTCTCTCCTACCTCGCTGTTTTCACTATCCCGGCTCTCTCTCCTCCCTCGCTGTTTTCACTGACCCGGATCTCTCTCCTCCCGCGCTGTTTTCACTGTCCCGGCTCTCTCTCCTCCCGCGCTGTTTTCACTATCCCGGCTCTCTCTCCTCCCTCGCTGTTTTCACTGTCCCGGCTCTCTCATCCTCGCGCGCTGTTTTCACTATCCCGGCTCTCTCTCCTCCGGCGCTGTTTTCACTGTCCCGGCTATCTATACTCCCGCGCTTTTTTCGCTGTCCCGGCTCTCTCTCCTCCAGCGCTGTTTTCCATGTCCCGGCTCTCTCTCCTCCCGCGCTGTTTTCACTGTCCCGTCTCTCTCTCCTCCCGTGATGTTTTTACTGTCCCGGCTCTCTCTCCTCCCGTGCTGTTTTCACTGTCCTGGCTCTCTCTCCTCCCGCGCTGTTCTCAATGTCCCCGCTCTCTCACCACCCGGGCTCTTTTCAATGTCCCGACTCACTCAGCTCCAGCGCTGTTTTCAATGTCCCGGTTCTCTCTCCTCTCGCGCTCTTTTCACTGTCCCAGCTCTCTCTCCTCCCGCTCTGTTTTCCATGTCCCGGCTCTCTCACCTCTCGCGCTGTTTTCACTGTCCCGGCTCTCTCTCCTCCGGCGCTGTTTCCACTGTCCCGGCTCTCTCTCCTCCAGCGCTGTTTTCACTGTCCCGGCTCTCTCTCCTCCGGCGCTGTTTCCACTGTCCCGGCTCTCTCTCGTCCCGCGCTGATTTCACTATCCCAGCTCTCTCTCCACCCGCGCTGTTTTCATTGTTCCGGCTCTCTCTCCTCGCGCGCTGTTTTCACTGTCCAAGCTCTCTCTCTCCTCCCGCGCTGTTTTCACTGTCCCGGCTCTCTCTCCTCGCCTCAGTTTTCAATGTCCCGGCTCTCTCTCCTCCAGCGCTGTTTTCAATGTCCCGGCTCTCTCTCCTCCCGCGCTGTTTTCACTGTCCCGGCTCTCACTCCTCCCGCGCTGTTTTCACTGTCCCGGCTCTCTCCTCCCGCGCTGTTTTCACTGTCCCGGCTCTCTCTCCTCCCTCGCTGTTTTCACTGACCCGGCTCTCTCTCCTCCCGCGCTGTTTTCACTGTCCCGGCTCTCTCATCCACGCGCGCTGTTTTCACTATCCCGGCTCTCTCTCCTCCCTCGCTGTTTTCACTGACCCGGCTCTCTCTCCTCCCGCGCTGTTTTCACTGTCCCGGCTCTCTCATCCTCTCGCGCTGTTTTCACTATCCCGGCTCACTCTCCTCCCTCGCTGTTTTCACTGACCCGGCTCTCTCTCCTCCCGCGCTGTTTTCACTGTCCCGGCTCTCTCTCCTCCCGCGCTGTTTTCACTGTCCCGGCTCTCTCATCCTCGCGCGCTGTTTTCACTATCCCGGCTCTCTCTCCTCCCACGCTGTTTTCACTGTCCCGGCTCTCTCTCCTCCCGCGCTGTTTTCACTGTCCCGGCTCTCTCATCCTCGCGCGCTGTTTTCACTATCCCGGCTCTCTCTCCTCCCTCGCTGTTTTCACTGTCACGGTTCTCTCCTCCCGCGCTGTTTTCACTGTCACGGCTCTCTCTCCTCCCGCGCTGTTTTCACTGCCCCGGCTCTCAATCCTCCTGCGCTGTTTTCACTGTCCCGGCTCACTCAGCTCCCGCGCTCTTTTCACTGTCCCGGTTCTCTCTCCTCCCGGACTGTTTTCACTGTCCCGGCTCTCTCATCCTCGCGCGCTGTTTTCACTGTCCCGGCTCTCTCTCCCCCCTCGCTGTTTTCACTGTCACGGCTCTCTCTCCTCCCGCGCTGTTTTCACTGCCCCGGCTCTCAATCCTCCCGCGATGTTTTCACTGTCCCGGCTCACTCTGCTCCCGCGCTGTTTTCTATGTCCCGGCTCTCTCTCCTCCCACGCTGTTTTCAATGTGACGGCTCTCTCTCCTCGCGTGCTGTTATCACTCTCGGTTCTATTTCCTCCCACGCTGTTTTCGCTGCCCGGATCACTCCTCGCGCGCAGTTTGCAATGTCCCGTCTGTCTCTCCTCCGGCGCTGTTTTCACTGTCCCGGCTATCTATACTCCCGCGCTGTTTTCGCTGTCCCGGCTCTCTCTCCTCCCACGCTGTTTTCGCTGTCCCGGCTCTCTCTCCTCCAGCGCTGTTTTCCATGTCCCGGCTCTCTCTCCTCCCGCGCTGTTTTCACTGTCCCGTCTCTCTCTCCTCCCGTGATGTTTTCACTGTCCCGGCTCTCTCTCCTCCCGTGCTGTTTTCACTGTCCTGGCTGTCTCTCCTCCCGCGCTGTTCTCAATGTCCCCGCTCTCTCACCACCCGGGCTCTTTTCAATGTTCCGACTCACTCAGCTCCAGCGCTGTTTTCAATGTCCCGGTTCTCTCTCCTCTCGCGCTCTTTTCACTGTCCCAGCTCTCTCTCCTCCCGCGCAGTTTTCACTCTCCCGGCTCTCTCTCCTCTCGTGCTGTTATCACTCACGGTTCTCTTTCCTCCCGCTCTGTTTTCCCTGTCCCGGCTCTCTCACCTCTCGCGCTGTTTTCACTGTCCCGGCTCTCTCTCCTCCGGCGCTGTTTCCACTGTCCCGGCTCTCTCTCGTCCCGCGCTGATTTCACTATCCCGGCTCTCTCTCCACCCGCGCTGTTTTCATTGTTCCGGCTCTCTCTCCTCCCGCATTTTTTTCCCTGTCCCGGCTCTCTCACCTCACGCGCTGTTTTCACTGTCCCGGCTCTCTCCTCCCGCGCTGTTTTCACTGTCCCGGCTCACTCTCCTCCCGCGCTGTTTTCACTGTCCCGGCTCACTCACCTCCCGCGCTGTTTTCACTGTCCCGGCTCACTCACCTCCCGCGCTGTTTTCACTGTCCCGGCTCACTCTCCTCCCGCGCTGTTTTCACTGTCCCGGCTATCTATACTCACGCGCTGTTTTCGCTGTCCCGGCTCTCTCTCCTCCCACGCTGTTTTCGCTGTCCCGGCTCTCTCTCGTCCAGCGCTGTTTTCTCGTCCCGTCTCTCTCATGTCCCACGCTTTATTCAATGTCCCGGCTCTCTCTTCTGCCGTGCTGTTTTCTCGTCCCGTCTCTCTCATCTCCCACGCTGTAATCAATGTCCCGGCTCTCTCTCCTCGCCTCAGTTTTCAATGTCCCGGTTCTCTCACCTCCCGCGCTGTTTTCACTGTCCCGGCTCTCTCTCCTCCCTCGCTGTTTTCACTGACCCGGCTCTCTCTCCTCCCGCGCTGTTTTCACTGTCCCGGCTCTCTCATCCTCTCGCGCTGTTTTCACTATCCCGGCTCTCTCTCCTCCCTCGCTGTTTTCACTGACCCGGCTCTCTCTCCTCCCGCGCTGTTTTCACTGTCCCGGCTCTCTCTCCTCCCGCGCTGTTTTCACTGTCCCGGCTCTCTCATCCTCGCGCGCTGTTTTCACTATCCCGGCTCTCTCTCCTCCCACGCTGTTTTCACTGTCACGGCTCTCTCCTCCCGCGCTGTTTTCACTGTCACGGCTCTCTCATCCTCGCGCGCTGTTTTCACTATCCCGGCTCTCTCTCCTCCCTCGCTGTTTTCACTGTCACGGCTCTCTCTCCTCCCGCGCTGTATTCACTGTACCGTCTGTCTCTCCTCCCGCGCTGTTTTCACTATCCCGGCTCTCTCTCCTCCCGCGCTGTTTTCACTGTCCCGGCTCACTCACCTCCCGCGCTGTTTTCACTGTACCGTCTGTCTCTCCTCCCGCGCTGTTTTCACTGTCCCGGCTCACTCAGCTCCCGCGCTCTTTTCACTGTCCCGGCTCTCTCTCCTCCCGGACTGTTTTTACTGTCCCGGCTCTCTCATCCTCGCGCGCTGTTTTCACTATCCCGGCTCTCTCTCCCCCCTCGTTGTTTTCACTGTCACGGCTCTCTCTCCTCCCGCGCTGTTTTCACTGCCCCGGCTCTCAATCCTCCCGCGCTGTTTTCACTGTCCCGGCTCACTCAGCTCCCGCGCTGTTTTCTATGTCCCGGCTCTCTCTCCTCCCACGCTGTTTTCAATGTGACGGCTCTCTCTCCTCGCGTGCTGTTATCACTCTCGGTTCTATTTGCTCCCACGCTGTTTTCGCTGCCCGGATCACTCCTCGCGCGCAGTTTGCAATGTCCCGTCTGTCTCTCCTCCGGCGCTGTTTTCACTGTCCCGGCTATCTATACTCCCGCGCTGTTTTCGCTGTCCCGGCTCTCTCTCCTCCCACGCTGTTTTCGCTGTCCCGGCTCTCTCTCCTCCAGCGCTGTTTTCCATGTCCCGGCTCTCTCTCCTCCCGCGCTGTTTTCACTGTCCCGTCTCTCTCTCCTCCCGTGATGTTTTCACTGTCCCGGCTCTCTCTCCTCCCGTGCTGTTTTCACTGTCCTGGCTGTCTCTCCTCCCGCGCTGTTCTCAATGTCCCCGCTCTCTCACCACCCGGGCTCTTTTCAATGTCCCGACTCACTCAGCTCCAGCGCTGTTTTCAATGTCCCGGTTCTCTCTCCTCTCGCGCTCTTTTCACTGTCCCAGCTCTCTCTCCTCCCGCGCAGTTTTCACTCTCCCGGCTCTCTCTCCTCTCATGCTGTTATCACTCACGGTTCTCTTTCCTCCCGCTCTGTTTTCCCTGTCCCGGCTCTCTCACCTCTCGCGCTGTTTTCACTGTCCCGGCTCTCTCTCCTCCGGCGCTGTTTCCACTGTCCCGGCTCTCTCTCGTCCCGCGCTGATTTCACTATCCCGGCTCTCTCTCCACCCGCGCTGTTTTCATTGTTCCGGCTCTCTCTCCTCCCGCGCTGTTTTCCCTGTCCCGGCTCTCTCACCTCTCGCGCTGTTTTCACTGTCCCGGCTCTCTCCTCCCGCGCTGTTTTCACTGTCCCGGCTCACTCTCCTCCCGCGCTGTTTTCACTGTCCCGGCTCACTCACCTCCCGCGCTGTTTTCACTGTCCCGGCTCACTCACCTCCCGCGCTGTTTTCACTGTCCCGGCTCACTCTCCTCCCGCGCTGTTTTCACTGTCCCGGCTATCTATACTCCCGCGCTGTTTTCGCTGTCCCGGCTCTCTCTCCTCCCACGTTGTTTTCGCTGTCCCGGCTCTCTCTCGTCCAGCGCTGTTTTCCATGTCCCGGCTCTCTCTTCTGCCGCGCTGTTTTCTCGTCCCGTCTCTCTCATCTCCCACGCTTTATTCAATGTCCCGGCTCTCTCTTCTGCCGCGCTGTTTTCTCGGCCCGTCTCTCTCATCTCCCACGCTGTAATCAATGTCCCGGCTCTCTCTCCTCGCCTCAGTTTTCAATGTCCCGGTTCTCTCACCTCCCGCGCTGTTTTTACTGTCCCGGCTCTCTCATCCTCGCGCGCTGTTTTCACTATCCCGGCTCTCTCTCCCCCCTCGTTGTTTTCACTGTCACGGCTCTCTCTCCTCCCGCGCTGTTTTCACTGCCCCGGCTCTCAATCCTCCCGCGCTGTTTTCACTGTCCCGGCTCACTCAGCTCCCGCGCTGTTTTCTATGTCCCGGCTCTCTCTCCTCCCACGCTGTTTTCAATGTGACGGCTCTCTCTCCTCGCGTGCTGTTATCACTCTCGGTTCTATTTGCTCCCACGCTGTTTTCGCTGCCCGGATCACTCCTCGCGCGCAGTTTGCAATGTCCCGTCTGTCTCTCCTCCGGCGCTGTTTTCACTGTCCCGGCTATCTATACTCCCGCGCTGTTTTCGCTGTCCCGGCTCTCTCTCCTCCCACGCTGTTTTCGCTGTCCCGGCTCTCTCTCCTCCAGCGCTGTTTTCCATGTCCCGGCTCTCTCTCCTCCCGCGCTGTTTTCACTGTCCCGTCTCTCTCTCCTCCCGTGATGTTTTCACTGTCCCGGCTCTCTCTCCTCCCGTGCTGTTTTCACTGTCCTGGCTGTCTCTCCTCCCGCGCTGTTCTCAATGTCCCCGCTCTCTCACCACCCGGGCTCTTTTCAATGTCCCGACTCACTCAGCTCCAGCGCTGTTTTCAATGTCCCGGTTCTCTCTCCTCTCGCGCTCTTTTCACTGTCCCAGCTCTCTCTCCTCCCGCGCAGTTTTCACTCTCCCGGCTCTCTCTCCTCTCGTGCTGTTATCACTCACGGTTCTCTTTCCTCCCGCTCTGTTTTCCCTGTCCCGGCTCTCTCACCTCTCGCGCTGTTTTCACTGTCCCGGCTCTCTCTCCTCCGGCGCTGTTTCCACTGTCCCGGCTCTCTCTCGTCCCGCGCTGATTTCACTATCCCGGCTCTCTCTCCACCCGCGCTGTTTTCATTGTTCCGGCTCTCTCTCCTCCCGCGCTGTTTTCCCTGTCCCGGCTCTCTCACCTCTCGCGCTGTTTTCACTGTCCCGGCTCTCTCCTCCCGCGCTGTTTTCACTGTCCCGGCTCACTCTCCTCCCGCGCTGTTTTCACTGTCCCGGCTCACTCACCTCCCGCGCTGTTTTCACTGTCCCGGCTCACTCACCTCCCGCGCTGTTTTCACTGTCCCGGCTCACTCTCCTCCCGCGCTGTTTTCACTGTCCCGGCTATCTATACTCCCGCGCTGTTTTCGCTGTCCCGGCTCTCTCTCCTCCCACGTTGTTTTCGCTGTCCCGGCTCTCTCTCGTCCAGCGCTGTTTTCCATGTCCCGGCTCTCTCTTCTGCCGCGCTGTTTTCTCGTCCCGTCTCTCTCATCTCCCACGCTTTATTCAATGTCCCGGCTCTCTCTTCTGCCGCGCTGTTTTCTCGGCCCGTCTCTCTCATCTCCCACGCTGTAATCAATGTCCCGGCTCTCTCTCCTCGCCTCAGTTTTCAATGTCCCGGTTCTCTCACCTCCCGCGCTGTTTTCACTGTCCCGGCTCTCTCTCCTCCCGCGCTGTTTTCACTGTACCGTCTGTCTCTCCTCCGGCACTGTTTTCACTATCCCGGCTCTCTCTCTTCCGGCCCTGTTTTCACTATCCCGGCTCTCTCTCTTCCCGCTCTGTTTTCAATTTCCCGGCTCTCTATCCTCCCTCGCTGTTTTCACTGTCACGGCTCTCTCTCCTCCCGCGCTGTTTTCACTGCCCCAGCTCTCAATCCTCCCGCGCTGTTTTCACTGTCCTGGCTGTCTCTCCTCCCGCGCTGTTCTCAATGTCCCCGCTCTCTCACCACCCGGGCTCTTTTCAATGTCCCGACTCACTCAGCTCCAGCGCTGTTTTCAATGTCCCGGTTCTCTCTCCTCTCGCGCTCTTTTCACTGTCCCAGCTCTCTCTCCTCCCGCTCTGTTTTCCCTGTCCCGGCTCTCTCACCTCTCGCGCTGTTTTCACTTTCCCGGCTCTCTCTCCTCCGGGGCTGTTTCCACTGTCCCGGCTCTCTCTTGTCCCGCGCTGATTTCACTATCCCGGCTCTCTCTCCTCCCGCGCTGTTTTCACTATCCCAGCTCTCTCTCCACCCGCGCTGTTTTCATTGTTCCGGCTCTCTCTCCTAGCGCGCTGTTTTCACTGTCCAAGCTCTCTCTCTCCTCCCGCGCTGTTTTCACTGTCCCGGCTCTCTCTCCTCGCCTCAGTTTTCAATGTCCCGGCTCTCTCTCCTCCAGCGCTGTTTTCAATGTCCCGGCTCTCTCTCCTCCCGCGCTGTTTTCACTGTCCCGGCTCTCACTCCTCCCGCGCTGTTTTCACTGTCCCGGCTCTCTCCTCCCGCGCTGTTTTCACTGTCCCGGCTCTCTCTCCTCCCTCGCTGTTTTCACTGACCCGGCTCTCTCTCCTCCCGCGCTGTTTTCTATGGCCCGGCTCACTCACCTCCCGCGCTGTTTTCACTGTCCCGGCACTCTCTCCTCTCGCGCTGTTTTCGCTGTCCCGGCTCTCTCTCCTCCCGCGCTGTTTTCAATGTCCCGGCTCTCTCTCCTCCCGCGCTGTTTTCACTGTCCCAGCGCTCTCTCCTCTCGCGCTGTTTTCACTGTCCCTGCTCTCTCTCCTCCCTCGCTGTTTTCAATCTCCCTGCTCTCTCTCCTCTCGCGCTGTTTTCACTGTCCCGGCTCACTCTCCTCCCGCGCTGTTTTCACTGTCCCGGCTCTCTCTCCTCTCGCGCTGTTTTCACTGTCCCGGCTCTCTCTCCTCCCACGCTGTTTTCACTGTCCCGGCTCTCTCTCCTCTCGCGCTGTTTTCACTGTCCCGGCTCACTCACCACACACGCTGTTTTCACTGTCCCGGCTCACTCACATCTCGCGCTGTTTTCACTGTCCCGGCTCTCTCTCCTCCTGCGCTGTTTTCATTGTCCCGCCGCTGACTCATCTCGCGCTGTTTTCACTGTCCCGGCTGTCTCTCCTCCCGCGCTGTTTTCACTGTCCCGGCTCTCTCTCCTCTCGCGCTGTTTTCAATGTCCCCGCTCTCTCTCCTCCCGCGCTGTTTTCACTATCCCGGCTCTCTCTCCTCCCGCGCTGTTTTCACTGACCCGGCTCTCTCTCCTCCCGCGCTGTTTTCACTGTCCCGGCTCTCTCTCCTCCCGCGCTGTTTTCACTATCCCGGCTCTCTCTCCTCCCTCACTGTTTTCACTATCCCGGCTCTCTCATCCTCGCGCGCTGTTTTCACTATCCCGGCTCTCTCTCCTCCGGCGCTGTTTTCACTGTCCCGGCTATCTATACTCCCGCGCTGTTTTCGCTGTCCCGGCTCTCTCTCCTCCAGCGCTGTTTTCCATGTCCCGGCTCTCTCTCCTCCCGCGCTGTTTTCACTGTCCCGTCTCTCTCTCCTCCCGTGATGTTTTTACTGTCCCGGCTCTCTCTCCTCCCGTGCTGTTTTCACTGTCCTGGCTGTCTCTCCTCCCGCGCTGTTCTCAATGTCCCCGCTCTCTCACCACCCGGGCTCTTTTCAATGTCCCGACTCACTCAGCTCCAGCGCTGTTTTCAATGTCCCGGTTCTCTCTCCTCTCGCGCTCTTTTCACTGTCCCAGCTCTCTCTCCTCCCGCTCTGTTTTCCCTGTCCCGGCTCTCTCACCTCTCGCGCTGTTTTCACTGTCCCGGCTCTCTCTCCTCCGGCGCTGTTTCCACTGACCCGGCTCTCTCTCGTCCTGCGCTGATTTCACTATCCCAGCTCTCTCTCCACCCGCGCTGTTTTCATTGTTCCGGCTCTCTCTCCTCGCGCGCTGTTTTCACTGTCCAAGCTCTCTCTCTCCTCCCGCGCTGTTTTCACTGTCCCGGCTCTCTCTCCTCGCCTCAGTTTTCAATGTCCCGGCTCTCTCTCCTCCAGCGCTGTTTTCAATGTCCCGGCTCTCTCTCCTCCCGCGCTGTTTTCACTGTCCCGGCTCTCACTCCTCCCGCGCTGTTTTCACTGTCCCGGCTCTCTCCTCCCGCGCTGTTTTCACTGTCCCGGCTCTCTCTCCTCCCTCGCTGTTTTCACTGACCCGGCTCTCTCTCCTCCCGCGCTGTTTTCACTGTCCCGGCTCTCTCATCCTCGCGCGCTGTTTTCACTATCCCGGCTCTCTCTCCTCCCTCGCTGTTTTCACTGTCCCGGCTCTCTCATCCACGCGCGCTGTTTTCACTATCCCGGCTCTCTCTCCTCCCTCGCTGTTTTCACTGACCCGGCTCTCTCTCATCCCGCGCTGTTTTCACTGTCCCGGCTCTCTCATCCTCTCGCGCTGTTTTCACTATCCCGGCTCTCTCTCCTCCCTCGCTGTTTTCACTGACCCGGCTCTCTCTCCTCCCGCGCTGTTTTCACTGTCCCGGCTCTCTCTCCTCCCGCGCTGTTTTCACTGTCCCGGCTCTCTCATCCTCGCGCGCTGTTTTCACTATCCCGGCTCTCTCTCCTCCCACGCTGTTTTCACTGTCACGGCTCTCTCCTCCCGCGCTGTTTTCACTGTCACGGCTCCCTCATCCTCGCGCGCTGTTTTCACTATCCCAGCTCTCTCTCCACCCGCGCTGTTTTCATTGTTCCGGCTCTCTCTCCTAGCGCGCTGTTTTCACTGTCCAAGCTCTCTCTCTCCTCCCGCGCTGTTTTCACTGTCCCGGCTCTCTCTCCTCGCCTCAGTTTTCAATGTCCCGGCTCTCTCTCCTCCAGCGCTGTTTTCAATGTCCCGGCTCTCTCTCCTCCCGAGCTGTTTTCACTGTCCCGGCTCTCACTCCTCCCGCGCTGTTTTCACTGTCCCGGCTCTCTCCTCCCGCGCTGTTTTCACTGTCCCGGCTCTCTCTCCTCCCTCGCTGTTTTCACTGACCCGGCTCTCTCTCCTCCCGCGCTGTTTTCTATGTCCCGGCTCACTCACCTCCCGCGCTGTTTTCACTGTCCCGGCACTCTCTCCTCTCGCGCTGTTTTCACTGTCCCGGCTCTCTCTCCTCCCGCGCTGTTTTCAATGTCCCGGCTCTCTCTCCTCCCGCGCTGTTTTCACTGTCCCAGTTCTCTCTCCTCTCGCGCTGTTTTCACTGTCCCGGCTCTCTCTCCTCCCTCGCTGTTTTCAATCTCCCTGCTCTCTCTCCTCTCGCGTTGTTTTCACTGTCCCGGCTCACTCTCCTCCCGCGCTGTTTTCACTGTCCCGGCTCTCTCTCCTCTCGCGCTGTTTTCACTGTCCCGGCTCTCTCTCCTCCCGCGCTGTTTTCACTGTCCCGGCTCTCTCTCCTCTCGCGCTGTTTTCACTGTCCCGGCACTCTCTCCTCCCGCGCTGTTTTCACTGTCCCGGCTCACTCACCTCACACGCTGTTTTCACTGTCCCGGCTCACTCACCTCTCGCGCTGTTTTCACTGTCCCGGCTCTCTCTCCTCCTGCGCTGTTTTCATTGTCCCGCCGCTGACTCATCTCGCGCTGTTTTCACTGTCCCGGCTCACTCACCTCTCGCGCTGTTTTCACTATCCCGGCTCTCTCTCCTCCCGCGCTGTTTTCACTGTCCCGGCTCTCTCTCCTCCCTCGCTGTTTTCACTATCCCGGCTCTCTCTCCTCCCTCGCTGTTTTCACTGACCCGGCTCTCTCTCCTCCCGCGCTGTTTTCACTATCACGGCTCTCTCTCCTCCCTCGCTGTTTTCACTGTCCCGGCTCTCTCATCCTCGCGCGCTGTTTTCACTATCCCGGCTCTCTCTCCTCCGGTGCTGTTTTCACTGTCCCGGCTATCTATACTCCCGCGCTGTTTTCGCTGTCCCGGCTCTCTCTCCTCCAGCGCTGTTTTCCATGTCCCGGCTCTCTCTCCTCCCGCGCTGTTTTCATTGTCCCGTCTCTCTCTCCTCCCGTGATGTTTTTACTGTCCCGGCTCTCTCTCCTCCCGTGCTGTTTTCACTGTCCTGGCTGTCTCTCCTCCCGCGCTGTTCTCAATGTCCCCGCTCTCTCACCACCCGGGCTCTTTTCAATGTCCCGACTCACTCAGCTCCAGCGCTGTTTTCAATGTCCCGGTTCTCTCTCCTCTCGCGCTCTTTTCACTGTCCCAGCTCTCTCTCCTCCCGCTCTGTTTTCCCTGTCCCGGCTCTCTCACCTCTCGCGCTGTTTTCACTGTCCCGGCTCTCTCTCCTCCGGCGCTGTTTCCACTGTCCCGGCTCTCTCTCCTCCAGCGCTGTTTTCACTGTCCCGGCTCTCTCTCCTCCGGCGCTGTTTCCACTGTCCCGGCTCTCTCTCGTCCCGCGCTGATTTCACTATCCCAGCTCTCTCTCCACCCGCGCTGTTTTCATTGTTCCGGCTCTCTCTCCTCGCGCGCTGTTTTCACTGTCCAATCTCTCTCTCTCCTCCCGCGCTGTTTTCACTGTCCCGGCTCTCTCTCCTCGCCTCAGTTTTCAATGTCCCGGCTCTCTCTCCTCCAGCGCTGTTTTCAATGTCCCGGCTCTCTCTCCTCCCGCGCTGTTTTCACTGTCCCGGCTCTCACTCCTCCCGCGCTGTTTTCACTGTCCCGGCTCTCTCCTCCCGCGCTGTTTTCACTGTCCCGGCTCTCTCTCCTCCCTCGCTGTTTTCACTGACCCGGTTCTCTCTCCTCCCGCGCTGTTTTCACTATCCCGGCTCTCTCTCCTCCCTCGCTGTTTTCACTGTCCCGGCTCTCTCATCCACGCGCGCTGTTTTCACTATCCCGGCTCTCTCTCCTCCCTCGCTGTTTTCACTGACCCGGCTCTCTCTCCTCCCGCGCTGTTTTCACTGTCCCGGCTCTCTCTCCTCCCGCGCTGTTTTCACTGTCCCGGCTCTCTCATCCTCGCGCGCTGTTTTCACTATCCCGGCTCTCTCTCCTCCCACGCTGTTTTCACTGTCACGGCTCTCTCCTCCCGCGCTGTTTTCACTGTCACGGCTCTCTCATCCTCGCGCGCTGTTTTCACTATCCCGGCTCTCTCTCCTCCCTCGCTGTTTTCACTGTCACGGCTCTCTCTCCTCCCGCGCTGTTTTCACTGTACCGTCTGTCTCTCCTCCCGCGCTGTTTTCACTATCCCGGCTCTCTCTCCTCCCGCGCTGTTTTCACTGTCCCGGCTCACTCACCTCCCGCGCTGTTTTCACTGTACCGTCTGTCTCTCCTCCCGCGCTGTTTTCACTGTCCCGGCTCTCTCATCCTCGCGCGCTGTTTTCACTATCCCGGCTCTCTCTCCCCCCTCGCTGTTTTCACTGTCACGGCTCTCTCTCCTCCCGCGCTGTTTTCACTGCCCCGGCTCTCAATCCTCCCGCGCTGTTTTCACTGTCCCGGCTCACTCAGCTCCCGCGCTGTTTTCTATGTCCCGGCTCTCTCTCCTCCCACGCTGTTTTCAATGTGAAGGCTCTCTCTCCTCGCGTGCTGTTATCACTCTCGGTTCTATTTCCTCCCACGCTGTTTTCGCTGCCCGGATCACTCCTCGCGCGCAGTTTGCAATGTCCCGTCTGTCTCTCCTCCGGCGCTGTTTTCACTGTCCCGGCTATCTATACTCCCGCGCTGTTTTCGCTGACCCGGCTCTCTCTCCTCCCACGCTGTTTTCGCTGTCCCGGCTCTCTCTCCTCCAGCGCTGTTTTCCATGTCCCGGCTCTCTCTCCTCCCGCGCTGTTTTCACTGTCCCGTCTCTCTCTCCTCCCGTGATGTTTTCACTGTCCCGGCTCTCTCTCCTCCCGTGCTGTTTTCACTGTCCTGGCTGTCTCTCCTCCCGCGCTGTTCTCAATGTCCCCGCTCTCTCACCACCCGGGCTCTTTTCAATGTCCCGACTCACTCAGCTCCAGCGCTGTTTTCAATGTCCCGGTTCTCTCTCCCCTCTCGCTCTTTTCACTGTCCCAGCTCTCTCTCCTCCCGCGCAGTTTTCACTCTCCCGGCTCTCTCTCCTCTCGTGCTGTTATCACTCACGGTTCTCTTTCCTCCCGCTCTGTTTTCCCTGTCCCGGCTCTCTCACCTCTCGCGCTGTTTTCACTGTCCCGGCTCTCTCTCCTCCGGCGCTGTTTCCACTGTCCCGGCTCTCTCTCGTCCCGCGCTGATTTCACTATCCCGGCTCTCTCTCCACCCGCGCTGTTTTCACTGTCCCGGCTCTCTCACCTCTCGCGCTGTTTTCACTGTCCCGGCTCTCTCCTCCCGCGCTGTTTTCACTGTCCCGGCTCACTCTCCTCCCGCGCTGTTTTCACTGTCCCGGCTCACTCATCTCCCGCGCTGTTTTCACTGTCCCGGCTCACTCACCTCCCGCGCTGTTTTCACTGTCCCGGCTCTCTCCTCCCGCGCTGTTTTCACTGTCCCGGCTCACTCTCCTCCCGCGCTGTTTTCACTGTCCCGGCTCACTCATCTCCCGCGCTGTTTTCACTGTCCCGGCTCACTCTCCTCCCGCGCTGTTTTCACTGTCCCGGCTATCTATACTCACGCGCTGTTTTCGCTGTCCCGGCTCTCTCTCCTCCCGCGCTGTTTTCCATGTCCCGGCTCTCTCTCCTCCCGCGCTGTTTTCACTGTCCCGGCTATCTATACTCACGCGCTGTTTTCGCTGTCCCGGCTCTCTCTCCTCCCACGTTGTTTTCGCTGTCCCGGCTCTCTCTCGTCCAGCGCTGTTTTCCATGTCCCGGCTCTCTCTCCTCCCGCGCTGTTTTCACTGTCCCGGCTATCTATACTCACGCGCTGTTTTCGCTGTCCCGGCTCTCTCTCCTCCCACGTTGTTTTCGCTGTCCCGGCTCTCTCTCGTCCAGCGCTGTTTTCCATGTCCCGGCTCTCTCTTCTGCCGCGCTGTTTTCTCTGTCCCGTCTCTCTCATCTCCCACGCTGTAATCAATGTCCCGGCTCTCTCTCCTCGCCTCAGTTTTCAATGTCCCGGTTCTCTCACCTCCCGCGCTGTTTTCACTGTCCCGGCTCTCTCTTCTGCCGCGCTGTTTTCTCGTCCCGTCTCTCTCATCTCCCACGCTGTAATCAATGTCCCGGCTCTCTCTCCTCCCCTCAGTTTTCAATGTCCCGGTTCTCTCACCTCCCGCGCTGTTTTCACTGTCCCGGCTCTCTCACCTCCCGCGCTGTTTTCACTGTCCCGGCTCACTCACCTCCCGCACTGTTTTCACTGTCCCGGCTCACTCACCTCCCGCGCTGTTTTCACTGTCCCGGCTCACTCACCTCCCGCGCTGTTTTCACTGTCCCGGCTCTCTCTCCTCCTGCGCAGTTTTCACTGTACCGTCTGTCTCTCCTCCGGCAATGTTTTCACTTTCCCGGCTCTCTCTCTTCCGGCCCTGTTTTCACTATCCCGGCTCTCTCTCTTCCCGCTATGTTTTCAATTTCCCGGCTCTCTATCCTCCCTCGCTGTTTTCACTGTCCCGGCTCTCTCTCCTCCCGCGCTGTTTTCACTGCCCCAGCTGTCAATCCTCCCGTGCTGTTTTCACTGTCCTGGCTGTCTCTCCTCCCGCGCTGTTCTCAATGTCCCCGCTCTCTCACCACCCGGGCTCTTTTCAATGTCCCGACTCACTCAGCTCCAGCGCTGTTTTCAATGTCCCGGTTCTCTCTCCTCTCGCGCTCTTTTCACTGTCCCAGCTCTCTCTCCTCCCGCTCTGTTTTCCCTGTCCCGGCTCTCTCACCTCTCGCGCTGTTTTCACTGTCCCGGCTCTCTCTCCTCCGGCGCTGTTTCCACTGTCCCGGCTCTCTCTCGTCCCGCGCTGATTTCACAATCCCGGCTCTCTCTCCTCCCGCGCTGTTTTCACTATCCCAGCTCTCTCTCCACCCGCGCTGTTTTCATTGTTCCGGCTCTCTCTCCTAGCGCGCTGTTTTCACTGTCCAAGCTCTCTCTCTCCTCCCGCGCTGTTTTCACTGTCCCGGCTCTCTCTCCTCGCCTCAGTTTTCAATGTCCCGGCTCTCTCTCCTCCAGCGCTGTTTTCAATGTCCCGGCTCTCTCTCCTCCCGCGCTGTTTTCACTGTCCCGGCTCTCACTCCTCCCGCGCTGTTTTCACTGTCCCGGCTCTCTCCTCCCGCGCTGTTTTCACTGTCCCGGCTCTCTCTCCTCCCTCGCTGTTTTCACTGACCCGGCTCTCTCTCCTCCCGCGCTGTTTTCTATGTCCCGGCTCACTCACCTCCCGCGCTGTTTTCACTGTCCCGGCACTCTCTCCTCTCGCGCTGTTTTCGCTGTCCCGGCTCTCTCTCCTCCCGCGCTGTTTTCAATGTCCCGGCTCTCTCTCCTCCCGCGCTGTTTTCACTGTCCCAGCTCTCTCTCCTCTCGCGCTGTTTTCACTGTCCCGGCTCTCTCTCCTCCCTCGCTGTTTTCAATCTCCCTGCTCTCTCTCCTCTCGCGCTGTTTTCACTGTCCCGGCTCACTCTCCTCCCGCGCTGTTTTCACTGTCCCGGCTCTCTCTCCTCTCGCGCTGTTTTCACTGTCCCGGCTCTCTCTCCTCTCGCGCTGTTTTCACTGTCCCGGCTCTCTCTCCTCTCGCGCTGTTTTCACTGTCCCGGCTCACTCACCTCACACGCTGTTTTCACTGTCCCGGCTCACTCACCTCTCGCGCTGTTTTCACTATCCCGGCTCTCTCTCCTCCCTCGCTGTTTTCACTGTCCCGGCTCTCTCATCCACGCGCGCTGTTTTCACTATCCCGGCTCTCTCTCCTCCCTCGCTGTTTTCACTGACCCGGCTCTCTCTCCTCCCGCGCTGTTTTCACTGTCCCGGCTCTCTCATCCTCTCGCGCTGTTTTCACTATCCCGGCTCTCTCTCCTCCCTCGCTGTTTTCACTGTCACGGCTCTCTCTCCTCCCGCGCTGTTTTCACTGTACCGTCTGTCTCTCCTCCCGCGCTGTTTTCACTATCCCGGCTCTCTCTCCTCCCGCGCTGTTTTCACTGTCCCGGCTCACTCACCTCCCGCGCTGTTTTCACTGTCCCGGCTCTCTCATCCTCCCGCGCTGTTTTCACTATCCCGGCTCTCTCTCCTCCCGCGCTGTTTTCACTATCCCGGCTCCTTCTCCTCCCTCGCTGTTTTCACTGTCACGGCTCTCTCTCCTCCCGCGCTGTTTTCACTGTACCGTCTGTCTCTCCTCCCGCGCTGTTTTCACTGTCCCGGCTCACTCACCTCCCGCGCTGTTTTCACTGTCCCGTCTGTCTCTCCTCCCGCGCTGTTTTCACTATCCCGGCTCTCTCTCCTCCCGCGCTGTTTTCACTATCCCGGCTCTCTCTTCTCCCTCGCTGTTTTCACTGTCACGGCTCTCTCTCCTCCCGCGCTGTTTTCACTGTACCGTCTGTCTCTCCTCCCGCGCTGTTTTCACTATCCCGGCTCTCTCTCCTCCCTCGCTGTTTTCACTGTCCCGGCTCACTCACCTCCCGCGCTGTTTTCACTGTACCGTCTGTCTCTCCTCCCGCGCTGTTTTCACTGTCCCGGCTCTCTCATCCTCGCGCGCTGTTTTAACTATCCCGGCTCTCTCTCCTCCCGCGCTGTTTTCACTGTCACGGCTCTCCCTCCTCCCGCGCTGTTTTCACTGCCCCGGCTCTCAATCCTCCCGCGCTGTTTTCACTGTCCCGGCTCACTCAGCTCCCGCGCTGTTTTCTATGTCCCGGCTCTCTCTCCTCCCACGCTGTTTTCAATGTGAAGGCTCTCTCTCCTCGCGTGCTGTTATCACTCTCGGTTCTATTTCCTCCCACGCTGTTTTCTCTGCCCGGATCACTCCTCGCGCGCAGTTTGCAATGTCCCGTCTGTCTCTCCTCCGGCGCTGTTTTCACTGTCCCGGCTATCTATACTCCCGCGCTGTTTTCGCTGTCCCGGCTCTCTCTCCTCCCACGCTGTTTTCGCTGTCCCGGCTCTCTCTCCTCCAGCGCTGTTTTCCATGTCCCGGCTCTCTCTCCTCCCGCGCTGTTTTCACTGTCCCGTCTCTCTCTCCTCCCGTGATGTTTTCACTGTCCCGGCTCTCTCTCCTCCCGCGCTGTTTTCACTGTCCTGACTGTCTCTCCTCCCGCGCTGTTCTCAATGTCACCGCTCTCTCACCACCCGGGCTCTTTTCAATGTCCCGACTCACTCAGCTCCAGCGCTGTTTTCAATGTCCCGGTTCTCTCTCCCCTCGCGCTCTTTTCACTGTCCCAGCTCTCTCTCCTCCCGCGCAGTTTTCACTCTCCCGGCTCTCTCTCCTCTCGTGCTGTTATCACTCACGGTTCTCTTTCCTCCCGCTCTGTTTTCCCTGTCCCGGCTCTCTCACCTCTCGCGCTGTTTTCACTGTCCCGGCTCTCTCTCCTCCGGCGCTGTTTCCACTGTCCCGGCTCTCTCACGTCCCGCGCTGATTTCACTATCCCGGCTCTCTCTCCACCCGCGCTGTTTTCCCTGTCCCGGCTCTCTCACCTCTCGCGCTGTTTTCACTGTCCCGGCTCTCTCCTCCCGCGCTGTTTTCACTGTCCCGGCTCACTCTCCTCCCGCGCTGTTTTCACTGTCCCGGCTCACTCATCTCCCGCGCTGTTTTCACTGTCCCGGCTCACTCACCTCCCGCGCTGTTTTCACTGTCCCGGCTCTCTCCTCCCGCGCTGTTTTCACTGTCCCGGCTCACTCTCCTCCCGCGCTGTTTTCACTGTCCCGGCTCACTCATCTCCCGCGCTGTTTTCACTGTCCCGGCTCACTCTCCTCCCGCGCTGTTTTCACTGTCCCGGCTATCTATACTCACGCGCTGTTTTCGCTGTCCCGGCTCTCTCTCGTCCCACGCTGTAATCAATGTCCCGGCTCTCTCTTCTGCCGCGCTGTTTTCTCGTCCCGTCTCTCTCATCTCCCACGCTGTAATCAATGTCCCGGCTCTCTCACCTCGCCTCAGTTTTCAATGTCCCGGCTCTCTCTCCTCCCCTCAGTTTTCAATGTCCCGGTTCTCTCACCTCCCGCGCTGTTTTCACTGTCCCGGCTCTCTCTCCTCCCGCGCTGTTTTCAATGTACCGTCTGTCTCTCCTCCGGCACTGTTTTCACTATCCCGGCTCTCTCTCTTCCGGCCCTGTTTTCACTATCCCGGCTCTCTCTCTTCCCGCTATGTTTTCAATTTCCCGGCTCTCTATCCTCCCTCGCTGTTTTCACTGTCACGGCTCTCTCTCCTCCCGCGCTGTTTTCACTGCCCCAGCTGTCAATCCTCCCGTGCTGTTTTCACTGTCCTGGCTGTCTCTCCTCCCGCGCTGTTCTCAATGTCCCCGCTCTCTCACCACCCGGGCTCTTTTCAATGTCCCGACTCACTCAGCTCCAGCGCTGTTTTCAATGTCCCGGTTCTCTCTCCTCTCGCGCTCTTTTCACTGTCCCAGCTCTCTCTCCTCCCGCTCTGTTTTCCCTGTCCCGGCTCTCTCACCTCTCGCGCTGTTTTCACTGTCCCGGCTCTCTCTCCTCCGGCGCTGTTTTCACTGTCCCGGCTCTCACTCCTCCCGCGCTGTTTTCACTGTCCCGGCTCTCTCCTCCCGCGCTGTTTTCACTGTCCCGGCTCTCTCTCCTCCCTCGCTGTTTTCACTGACCCGGTTCTCTCTCCTCCCGCGCTGTTTTCACTATCCCGGCTCTCTCTCCTCCCTCGCTGTTTTCACTGTCCCGGCTCTCTCATCCACGCGCGCTGTTTTCACTATCCCGGCTCTCTCTCCTCCCTCGCTGTTTTCACTGACCCGGCTCTCTCTCCTCCCGCGCTGTTTTCACTGTCCCGGCTCTCTCTCCTCCCGCGCTGTTATCACTCACGGTTCTCTTTCCTCCCGCTCTGTTTTCCCTGTCCCGGTTCTCTCACCTCCCGCGCTGTTTTCACTGTCCCGGCTCTCTCTCCTCCCTCGCTGTTTTCACTGACCCGGCTCTCTCTCCTCCCGCGCTGTTTTCACTGTCCCGGCTCTCTCATCCTCTCGCGCTGTTTTCACTATCCCGGCTCTCTCTCCTCCCTCGCTGTTTTCACTGTCACGGCTCTCTCTCCTCCCGCGCTGTTTTCACTGTACCGTCTGTCTCTCCTCCCGCGCTGTTTTCACTATCCCGGCTCTCTCTCCTCCCGCGCTGTTTTCACTGTCCCGGCTCACTCACCTCCCGCGCTGTTTTCACTGTCCCGGCTCTCTCATCCTCCCGCGCTGTTTTCACTATCCCGGCTCTCTCTCCTCCCGCGCTGTTTTCACTATCCCGGCTCCTTCTCCTCCCTCGCTGTTTTCACTGTCACGGCTCTCTCTCCTCCCGCGCTGTTTTCACTGTACCGTCTGTCTCTCCTCCCGCGCTGTTTTCACTGTCCCGGCTCACTCACCTCCCGCGCTGTTTTCACTGTCCCGTCTGTCTCTCCTCCCGCGCTGTTTTCACTATCCCGGCTCTCTCTCCTCCCGCGCTGTTTTCACTATCCCGGCTCTCTCTTCTCCCTCGCTGTTTTCACTGTCACGGCTCTCTCTCCTCCCGCGCTGTTTTCACTGTACCGTCTGTCTCTCCTCCCGCGCTGTTTTCACTATCCCGGCTCTCTCTCCTCCCTCGCTGTTTTCACTGTCCCGGCTCACTCACCTCCCGCGCTGTTTTCACTGTACCGTCTGTCTCTCCTCCCGCGCTGTTTTCACTGTCCCGGCTCTCTCATCCTCGCGCGCTGTTTTAACTATCCCGGCTCTCTCTCCTCCCGCGCTGTTTTCACTGTCACGGCTCTCCCTCCTCCCGCGCTGTTTTCACTGCCCCGGCTCTCAATCCTCCCGCGCTGTTTTCACTGTCCCGGCTCACTCAGCTCCCGCGCTGTTTTCTATGTCCCGGCTCTCTCTCCTCCCACGCTGTTTTCAATGTGAAGGCTCTCTCTCCTCGCGTGCTGTTATCACTCTCGGTTCTATTTCCTCCCACGCTGTTTTCTCTGCCCGGATCACTCCTCGCGCGCAGTTTGCAATGTCCCGTCTGTCTCTCCTCCGGCGCTGTTTTCACTGTCCCGGCTATCTATACTCCCGCGCTGTTTTCGCTGTCCCGGCTCTCTCTCCTCCCACGCTGTTTTCGCTGTCCCGGCTCTCTCTCCTCCAGCGCTGTTTTCCATGTCCCGGCTCTCTCTCCTCCCGCGCTGTTTTCACTGTCCCGTCTCTCTCTCCTCCCGTGATGTTTTCACTGTCCCGGCTCTCTCTCCTCCCGCGCTGTTTTCACTGTCCTGACTGTCTCTCCTCCCGCGCTGTTCTCAATGTCACCGCTCTCTCACCACCCGGGCTCTTTTCAATGTCCCGACTCACTCAGCTCCAGCGCTGTTTTCAATGTCCCGGTTCTCTCTCCCCTCGCGCTCTTTTCACTGTCCCAGCTCTCTCTCCTCCCGCGCAGTTTTCACTCTCCCGGCTCTCTCTCCTCTCGTGCTGTTATCACTCACGGTTCTCTTTCCTCCCGCTCTGTTTTCCCTGTCCCGGCTCTCTCACCTCTCGCGCTGTTTTCACTGTCCCGGCTCTCTCTCCTCCGGCGCTGTTTCCACTGTCCCGGCTCTCTCTCGTCCCGCGCTGATTTCACTATCCCGGCTCTCTCTCCACCCGCGCTGTTTTCCCTGTCCCGGCTCTCTCACCTCTCGCGCTGTTTTCACTGTCCCGGCTCTCTCCTCCCGCGCTGTTTTCACTGTCCCGGCTCACTCTCCTCCCGCGCTGTTTTCACTGTCCCGGCTCACTCATCTCCCGCGCTGTTTTCACTGTCCCGGCTCACTCACCTCCCGCGCTGTTTTCACTGTCCCGGCTCTCTCCTCCCGCGCTGTTTTCACTGTCCCGGCTCACTCTCCTCCCGCGCTGTTTTCACTGTCCCGGCTCACTCATCTCCCGCGCTGTTTTCACTGTCCCGGCTCACTCTCCTCCCGCGCTGTTTTCACTGTCCCGGCTCTCTCTCCTCCCACGTTGTTTTCGCTGTCCCGGCTCTCTCTCGTCCAGCGCTGTTTTCCATGTCCCGGCTCTCTCTTCTGCCGCGCTGTTTTCTCGTCCCGTCTCTCTCATCTCCCACGCTGTAATCAATGTCCCGGCTCTCTCTCCTCCCCTCAGTTTTCAATGTCCCGGCTCTCTCTCCTCCCCTCAGTTTTCAATGTCCCGGTTCTCTCACCTCCCGCGCTGTTTTCACTGTCCCGGCTCTCTCTCCTCCTGCGCAGTTTTCACTGTACCGTCTGTCTCTCCTCCGGCACTGTTTTCACTATCCCGGCTCTCTCTCTTCCGGCCCTGTTTTCACTATCCCGGCTCTCTCTCTTCCCGCTATGTTTTCAATTTCCCGGCTCTCTATCCTCCCTCGCTGTTTTCACTGTCACGGCTCTCTCTCCTCCCGCGCTGTTTTCACTGCCCCAGCTCTCAATCCTCCCGCGCTGTTTTCACTGTCCTGGCTGTCTCTCCTCCCTCGCTGTTTTCACTATCCCGGCTCTCTCTCCTCCCTCGCTGTTTTCACTGACCCGGCTCTCTCTCCTCCCGCGCTGTTTTCACTGTCCCTGCTCTCTCTCCTCCCGCGCTGTTTTCACTATCCCGGCTCTCTCTCCTCCCTCGCTGTTTTCACTGTCCCGGCTCTCTCATCCTCGCGCGCTGTTTTCACTATCCCGGCTCTCTCTCCTCCGGCGCTGTTTTCACTGTCCCGGCTATCTATACTCCCGCGCTGTTTTCGCTGTCCGGTCTCTCTCTCCTCCAGCGCTGTTTTCCATGTCCCGGCTCTCTCTCCTCCCGCGCTGTTTTCACTGTCCCGTCTCTCTCTCCTCCCGTGATGTTTTTACTGTCCCGGCTCTCTCTCCTCCCGTGCTGTTTTCACTGTCCTGGCTGTCTCTCCTCCCGCGCTGTTCTCAATGTCCCCGCTCTCTCACCACCCGGGCTCTTTTCAATGTCCCGACTCACTCAGCTCCAGCGCTGTTTCCAATATCCCGGTTCTCTCTCCTCTCGCGCTCTTTTCACTGTCCCAGCTCTCTCACCTCTCGCGCTGTTTTCACTGTCCCGGCTCTCTCTCATCCGGCGCTGTTTCCACTGTCCCGGCTCTCTCTCGTCCCGCGCTGATTTCACTATCCCAGCTCTCTCTCCACCCGCGCTGTTTTCATTGTTCCGGCTCTCTCTCCTCGCGCGCTGTTTTCACTGTCCAAGCTCTCTCTCTCCTCCCGCGCTGTTTTCACTGTCCCGGCTCTCTCTCCTCGCCTCAGTTTTCAATGTCCCGGCTCTCTCTCCTCCAGCGCTGTTTTCAATGTCCCGGCTCTCTCGCCTCCCGCGCTGTTTTCACTGTCCCGGCTCTCACTCCTCCCGCGCTGTTTTCAATGTCCTGGCTCACTCAGCTCCCGCGCTGTTTTCACTATCCCGGCTCTCTCCTCCCTCGCTGTTTTCACTGTCACGGCTCTCTCCTCCCGCGCTGTTTTCACTGTCACGGCTCTCTCTCCTCCCGCGCTGTTTTCACTGCCCCGGCTCTCAATCCTCCCGCGCTGTTTTCACTGTCCCGGCTCACTCAGCTCCCGCGCTCTTTTCACTGTCCCGGCTCTCTCTCCTCCCGGACTGTTTTCACTGTCCCGGCTCTCTCATCCTCGCGCGCTGTTTTCACTATCCCGGCTCTCTCTCCCCCCTCGCTGTTTTCACTGTCACGGCTCTCTCTCCTCCCTCGCTGTTTTCACTATCCCGGCTCTCTCTCCTCCCTCGCTGTTTTCACTGACCCGGCTCTCTCTCCTCCCGCGCTGTTTTCACTGTCCCGGCTCTCTCTCCTCCCGCGCTGTTTTCACTATCCCGGCTCTCTCTCCTCCCTCGCTGTTTTCACTGTCCCGGCTCTCTCATCCTCGCGCGCTGTTTTCACTATCCCGGCTCTCTCTCCTCAGGCGCTGTTTTCACTGTCCCGGCTATCTATACTCCCGCGCTGTTTTCGCTGTCCGGGCTCTCTCTCCTCCAGCGCTGTTTTCCATGTCCCGGCTCTCTCTCCTCCCGCGCTGTTTTCACTGTCCCGTCTCTCTCTCCTCCCGTGATGTTTTTACTGTCCCGGCTCTCTCTCCTCCCGTGCTGTTTTCACTGTCCTGGCTGTCTCTCCTCCCGCGCTGTTCTCAATGTCCCCGCTCTCTCACCACCCGGGCTCTTTTCAATGTCCCGACTCACTCAGCTCCAGCGCTGTTTTCAATGTCCCGGTTCTCTCTCCTCGCGCGCTCTTTTCACTGTCCCAGCTCTCTCTCCTCCCGCTCTGTTTTCCCTGTCCCGGCTCTCTCACCTCTCGCGCTGTTTTCACTGTCCCGGCTCTCTCTCATCCGGCGCTGTTTCCACTGTCCCGGCTCTCGCTCGTCCCGCGCTGATTTCACTATCCCAGCTCTCTCTCCACCCGCGCTGTTTTCATTGTTCCGGCTCTCTCTCCTCGCGCGCTGTTTTCACTGTCCAAGCTCTCTCTCTCCTCCCGCGCTGTTTTCACTGTCCCGGCTCTCTCTCCTCGCCTCAGTTTTCAATGTCCCGGCTCTCTCTCCTCCAGCGCTGTTTTCAATGTCCCGGCTCTCTCTCCTCCCGCGCTGTTTTCACTCTCCCGGCTCTCACTCCTCCCGCGCTGTTTTCAATGTCCTGGCTCACTCAGCTCCCGCGCTGTTTTCACTATCCCGGCTCTCTCCTCCCTCGCTGTTTTCACTGTCACGGCTCTCTCCTCCCGCGCTGTTTTCACTGTCACGGCTCTCTCTCCTCCCGCGCTGTTTTCACTGCCCCGGCTCTCAATCCTCCCGCGCTGTTTTCACTGTCCCGGCTCACTCAGCTCCCGCGCTCTTTTCACTGTCCAGGCTCTCTCTCCTCCCGGACTGTTTTCACTGTCCCGGCTCTCTCATCCTCGCGCGCTGTTTTCACTATCCCGGCTCTCTCTCCCCCCTCGCTGTTTTCACTGTCACGGCTCTCTCTCCTCCCGCGCTGTTTTCACTGCCCCAGCTCTCAATCCTCCCGCGCTGTTTTCACTGTCCTGGCTGTCTCTCCTCCCTCGCTGTTTTCACTATCCCGGCTCTCTCTCCTCCCTCGCTGTTTTCACTGACCCGGCTCTCTCTCCTCCCGCGCTGTTTTCACTGTCCCTGCTCTCTCTCCTCCCGCGCTGTTTTCACTATCCCGGCTCTCTCTCCTCCCTCGCTGTTTTCACTGTCCCGGCTCTCTCATCCTCGCGCGCTGTTTTCACTATCCCGGCTCTCTCTCCTCCGGCGCTGTTTTCACTGTCCCGGCTATCTATACTCCCGCGCTGTTTTCGCTGTCCGGTCTCTCTCTCCTCCAGCGCTGTTTTCCATGTCCCGGCTCTCTCTCCTCCCGCGCTGTTTTCACTGTCCCGTCTCTCTCTCCTCCCGTGATGTTTTTACTGTCCCGGCTCTCTCTCCTCCCGTGCTGTTTTCACTGTCCTGGCTGTCTCTCCTCCCGCGCTGTTCTCAATGTCCCCGCTCTCTCACCACCCGGGCTCTTTTCAATGTCCCGACTCACTCAGCTCCAGCGCTGTTTTCAATATCCCGGTTCTCTCTCCTCTCGCGCTCTTTTCACTGTCCCAGCTCTCTCACCTCTCGCGCTGTTTTCACTGTCCCGGCTCTCTCTCATCCGGCGCTGTTTCCACTGTCCCGGCTCTCTCTCGTCCCGCGCTGATTTCACTATCCCAGCTCTCTCTCCACCCGCGCTGTTTTCATTGTTCCGGCTCTCTCTCCTCGCGCGCTGTTTTCACTGTCCAAGCTCTCTCTCTCCTCCCGCGCTGTTTTCACTGTCCCGGCTCTCTCTCCTCGCCTCAGTTTTCAATGTCCCGGCTCTCTCTCCTCCAGCGCTGTTTTCAATGTCCCGGCTCTCTCGCCTCCCGCGCTGTTTTCACTGTCCCGGCTCTCACTCCTCCCGCGCTGTTTTCAATGTCCTGGCTCACTCAGCTCCCGCGCTGTTTTCACTATCCCGGCTCTCTCCTCCCTCGCTGTTTTCACTGTCACGGCTCTCTCCTCCCGCGCTGTTTTCACTGTCACGGCTCTCTCTCCTCCCGCGCTGTTTTCACTGCCCCGGCTCTCAATCCTCCCGCGCTGTTTTCACTGTCCCGGCTCACTCAGCTCCCGCGCTCTTTTCACTGTCCCGGCTCTCTCTCCTCCCGGACTGTTTTCACTGTCCCGGCTCTCTCATCCTCGCGCGCTGTTTTCACTATCCCGGCTCTCTCTCCCCCCTCGCTGTTTTCACTGTCACGGCTCTCTCTCCTCCCTCGCTGTTTTCACTATCCCGGCTCTCTCTCCTCCCTCGCTGTTTTCACTGACCCGGCTCTCTCTCCTCCCGCGCTGTTTTCACTGTCCCGGCTCTCTCTCCTCCCGCGCTGTTTTCACTATCCCGGCTCTCTCTCCTCCCTCGCTGTTTTCACTGTCCCGGCTCTCTCATCCTCGCGCGCTGTTTTCACTATCCCGGCTCTCTCTCCTCAGGCGCTGTTTTCACTGTCCCGGCTATCTATACTCCCGCGCTGTTTTCGCTGTCCGGGCTCTCTCTCCTCCAGCGCTGTTTTCCATGTCCCGGCTCTCTCTCCTCCCGCGCTGTTTTCACTGTCCCGTCTCTCTCTCCTCCCGTGATGTTTTTACTGTCCCGGCTCTCTCTCCTCCCGTGCTGTTTTCACTGTCCTGGCTGTCTCTCCTCCCGCGCTGTTCTCAATGTCCCCGCTCTCTCACCACCCGGGCTCTTTTCAATGTCCCGACTCACTCAGCTCCAGCGCTGTTTTCAATGTCCCGGTTCTCTCTCCTCGCGCGCTCTTTTCACTGTCCCAGCTCTCTCTCCTCCCGCTCTGTTTTCCCTGTCCCGGCTCTCTCACCTCTCGCGCTGTTTTCACTGTCCCGGCTCTCTCTCATCCGGCGCTGTTTCCACTGTCCCGGCTCTCGCTCGTCCCGCGCTGATTTCACTATCCCAGCTCTCTCTCCACCCGCGCTGTTTTCATTGTTCCGGCTCTCTCTCCTCGCGCGCTGTTTTCACTGTCCAAGCTCTCTCTCTCCTCCCGCGCTGTTTTCACTGTCCCGGCTCTCTCTCCTCGCCTCAGTTTTCAATGTCCCGGCTCTCTCTCCTCCAGCGCTGTTTTCAATGTCCCGGCTCTCTCTCCTCCCGCGCTGTTTTCACTCTCCCGGCTCTCACTCCTCCCGCGCTGTTTTCAATGTCCTGGCTCACTCAGCTCCCGCGCTGTTTTCACTATCCCGGCTCTCTCCTCCCTCGCTGTTTTCACTGTCACGGCTCTCTCCTCCCGCGCTGTTTTCACTGTCACGGCTCTCTCTCCTCCCGCGCTGTTTTCACTGCCCCGGCTCTCAATCCTCCCGCGCTGTTTTCACTGTCCCGGCTCACTCAGCTCCCGCGCTCTTTTCACTGTCCAGGCTCTCTCTCCTCCCGGACTGTTTTCACTGTCCCGGCTCTCTCATCCTCGCGCGCTGTTTTCACTATCCCGGCTCTCTCTCCCCCCTCGCTGTTTTCACTGTCACGGCTCTCTCTCCTCCCGCGCTGTTTTCACTGCCCCGGCTCTCAATCCTCCCGCGCTGTTTTCACTGTCCCGGCTCACTCAGCTCCCGCGCTGTTTTCACTGTCCCGGCTCACTCTCCTCCCGCGCTGTTTTCACTGTCCCGGCTATCTATACTCCCGCGCTGTTTTCGCTGTCCCGGCTCTCTCTCCTCCCACGCTGTTTTCGCTGTCCCGGCTCTCTCACCTCCAGCGCTGTTTTCCATGTCCCGGCTCTCTCTCCTCCCGCGCTGTTTTCACTGTCCCGTCTCTCTCTCCTCCCGTGATGTTTTCACTGTCCCGGCTCTCTCTCCTCCCGTGCTGTTTTCACTGTCCTGGCTGTCTCTCCTCCCGCACTGTTCTCAATGTCCCCGCTCTCTCACCACCCGGGCTCTTTTCAATGTCCCGACTCACTCAGCTCCAGCGCTGTTTTCAATGTCCCGGTTCTCTCTCCTCTCGCGCTCTTTTCACTGTCCCAGCTCTCTCTCCTCCCGCGCAGTTTTCACTCTCCCGGCTCTCTCTCCTCTCGTGCTGTTATCACTCACGGTTCTCTTTCCTCCCGCTCTGTTTTCCCGGTCTCGGCTCTCTCACCTCTCGCGCTGTTTTCACTGTCCCGGCTCTCTCTCCTCCGGCGCTGTTTCCACTGTCCCGGCTCTCTCTCGTCCCGCGCTGATTTCACTATCCCGGCTCTCTCTCCACCCGCGCTGTTTTCCCTGTCCCGGCCCTCTCACCTCTCGCGCTGTTTTCACTGTCCCGGCTCTCTCTCGACCCGCGCTGTTTTCATTGTTCCGGCTCTCTCTCCTCCCGCGCTGTTTTCACTGTCCAAGCTCTCTCTCTCCTCCCGCGCTGTTTTCACTGTCCCGGCTCTCTCTCCTCGCCTCAGTTTTCAATGTCCCGGCTCTCTCTCCTCCAGCGCTGTTTTCAATGTCCCGGCTCTCTCTCCTCCCGCGCTGTTTTCACTGTCCCGGCTCTCACTCCTCCCGCGCTGTTTTCACTGTCCCGGCTCTCTCCTCCCGCGCTGTTTTCACTGTCCCGGCTCTCTCTCCTCCCTCGCTGTTTTCACTGACCCGGCTCTCTCTCCTCCCGCGCTGTTTTCTATGTCCCGGCTCACTCACCTCCCGCGCTGTTTTCACTGTCCCGGCACTCTCTCCTCTCGCGCTGTTTTCGCTGTCCCGGCTCTCTCTCCTCCCGCGCTGTTTTCAATGTCCCGGCTCTCTCTCCTCCCGCGCTGTTTTCACTGTCCCAGCTCTCTCTCCTCTCGCGCTGTTTTCACTGTCCCGGCTCTCTCTCCTCCCTCGCTGTTTTCAATCTCCCTGCTCTCTCTCCTCTCGCGCTGTTTTCACTGTCCCGGCTCACTCTCCTCCCGCGCTGTTTTCACTGTCCCGGCTCTCTCTCCTCTCGCGCTGTTTTCACTGTCCCGGCTCTCTCTCCTCCCGCGCTGTTTTCACTGTCCCGGCTCTCTCTCCTCTCGCGCTGTTTTCACTGTCCCGCCTCACTCACCTCACACGCTGTTTTCACTGTCCCGGCTCACTCACCTCTCGCGCTGTTTTCACTGTCCCGGCTCTCTCTCCTCCTGCGCTGTTTTCATTGTCCCGCCGCTGACTCATCTCGCGCTGTTTTCACTGTCCCGGCTCTCTCTCCTCCCTCGCTGTTTTCACTATCCCGGCTCTCTCTCCTCCCTCGCTGTTTTCACTGACCCGGCTCTCTCTCCTCCCGCGCTGTTTTCACTGTCCCTGCTCTCTCTCCTCCCGCGCTGTTTTCACTATCCCGGCTCTCTCTCCTCCCTTGCTGTTTTCACTGTCCCGGCTCTCTCATCCTCGCGCGCTGTTTTCACTATCCCGGCTCTCTCTCCTCCGGCGCTGTTTTCACTGTCCCGGCTATCTATACTCCCGCGCTGTTTTCGCTGTCCGGTCTCTCTCTCCTCCAGCGCTGTTTTCCATGTCCCGGCTCTCTCTCCTCCCGCGCTGTTTTCACTGTCCCGTCTCTCTCTCCTCCCGTGATGTTTTTACTGTCCCGGCTCTCTCTCCTCCCGTGCTGTTTTCACTGTCCTGGCTGTCTCTCCTCCCGCGCTGTTCTCAATGTCCCCGCTCTCTCACCACCCGGGCTCTTTTCAATGTCCCGACTCACTCAGCTCCAGCGCTGTTTTCAATATCCCGGTTCTCTCTCCTCTCGCGCTCTTTTCACTGTCCCAGCTCTCTCACCTCTCGCGCTGTTTTCACTGTCCCGGCTCTCTCTCATCCGGCGCTGTTTCCACTGTCCCGGCTCTCTCTCGTCCCGCGCTGATTTCACTATCCCAGCTCTCTCTCCACCCGCGCTGTTTTCATTGTTCCGGCTCTCTCTCCTCGCGCGCTGTTTTCACTGTCCAAGCTCTCTCTCTCCTCCCGCGCTGTTTTCACTGTCCCGGCTCTCTCTCCTCGCCTCAGTTTTCAATGTCCCGGCTCTCTCTCCTCCAGCGCTGTTTTCAATGTCCCGGCTCTCTCGCCTCCCGCGCTGTTTTCACTGTCCCGGCTCTCACTCCTCCCGCGCTGTTTTCAATGTCCTGGCTCACTCAGCACCCGCGCTGTTTTCACTATCCCGGCTCTCTCCTCCCTCGCTGTTTTCACTGTCACGGCTCTCTCCTCCCGCGCTGTTTTCACTGTCACGGCTCTCTCTCCTCCCGCGCTGTTTTCACTGCCCCGGCTCTCAATCCTCCCGCGCTGTTTTCACTGTCCCGGCTCACTCAGCTCCCGCGCTCTTTTCACTGTCCCGGCTCTCTCTCCTCCCGGACTGTTTTCACTGTCCCGGCTCTCTCATCCTCGCGCGCTGTTTTCACTATCCTGGCTCTCTCTCCCCCCTCGCTGTTTTCACTGTCACGGCTCTCTCTCCTCCCTCGCTGTTTTCACTATCCCGGCTCTCTCTCCTCCCTCGCTGTTTTCACTGACCCGGCTCTCTCTCCTCCCGCGCTGTTTTCACTGTCCCGGCTCTCTCTCCTCCCGCGCTGTTTTCACTATCCCGGCTCTCTCTCCTCCCTCGCTGTTTTCACTGTCCCGGCTCTCTCATCCTCGCGCGCTGTTTTCACTATCCCGGCTCTCTCTCCTCAGGCGCTGTTTTCACTGTCCCGGCTATCTATACTCCCGCGCTGTTTTCGCTGTCCGGGCTCTCTCTCCTCCAGCGCTGTTTTCCATGTCCCGGCTCTCTCTCCTCCCGCGCTGTTTTCACTGTCCCGTCTCTCTCTCCTCCCGTGATGTTTTTACTGTCCCGGCTCTCTCTCCTCCCGTGCTGTTTTCACTGTCCTGGCTGTCTCTCCTCCCGCGCTGTTCTCAATGTCCCCGCTCTCTCACCACCCGGGCTCTTTTCAATGTCCCGACTCACTCAGCTCCAGCGCTGTTTTCAATGTCCCGGTTCTCTCTCCTCGCGCGCTCTTTTCACTGTCCCAGCTCTCTCTCCTCCCGCTCTGTTTTCCCTGTCCCGGCTCTCTCACCTCTCGCGCTGTTTTCACTGTCCCGGCTCTCTCTCATCCGGCGCTGTTTCCACTGTCCCGGCTCTCGCTCGTCCCGCGCTGATTTCACTATCCCAGCTCTCTCTCCACCCGCGCTGTTTTCATTGTTCCGGCTCTCTCTCCTCGCGCGCTGTTTTCACTGTCCAAGCTCTCTCTCTCCTCCCGCGCTGTTTTCACTGTCCCGGCTCTCTCTCCTCGCCTCAGTTTTCAATGTCCCGGCTCTCTCTCCTCCAGCGCTGTTTTCAATGTCCCGGCTCTCTCTCCTCCCGCGCTGTTTTCACTCTCCCGGCTCTCACTCCTCCCGCGCTGTTTTCAATGTCCTGGCTCACTCAGCTCCCGCGCTGTTTTCACTATCCCGGCTCTCTCCTCCCTCGCTGTTTTCACTGTCACGGCTCTCTCCTCCCGCGCTGTTTTCACTGTCACGGCTCTCTCTCCTCCCTCGCTGTTTTCACTGTCACGGCTCTCTCTCCTCCAGCGCTGTTTTCTCTGTCCCGGCTCTCTCTCCTCCCGCGCTGTTTTCACTGCCCCGGCTCTCAATTCTCCCGCGCTGTTTTCACTGTCCCGGCTCACTCTCCTCCCGCGCTGTTTTCACTGTCCCGGCTCACTCAGCTCCCGCGCTCTTTTCACTGTCCCGGCTCTCTCTCCTCCCGTGCTGTTTTCACTGTCCCGGCTCACTCTCCTCCCGCGCTGTTTTCAATGTCCCGGCTCACTCTCCTCCCGCGCTGTTTTCACTGTCCCGGCTCACTCAGCTCCCGCGCTCTTTTCACTGTCCCGGCTCTCTCTCCTCCCGGACTGTTTTCACTGTCCCGGCTCTCTCATCCTCGCGCGCTGTTTTCACTATCCCGGCTCTCTCTCCCCCCTCGCTGTTTTCACTGTCACGGCTCTCTCTCCTCCCGCGCTGTTTTCACTGCCCCGGCTCTCTCTCCTCCCGGACTGTTTTCACTGTCCCGGCTCTCTCATCCTCGCGCGCTGTTTTCACTATCCCGGCTCTCTCTCCCCCCTCGCTGTTTTCACTGTCACGGCTCTCAATCCTCCCGCGCTGTTTTCACTGTCCCGGCTCACTCTCCTCCCGCGCTGTTTTCACTGCCCCGGCTCTCAATCCTCCCGCGCTGTTTTCACTGTCCCGGCTCACTCTCCTCCCGCGCTGTTTTCACTGTCCCGGCTATCTATACTCCCGCGCTGTTTTCGCTGTCCCGGCTCTCTCTCCTCCCACGCTGTTTTCGCTGTCCCGGCTCTCTCACCTCCAGCGCTGTTTTCCATGTCCCGGCTCTCTCTCCTCCCGCGCTGTTTTCACTGTCCCGTCTCTCTCTCCTCCCGTGATGTTTTCACTGTCCCGGCTCTCTCTCCTCCCGTGCTGTTTTCACTGTCCTGGCTGTCTCTCCTCCCGCACTGTTCTCAATGTCCCCGCTCTCTCACCACCCGGGCTCTTTTCAATGTCCCGACTCACTCAGCTCCAGCGCTGTTTTCAATGTCCCGGTTCTCTCTCCTCTCGCGCTCTTTTCACTGTCCCAGCTCTCTCTCCTCCCGCGCAGTTTTCACTCTCCCGGCTCTCTCTCCTCTCGTGCTGTTATCACTCACGGTTCTCTTTCCTCCCGCTCTGTTTTCCCTGTCTCGGCTCTCTCACCTCTCGCGCTGTTTTCACTGTCCCGGCTCTCTCTCCTCCGGCGCTGTTTCCACTGTCCCGGCTCTCTCTCGTCCCGCGCTGATTTCACTATCCCGGCTCTCTCTCCACCCGCGCTGTTTTCCCTGTCCCGGCCCTCTCACCTCTCGCGCTGTTTTCACTGTCCCGGCTCTCTCTCGACCCGCGCTGTTTTCATTGTTCTGGCTCTCTCTCCTCCCGCGCTGTTTTCACTGTCCCGGCTCACTCTCCTCCCGCGCTGTTTTCACTGTCCCGGCTCACTCACCTCCCGCGCTTTTTTCACTGTCCCGGCTCACTCACCTCCCGCGCTGTTTTCACTGTCCAGGCTCACTGTCCTCCCGCGCTGTTTTCACTGTCCCGGCTATCTATACTCACGCGCTGTTTTCGCTGTCCCGGCTCTCTCTCCTCCCACGCTGTTTTCGCTGTCCCGGCTCTCTCTCGTCCAGCGCTGTTTTCCATGTCCCAGCTCTCTCTTCTGCCGCGCTGTTTTCTCGTCCCGTCTCTCTCATCTCCCACGCTGTAATCAATGTCCCGGCTCTCTCTCCTCGCCTCAGTTTTCAATGTCCCGGTTCTCTCACCTCCCGCGCTGTTTTCACTGTCCCGGCTCTCTCTCCTCCCGCGCTGTTTTCACTGTACCGTCTGTCTCTCCTCCGGCACTGTTTTCACTATCCCAGCTCTCTCTCTTCCGGCCCTGTTTTCACTATCCCGGCTCTCTCTCTTCCCGCTCTGTTTTCACTATCCCGGCTCTCTCTCCTCCCTCGCTGTTTTCACTGTCCCGGCTCGCTCTCCTCCCTCGCTGTTTTCACTGTCACGGCTCTCTCTCCTCCCGCGCTGTTTTCACTGCCCCAGCTCTCAATCCTCCCGCGCTGATTTCACTGTCCCGGCTCACTCAGCGCCCGCGCTCTTTTCATTGTTCCGGCTCTCTCTCCTCCCGCGCTGTTTTCAATGTGACGGCTCTCTCTCCTCGCGTGCTGTTATCACTCTCGGTTCTCTTTCCTCCCGCGCTGTTTTCGCTGCCCGGATCACTCCTCGCGCGCAGTTTGCAATGACCCGTTTGTCTCTCCTCCGGCGCTGTTTTCACTGTCCCGGCTATCTATACTCCCGCGCTGTTTTCGCTGTCACGGCTCTCTCTCCTCCAGCGCTGTTTTCCATGTCCCGGCTCTCTCTCCTCCCGCGCTGTTTTCACTGTCCCGTCTCTCTCTCCTCCCGTGATGTTTTTACTGTCCCGGCTCTCTCTCCTCCCGTGATGTTTTTACTGTCCCGGCTCTCTCTCCTCCCGTGCTGTTTTCACTGTCCTGGCTGTCTCTCCTCCCGCGCTGTTCTCAATGTCCCCGCTCTCTCACCACCCGGGATCTTTTCAATGTCCCGACTCACTCAGCTCCAGCGCTGTTTTCAATGTCCCGGTTCTCTCTCCTCTCGCGCTCTTTTCACTGTCCCAGCTCTCTCTCCTCCCGCTCTGTTTTCCCTGTCCCGGCTCTCTCACCTCTCGCGCTGTTTTCACTGCACCGGCTCTCTCTCCTCCGGCGCTGTTTCCAGGGTCCCGGCTCTCTCTCGTCCCGCGCTGATTTCACTATCCCAGCTCTCTCTCCACCCGCGCTGTTTTCATTGTTCCGGCTCTCTCTCCTCGCGCGCTGTTTTCACTGTCCAAGCTCTCTCTCTCCTCCCGCGCTGTTTTCACTGTCCCGGCTCTCTCTCCTCGCCTCAGTTTTCAATGTCCCGGCTCTCTCTCCTCCCGCGCTGTTTTCACTGTCCCGTCTCTCACTCCTCCCGCGCTGTTTTCACTCTCTCGGCTCTCTCTACTCGTGCGCTGTGTTCAATGGTCCGGCTCTCTCTCCTCCCGCGCTGTTTTCACTGTCCCGGCTCTCTCCTCCCGCGCTGTTTTCACTGTCCCGGCTCTCTCTCCTCCCTCGCTGTTTTCAATGTCCCGGCTCTCTATACTCCCGGACTGTTTTCACTGTCCCGGCTCTCTCATCCTCGCGCGCTGTTTTCACCGTCCCGGCTCTCTCTCCTCCCGCGTTGTTTTCACTGTCCCGGCACTCTCTCCTCCTGCGCTGTTTTCACTATCCCGGCTCTCTCTCCTCCTGCGCTGTTTTCATTGTCCCGCCGCTGACTCATCTCGCGCTGTTTTCGCTGACCCGGCTCTCTCTCCTCCCGCGCTGTTTTCACTGTCCCGGCTCTCTCTCCTCCCTCCCTGTTTTCACTGACCCGGCTCTCTCATCCTCGCGCGCTGTTTCACTATCCCGGCTCTCTCTCCTCCCTCGCTGTTTTCACTGTCACGGCTCTCTCCTCCCTCGCTGTTTTCACTATCCCGGCTCTCTCACCTCCCGCGCTGTTTTCACTGAACCGTCTATCTCTCCTCCCGCGCTGTTTTCACTGTCACGGCTCTCTCACCTCCCGCGCTGTTTTCACTGTACCGTCTGTCTCTCCTCCCGCGCTGTTTTCACTGTCCCGGCTCACTCAGCTCCCGCGCTCTTTTCACTGTCCCGGCTCTCTCTCCTCCCGGACTGTTTTCACTGTCCCGGCTCTCTCATCCTCGCGCGCTGTTTTCACTATCCCGGCTCTCTCTCCCCCCTCGCTGTTTTCACTGTCACGGCTCTCTCTCCTCCCGCGCTGTTTTCACTGCCCCGGCTCTCAATCCTCCCGCGCTGTTTTCACTGTCCCGGCTCACTCAGCTCCCGCGCTGTTTTCACTGTCCCGGCTCACTCTCCTCCCGCGCTGTTTTCACTGTCCCGGCTATCTATACTCCCGCGCTGTTTTCGCTGTCCCGGCTCTCTCTCCTCCCACGCTGTTTTCGCTGTCCCGGCTCTCTCTCCTCCAGCGCTGTTTTCCATGTCCCGGCTCTCTCTCCTCCCGCGCTGTTTTCACTGTCCCGTCTCTCTCTCCTCCCGTGATGTTTTCACTGTCCCGGCTCTCTCTCCTCCCGTGCTGTTTTCACTGTCCTGGCTGTCTCTCCTCCCGCACTGTTCTCAATGTCCCCGCTCTCTCACCACCCGGGCTCTTTTCAATGTCCCGACTCACTCAGCTCCAGCGCTGTTTTCAATGTCCCGGTTCTCTCTCCTCTCGCGCTCTTTTCACTGTCCCAGCTCTCTCTCCTCCCGCGCAGTTTTCACTCTCCCGGCTCTCTCTCCTCTCGTGCTGTTATCACTCACGGTTCTCTTTCCTCCCGCTCTGTTTTCCCTGTCTCGGCTCTCTCACCTCTCGCGCTGTTTTCACTGTCCCGGCTCTCTCTCCTCCGGTGCTGTTTCCACTGTCCCGGCTCTCTCTCGTCCCGCGCTGATTTCACTATCCCGGCTCTCTCTCCACCCGCGCTGTTTTCCCTGTCCCGGCCCTCTCACCTCTCGCGCTGTTTTCACTGTCCCGGCTCTCTCTCGACCCGCGCTGTTTTCATTGTTCTGGCTCTCTCTCCTCCCGCGCTGTTTTCACTGTCCCGGCTCACTCTCCTCCCGCGCTGTTTTCACTGTCCCGGCTCACTCACCTCCCGCGCTTTTTTCACTGTCCCGGCTCACTCACCTCCCGCGCTGTTTTCACTGTCCAGGCTCACTGTCCTCCCGCGCTGTTTTCACTGTCCCGGCTATCTATACTCACGCGCTGTTTTCGCTGTCCCGGCTCTCTCTCCTCCCACGCTGTTTTCGCTGTCCCGGCTCTCTCTCGTCCAGCGCTGTTTTCCATGTCCCAGCTCTCTCTTCTGCCGCGCTGTTTTCTCGTCCCGTCTCTCTCATCTCCCACGCTGTAATCAATGTCCCGGCTCTCTCTCCTCGCCTCAGTTTTCAATGTCCCGGTTCTCTCACCTCCCGCGCTGTTTTCACTGTCCCGGCTCTCTCTCCTCCCGCGCTGTTTTCACTGTACCGTCTGTCTCTCCTCCGGCACTGTTTTCACTATCCCAGCTCTCTCTCTTCCGGCCCTGTTTTCACTATCCCGGCTCTCTCTCTTCCCGCTCTGTTTTCACTATCCCGGCTCTCTCTCCTCCCTCGCTGTTTTCACTGTCCCGGCTCGCTCTCCTCCCTCGCTGTTTTCACTGTCACGGCTCTCTCTCCTCCCGCGCTGTTTTCACTGCCCCAGCTCTCAATCCTCCCGCGCTGATTTCACTGTCCCGGCTCACTCAGCGCCCGCGCTCTTTTCATTGTTCCGGCTCTCTCTCCTCCCGCGCTGTTTTCAATGTGACGGCTCTCTCTCCTCGCGTGCTGTTATCACTCTCGGTTCTCTTTCCTCCCGCGCTGTTTTCGCTGCCCGGATCACTCCTCGCGCGCAGTTTGCAATGACCCGTTTGTCTCTCCTCCGGCGCTGTTTTCACTGTCCCGGCTATCTATACTCCCGCGCTGTTTTCGCTGTCACGGCTCTCTCTCCTCCAGCGCTGTTTTCCATGTCCCGGCTCTCTCTCCTCCCGCGCTGTTTTCACTGTCCCGTCTCTCTCTCCTCCCGTGATGTTTTTACTGTCCCGGCTCTCTCTCCTCCCGTGATGTTTTTACTGTCCCGGCTCTCTCTCCTCCCGTGCTGTTTTCACTGTCCTGGCTGTCTCTCCTCCCGCGCTGTTCTCAATGTCCCCGCTCTCTCACCACCCGGGATCTTTTCAATGTCCCGACTCACTCAGCTCCAGCGCTGTTTTCAATGTCCCGGTTCTCTCTCCTCTCGCGCTCTTTTCACTGTCCCAGCTCTCTCTCCTCCCGCTCTGTTTTCCCTGTCCCGGCTCTCTCACCACTCGCGCTGTTTTCACTGCACCGGCTCTCTCTCCTCCGGCGCTGTTTCCAGGGTCCCGGCTCTCTCTCGTCCCGCGCTGATTTCACTATCCCAGCTCTCTCTCCACCCGCGCTGTTTTCATTGTTCCGGCTCTCTCTCCTCGCGCGCTGTTTTCACTGTCCAAGCTCTCTCTCTCCTCCCGCGCTGTTTTCACTGTCCCGGCTCTCTCTCCTCGCCTCAGTTTTCAATGTCCCGGCTCTTTCTCCTCCCGCGCTGTTTTCACTGTCCCGTCTCTCACTCCTCCCGCGCTGTTTTCACTCTCTCGGCTCTCTCTACTCGTGCGCTGTGTTCAATGGTCCGGCTCTCTCTCCTCCCGCGCTGTTTTCACTGTCCCGGCTCTCTCCTCCCGCGCTGTTTTCACTGTCCCGGCTCTCTCTCCTCCCTCGCTGTTTTCAATGTCCCGGCTCTCTATCCTCCCGGACTGTTTTCACTGTCCCGGCTCTCTCATCCTCGCGCGCTGTTTTCACCGTCCCGGCTCTCTCTCCTCCCGCGTTGTTTTCACTGTCCCGGCACTCTCTCCTCCTGCGCTGTTTTCACTATCCCGGCTCTCTCTCCTCCTGCGCTTTTTTCATTGTCCCGCCGCTGACTCATCTCGCGCTGTTTTCGCTGACCCGGCTCTCTCTCCTCCCGCGCTGTTTTCACTGTCCCGGCTCTCTCTCCTCCCTCCCTGTTTTCACTGACCCGGCTCTCTCATCCTCGCGCGCTGTTTTCACTATCCCGGCTCTCTCTCCTCCCTCGCTGTTTTCACTGTCACGGCTCTCTCCTCCCTCGCTGTTTTCACTATCCCGGCTCTCTCACCTCCCGCGCTGTTTTCACTGTACCGTCTATCTCTCCTCCCGCGCTGTTTTCACTGTCACGGCTCTCTCACCTCCCGCGCTGTTTTTACTGTACCGTCTGTCTCTCCTCCCGCGCTGTTTTCAATGTTCCGGCTCTCTCATCCTCGCGCGCTGTTTTCACTATCCCGGCTCTCTCTCCTCCCTCGCTGTTTTCACTGTCACGGCTCTCTCCTCCCGCGCTGTTTTCACTGTCACGGCTCTCTCCTCCCGCGCTGTTTTCACTGCCCCGGCTCTCAATCCTCCCGCGCTGTTTTCACTGTCCCGGCTCACTCAGCTCCCGCGCTCTTTTCACTGTCCCGGCTCTCTCTCCTCCCGGACTGTTTTCACTGTCCAGGCTCTCTCATCCTCGCGCGCTGTTTTCACTATCCCGGCTCTCTCTCCCCCCTCGCTGTTTTCACTGTCACGGCTCTCTCTCCTCCCGCGCTGTTTTCACTGCCCCGGCTCTTAATCCTCCCGCGCTGTTTTCACTGTCCCGGCTCACTCAGCTCCCGCGCTGTTTTCTATGTCCCGGCTCTCTCTCCTCCCACGCTGTTTTCAATGTGACGGCTCTCTCTCCTCGCGTGCTGTTATCACTCTCGGTTCTCTTTCCTCCCACGCTGTTTTCGCTGTCCCGGCTCTCTCTCCTCCCACGCTGTTTTCGCTGTCCCGGCTCTTAATCCTCCAGCGCTGTTTTCATTGTCCCGGCTCACTCAGCTCCCGCGCTGTTTTCTATGTCCCGGCTCTCTCTCCTCCAGCGCTGTTTTCCATGTCCCGGCTCTCTCTCCTCCCACGCTGTTTTCGCTGTCCCGGCTCTCTCTCCTCCAGCGCTGTTTTCCATGTCCCGGCTCTCTCTCCTCCCGCGCTGTTTTCACTGTCCCGTCTCTCTCTCCTCCCGTGATGTTTTCACTGTCCCGGCTCTCTCTCCTCCCGTGCTGTTTTCACTGTCCTGGCTGTCTCTCCTCCCGCGCTGTTCTCACTGTACCGTCTCTCTCTCCTCCCGCGCTGTTTTCACTGTCCCGGCTCTCTCTCCTCCCGTGCTGATTTCACTGTCCTGGCTGTCTCTCCTCCCGCGCTGTTCTCAATGTCCCCGCTCTCTCACCACCCGGGCTCTTTTCAATGTCCCGACTCACTCAGCTCCAGCGCTGTTTTCAATGTCCCGGTTCTCTCTCCTCTCGCGCTCTTTTCACTGTCCCAGCTCTCTCTCCTCCCGCGCAGTTTTCACTCTCCCGGCTCTCTCTCCTCTCGTGCTGTTATCACTCACGGTTCTCTTTCCTCCCGCTCTGTTTTCCCTGTCCCGGCTCTCTCACCTCTCGCGCTGTTTCCACTGTCCCGGCTCTCTCTCGTCCCGCGCTGTTTTCCCTGTCCCGGCTCTCTCACCTCTCGCGCTGTTTTCACTGTCCCGGCTCTCTCACCTCTCGCGCTGTTTTCACTGTCCCGGCTCTCTCTCCACCCGCGCTGTTTTCCCTGTCCCGGCTCTCTCACCTCTCGCGCTGTTTTCACTGTCCCGGCTCTCTCTCGACCCGCGCTGTTTTCATTGTTCCGGCTCTCTCTCCTCCCGCGCTGTTTTCACTGTCCCGGCTCACTCACCTCCCGCGCTGTTTTCACTGTCCCGGCTCACTCACCTCCCGCGCTGTTTTCACTGTCCCGGCTCACTCACCTCCAGCGCTGTTTTCACTGTCCCGGCTCACTCTCCTCCCGCGCTGTTTTCACTGTCCCGGCTATCTATACTCACGCGCTGTTTTCACTGTCCCGGCTCTCTCTCCTCCCACGCTGTTTTCGCTGTCCCGGCTCTCTCTCGTCCAGCGCTGTTTGCATGTCCCGGCTCTCTCTTCTGCCGCGCTGTTTTCCCGTCCCGTCTCTCTCATCTCCCACGCTGTAATCAATGTCCCGGCTCTCTCTCCTCGCCTCAGTTTTCAATGTCCCGGTTCTCTCACCTCCCGCGCTGTTTTCACTGTCCCGGCTCTCTCTCCTCCCGCGCTGTTTTCACGGTACCGTCTGTCTCTCCTCCGGCACTGTTTTAACTATCCCGGCTCTCTCTCTTCCGGCCCTGTTTTCACTATCCCGGCTCTCTCTCTTCCCGCTCTGTTTTCAATTTCCCGGCTCTCTATCCTCCCTCGCTGTTTTCACTGTCACGGCTCTCTCTCCTCCCGCGCTGTTTTCACTGCTCCAGCTCTCAATCCTCCCGCGCTGATTTCACTGCCCCGGCTCACTCAGCTCCCGCGCTCTTTTCATTGTTCCGGCTCTCTCTCCTCCCGCGCTGTTTTCAATGTGACGGCTCTCTCTCCTCGCGTGCTGTTATCACTCTCGGTTCTCTTTCCTCCCGCGCTGTTTTCGCTGCCCGGATCACTCCTCGCGCGCAGTTTGCAATGTCCCGTTTGTCTCTCCTCCGGCGCTGTTTTCACTGTCCCGGCTATCTATACTCCCGCGCTGTTTTCGCTGACCCGGCTCTCTCTCCTCCAGCGCTGTTTTCCATGTCCCGGCTCTCTCTCCTCCCGCGCTGTTTTCACTGTCCCGTCTCTCTCTCCTCCCGTGATGTTTTTACTGTCCCGGCTCTCTCTCCTCCCGTGCTGTTTTCACTGTCCTGGCTGTCTCTCCTCCCGTGCTGTTCTCAATGTCCCCGCTCTCTCACCACCCGGGCTCTTTTCAATGTCCCGACTCACTCAGCTCCAGCGCTGTTTTCAATGTCCCGGTTCTCTCTCCTCTCGCGCTCTTTTCACTGTCCCAGCTCTCTCTCTTCCAGCTCTGTTTTCCCTGTCCCGGCTCTCTCACCTCTCGCGCTGTTTTCACTGTCCCGGCTCTCTCTCCTCCGGCGCTGTTTTCACTGTCCCGGCTCTCTCTCGTCCCGCGCTGATTTCACTATCCCAGCTCTCTCTCCACCCGCGCTGTTTTCATTGTTCCGGCTCTCTCTCCTCGCGCGCTGTTTTCACTGTCCAAGCTCTCTCTCTCCTCCCGCGCTGTTTTCACTGTCCCGGCTCTCTCTCCTCGCCTCAGTTTTCAATGTCCCGGTTCTCTCTCCTCTCGCGCTGTTTTCACTGTCCCGGCTCTCTCTCCTCCCGCGCTGTTTTCACTGTCCCGGCTATCTATACTCACGCGTTGTTTTCGCTGTCCCGGCTCTCTCTCGTCCAGCGCTGCTTTCCATGTCCCGGCTCTCTCTTCTGCCGCGCTGTTTTCTCTGTCCCGTCTCTCTCGTCTCCCACGCTGTATTCAATGTCCCGGCTCTCTCTCCTCCCGCGCTGTTTTCACTCTCCCGGCTCTCTCTTCTGCCGCGCAGTTTTCGCTGTCCCGTCTCTCTCGTCCAGCGCTGCTTTCCATGTCCCGGCTCTCTCTTCTGCCGCGCTGTTTTCTCTGTCCCGTCTCTCTCATCTCCCACGCTGTATTCAAAGCCCCGGCTCTCTCTCCTCGCCTCAGTTTTCAATGTCCCGGTTCTCTCTCCTCCCGTGCTGTTTTCACTGTCCCGGCTCACTCTCCTCCCGCGCTGTTTTCACTGTCCCGGCTCACTCTCCTCCCGCGCTGTTTTCACTGTCCCGGCTCACTCACCTCCCGCGCTGTTTTCACTGTCCCGGCTCACTCTCCTCCCGCGCTGTTTTCACTGTCCCGGTTCTCTCTCCTCCCGTGCTGTTTTCACTGTCCCGGCTCACTCTCCTCCCGCGCTGTTTTCACTGTCCCGGCTCACTCTCCTCCCGCGCTGTTTTCACTGTCCCGGCTATCTATACTCACGCGCTGTTTTCGCTGTCCCGGCTCTCTCTCCTCCCACGCTGTTTTCGCTGTCCCGGCTCTCTCTCGTCCAGCGCTGTTTTCCATGTCCCGGCTCTCTCTCCTCTCGCGCTGTTTTCCATCTCCCGGCTCTCTCTCCTCCCGCGCTGTTTTCACTGTCCCGGCTCTCTCTCCTCCGGCCCTGTTTTCACTATCCCGGCTCTCTCTCATCCCGCGCTGTTTTCACTTTCCCGCCTCTCTCTCCTCCCGCGCTGTTTTCACTGTCCTGGCTCACTCTCCTCCCGCGCTGTTTTCACTGTCCCGGCTCACTCTTCTCCCGCGCTGTTTTCAATTTCCCGCCTCTCTCTCCTCCCGCGCTGTTTTCACTTTCCCGGCTCACTCTCCTCCCGCGCTGTTTTCACTGTCCCGGCCTCTCTCCTCTCGCGCTGTTTTCACTGTCCCGGCTCTCTCCTCTCGCGCTGTTTTCACTATCCCGGCTCTCTCTCCTCCGGCCCTGTTTTCACTGTCCCGGCACTCTCTCCTCCCGCGCTGTTTTCACTGTCCCGGCTCTCTCTCCTCCCGCGCTGTTTTCACTGTCCCGGCTCTCTCTCCTCCCGCGCTGTTTTCGCTGTCCCAGCTCACTCACCTCCCGCGCTGTTTTCACTGTCCCGGCTCTCTCTCCTCCGGCCCTGTTTTCACTGTCCCGGCTCTCTCTCCTCCCGCGCTGTTTTCGCTGTCCCGGCTCACTCTCCTCCCGCGCAGTTTTCACTTTCCCGCCTCTCTCTCCTCCCGCGCTGTTTTCACTGTCCCGGCTCTCTGTCCTCCCGCGCTGTTTTCACTGTCCCGGCTCTCTCTCCTCCCGCGCTGTTTTCACTGTCACGGCTCTCTCTCCTCCCGCGCTGTTTTCACTGTCCCGGCTCTCTATCCTCCCGCGCTGTTTTCACTGTCCCAGCTCTCTCTCCTCCCGCGCTGTTTTCACTGTCCCGGCTCTCTCTCCTCCCGCGCTGTTTTCACTGTCCCGGCTCTCTCTCCTCCCGCGCTGTTTTCACTGTCCCGGCTCTCTCTCCTCCCGCGCTGTTTTCACTGTCCTGGATCTCTCTCCTCCCGCGCTGTTTTCACTCTCCCGGCTCTCTCTCCTCCCGCGCTGTTTTCACTGTCCCGGCTCTCTCTCCTCCCTCGCTGTTTTCACTGTCCCGGATCTCTCTCCTCCCGCGCTGTTTTCACTCTCCCGGCTCTCTCTCCTCCCGCGCTGTTTTCACTGTCCCGGCTCTCTCTCCTCCCGGGCTGTTTTCACTGTCCCGGCTCTCTCTCCTCCCGCGCTGTTTTCACTGTCCCGGCTCACTCACCTCCCGCGCTGTTTTCACTGTCCCGGCTCTCTCTCCTCCCGCGCTGTTTTCAATGTCCCGGCTCTCTCTCCTCCCGCGCTGTTTTCACTGTCCCGGCTCTCTCTCCTCCCGCGCTGTTTTCACTGTCCCGGTTCTCACTCCTCCCCCGCTGTTTTCACTCTCCCGGCTCTCACTCCTCTCGCGCTGTTTTCACTATCCCGGCTCACTCACCTCCCGCGCTGTTTTCACTGTCCCACCTCTCTCTCCTCCCGCGCTGCTCTCACCGTCCCGGCTCTCTCTCCTCCCGCGCTGTTTTCACTCTCCCGGCTCTCTCTCCTCCCGCGCTGCTTTCACTGTCCCGGCTCTCTCCTCGCATGCTGCTTTCACTGTCCCAGCTCTCTCTCCTCTCGCGTTGTTTTCACTGTCCCGGCCTCTCTCCTCCCGTGCTGTATTCACTGTCCCAGCTCTCTCTCCTCCCGCACTGTTTTCCCTGTCCCAGCTCTCTCTCCTCCCGCGCTGTATTCACTGCCCCGGCTCTCTATCCTCCAGCGCTGTTTTCGCTGTCCCTGCTCTCTCTCCTCCCGCGCTGTTTTCACTGTCCCGGATCTCTCTCCTCCCACGCTGTTTTCAATGTCCTGGCTCTCTATCCTCCCGCGCTGTTTTCAATGCCCCGGCTCTCTCTCCTCGCCTCAGTTTTCAATGTCCCGGTTCTCTCTCCTCCCGTGCTGTTTTCACTCTCCCGGCTCTCTCTCCTCCCACACTGTTTTCACTGTCCCGGCTCACTCACCTCTCGCGCTGTTTTCACTGTCCCTGCTATCTCTCCTCTCGCGCTCTGTCCTTGCTCTCTCTCCTCCCGCGCTGTTTTCACTGTCCCGGCTCTCCCTCCTCCCGCGCTGCTTTCACTGTCCGGGCTCTCTCTCGTCCTGTAGAGGGTTCCATCTCTGCTACTCCACTACTGGGCCGATATCTGGGGTTTGAGTATCTGTGTGTGTCTCTCTCCAGCTGGCACTGAAACTTCAGAGGCCAGGGGATGCCGCACTGGGACACCTCCACGGAAGAGAGCACTGAATCAAGCCTGCCGTTTATCCCTAACCGGAAGCCTGAGGCTTATATCACACAGATATCCAGACCCCCACCAATGCCCAGGTGATTCTCACTCTTGCCGGTGGTACAACATCCACCCGGTTCCTACTTCGCTGGAGTAGCTTTCCCAAGAGAGAGAATAGGACACTGCTGTTTATTACCTAACCAGCAACCTGTCCTGAGTGAACGGGTTCGAATCGTTCAAGATGACCCTAGATTCTCCACCCCGGAATTAAGATGAGGAATATCTTAACAATGACTTGGTCAGAGATCACTGGTGAGATATTGAAGAATTTAAACGACTCCAATTATCAGCAAATCGAGGTTTATTGCAAAACCCAGGTCAAAATCATCAAACAGAATAAATTATAATAAAATCTTAAGCTCTAACACAACTATGTCTATTCAGGAAGTACTATAACGGACACAACGTAAAATCTTATTGTTACACAAGTTTAGCAATGGCACAAAACACAAATCAAGCCCCCTGCCCCAAAGCCTCAACCACTATCAAAGTCAAGGGAGTTTCGCAAGCTGCTGCAGGGTACTTACAGTCCAAGGCTGCCAGAGGTCAAGTCAAAGGTGGAGAGGTCAAGCCAACCGACCCTTAATTGAAACACAGCCCTTTTTATATTGAATTACCTGGCTTTTTCCTGTGTTCGGCCAGCCCCTTTTGCATTGAATTGGTAAGGTTTAAAGTTCCCGCTGGTCCCGCCCCCTTTGAGCCGGTCAGACCTGTCGACTTCCGGGGTTTCCTTGCATTTGCGTTGTATCGGTCCAAGTTTAAAGTTCCCGCTGGTCCCGCCCCCTTTGAGCCGGTCAGACCTGTCAACGTCCGGGTTCTCCTCGCAGGTCCGCTCCTTCCAGCCAGGCAGACCTGTCCCGATTTGAATTTGGCGCCGACTCCGCACCCTCCACCCAGTGAGTTCCTGCCGGCGGCTCCTGTCAAGATTGGAGTACCTCCCCTAGGTCCGCCTCCAACTTGGTTTTTTCCTACCGTTTATCTTCAAGGGCTTTTCCAGCGCAATATACTGAGCCCAGACAGTCTGCTCTTTTAGATAACAAGATTAAGCTCTCTTGTGAAGATTTTCAAAGTCTTTCATCTGCTCCGAAGATCGCTGCTATTCTCACCTTGCTATGTTGACGGGGTGTTGATTGGATTCTGCTCTGGTGGAGGCCAAGTCATTTACATCTGCATGGGGCTATGACCATCCCATTGTCCTGCTTGCAGGCAGGCCCCTTTGTATTACCATGCCCCTTTGTCTCTGTGTTTAATCTGATCTAGTTGTCTGGCTCCTTCTTCCTTGTAGCTCCTGCGGGGGAAGGGGGGGGGGGTTGTAAATACCTATGCCCCTACTCAGCTCAGCGGACCAAGCCTGCTGGGAAATTTGGTTACGTTCCTTTGGCTGAAAAGTGTCCAGTTTACAGTCTCTGGGTTTTATTCTTGGGCAGTCCAAAAAGGGCCGAATTCCCCGAAAACCTTACAATGTGGAGCAGAAATTAAATCAGGAGATAAAAAAGGCATGTAAAAAAGGCAACATTACAATAATCATGGTGGAGTTCAATATGCAGCTGGCCTGAGAATATCATGTTGGGCGTGGATCCCAAGAAAAGGAATTTGTGGAAAGTCGAAGAGATTTTTTTTTGAGCAGCTTGTGACAGAGCCCACTAGGGAACAGGCAATCCTGGATTTGGTGATGTGTAATGAGGCAGACTTGATTAGAGAACATAAGGTGAAGGAACCCTGAGGGGGCAGTGACCACAATATGCGAGAATTTACCCTGCAGTTTGAGAGGGAGAAGCTGGAGTCAGATGTAACAGTATTACAATTAAATAGGGGTAACTACAAAGACATGAGGGAGGAGCTGCCCAGAGTTGATTGGAAAAGGGGCCTAGCATGGAAGACAGTGGAATAGCAATGGCAGGAGTTGTGGGGGGTTATTCGGGAGGAACAATAGAATTTAATCCCAAGGAGAAGGATGGGCAGGATTGGAACCGGTGTCCTAGGGGGGTGTTTGCTAGAGCTGTTGGGGAGAGTTTAAACTAATGTGGCAGGGGGATGGGAACCGATGCAGGAAGTTGGAAGGTAGTAAAACAGGGACAGAAATAAAAGGCAGTAAGGGGGAAAGTGTAAGGCAGAGAAGCCACAGTCAAAAATAAAAAAGGGCGACAGGACAGTGACTGAGGGGAGCTCAGTGAATAGGACCAGGAATACTAAAAGGAATAAAACGGGAAGTGAAAACATTAATGGTAAGCGACGCGGCAGGTTGTTACATGAAGATATGTGTTCAACGACAAGAAAATTAGGAGAAAGGTTAAGAGGAAATATAACTTAGGAGAGGTTACTGATCGAGATGTTAAGATTCAGAACAGATGTAAAAAAGCCAACATAAGTGTGCTTTACCTGAATGCTCGTCGTATTCGGAATAAGGTAAATGAGTTGATGGCGCAAATCATCGTGAATTACAATGATTTAGTGGCCATTACTGAAACATGGTTAAAGGATGGTTACGACTGGGAGTTAAATATCCGAGGGTATCAAATTTTTAGGAAGGACAGAATGGATGGTCAGGGAGGTGGCGTAGCTCTGTTATTTGAGGATGACATCCGGGCAACAGGAAGGGATGACATCGGTGCTATGGAGGATAAGGTTGAATCCATTTGGGTGGAAATCAGGAATAGTAAGGCGAAAAAATCACTGATAGGAGTAATCTATAGGCCACCAAATAGTAACATTATGGTGGGGCAGGCAATAAACAAAGAAAAAACAGATGCATGTAGAAATGGTACAGCAGTTATCATGGGGGATTTTAATCAACATGTTGATTGGTTTAACTAGGTCGGTCAAGGCAGCCTTGAGGAGGAGTTTATAGAATGTATCCGCGATAGTTTCGTAGAACAGTATGTAATGGAACCTACGAGGGAACAAGCGGTCCTAGATCTGGTACTGTGTAATGAGACAGGATTGATTCAGGATCTCATAGTTAGGGATCCTCTCGGAAGGAGCGATCACAATATGGTGGAATTTAAAATACAGATGGAGGGCGAGAAGGTAAAATCAAGCACTAGTGTTTTGTGCTTAAACAAAGGAGATTACAATGGGATGAGAGAAGAACTAGGTAAGGTAGACTGGGAGCAAAGACTTTATAGTGAAACAGTTGAGGAACAGTGGAGAACCTTCCAAGTGATTTTTCACAGTGCTCAGCAAAGGTTTATACCAAAAAAAAGGAAGGACGGTAAAAAGAGGGAAAATCGACGGTGGATGACTAAGGAAATAAGGGAGTTTATCAAATAGAAGGAAAAAACATACAAAGTAGCAAAGATTAGTGGGAGACTGGAGGACTGGGAAATCTTTAGGGGGCAAAGAAAGCTACTAAAAAAGCTATAAAGAAGAGTAAGATAGATTATGAGAGTAAGCTTGCTCAGAATATAAAAACAGATTGTAAAAGTTTCTACAAATGTCTAAAACAAAAAAGAGTGGCTAAGGTAAATATTGGTCCTTTAGAGGATGAGAAGGGAGATTTAATAATGGGAGATGAGGAAATGGCTGAGGAACTGAACAGGTTTTTTGGGTCGGTCTTCACAGTGGAAGACACAAATAACATGCCAGTGACTGATGGAAATGAGGCTATGACAGGTGAGGACCTTGAGAGGATTTTTATCACCAAAAAGGTAGTGATGGGCAAGCTAATGGGGCTAAAGGTAGACAAGTCTCCTGGACCTGATGGAATGCATCCCAGACTGCTAAAAGAGATGGCTAGGGAAATTGCAAATACACTAGTGATAATTTACTAAAATTCACTAGACTCTGGGGTGGTCCCGGCGGATTCGAAATTAGCAAACGTGACACCACTGTTTAAAAAAGGAGGTAGGCAGAAAGCGGTTAATTATAGGCCAGTGAGCTTAACTTCGGTAGTAGGGAAGATGCTGGAATCTATCATCAAGGAAGAAATAGCGAGGCATCTGGATGGAAATTGTCCCATTGGGCAGATGCAGCATGGGTTCATAAAGGGCAGGTCGTGCCTAACTAATTTAGTGGAATTTTTTGAGGACATTAACAGTGCGGTAGATAACGGGGAGCCAATGGATGTGGTATATCTGGATTTCCAGAAAGCCTTTGACAAGGTGCCACACAAAAGGTTGTTGCATAAGATAAAGATGCATGGCATTAACGAGAAAGTAGTAGCACGGATAGAGGATTGGTTAATTAATAGACAGCAAAGAGCGGGGATTAATGGGTGTTTCTCTGTTTGGCAATCAGAAGCTAGTGGTGTCCCTCAGGGATCAGTGTTGGGCCCACAACTGTTTACAATTTAGTTAGATGATTTGAAGTTGGGGACCAAGTGCAATGTGTCCAAGTTTGTAGACGACACTAAGATAAGTGGTAAAGCAAAAGGTGCAGAGGATACTGGAAGTCTGCAGAGGGATTTGGATAGGCTACGTGAATGGGTAGCGTCTGGCAGATGGAATACAATGTTGTCAAATGTGAGATTATCCATTTTGGTAGGAATAACAGCAAAAGGGATGATTATTTAAATTATAATATATTAAATCATGCTGCTGTGCAGAGACACCTGGGTGTGCTACTGCATGAGTCGCAAAAAGCTGGTTTACAGGTGCAACAGGTGATTAAGAAGGCAAATGGAATTTTGTCCTTCATTGCTAGAGGGATGGAGTTTAAGACTAGGGAGGTTCTGCTGCAATTGTACAAGGTGTTAGTGAGGCCACGCCTGGAGTATTGTGTTCAGTTTTGGTCTCCTTACTTGAGAAAGGACGTACTGGCACTGGAGGGTGTGCAGAGGAGATTCACTAGGTTAATCCTAGAGCTGAAGGGGTTGGATTACGAGGAGAGGTTGAGTAGACTGGGACTGTACTCGTTGCAATTTAGAAGGATGAGGGGCGATCTTATAGAAACATATAAGATTATGAAGGGAATGTATAGGATAGATGTGGGCAGGTTGTTTCCACTGGCAGGTGAAAGCAGAACTAGGGGGCATAGGCTCAAAATAAGGGGAAGTAGATTTAGGACTGTGATTAGGAGGAACTTCTTCACCAAAGGGGTTGTGAATCTATGGAATTTCTTGCCCAGTGAAGCAGTAAGGCTCCTTCATTAAATGTTTTTAAGATAAAGATAGATAGTTTTTTGAAGAATAAAGAGATTAAGGGTTATGGTGTTCGGGCCGGAAAGTGGAGCTGAGTCCACAAAAGATCTGCCATGATCTCATTAAATGGCGAAGCAGGCTCGAGGTACCAGATGGCCTACTCCTGCTCCTAGTTCATATGTTTATGAAACATGCTAAGGGGAGGACAAGGAATCAATGGCTCACGAGGGAAGTCAAGGACAGCAGTAATGCAAAATAAAAACCATACAATGTGGCGTGTATAGTGAGATGCCAAAAAATTGGGAAGCCTTTAATAGCGAGCAGAGGACAACTGAACAAGCGATAAAGAAGGAGGAGATGAAATTTGAGGGCTAGCTAGTTAGTAATGTAAAAGAAGACAGAAAGATGTTTTTTTCAATATATAAAAGGTAAGAGAGAGACAAAAAAATACATTTGACTAGTGTAAAATGTGATTGGGTTAGTAATAATAGGTAACAAAGAAATGGCAGGCCAACTGTATAGTTACTTTGCATCAGTCTTCACGGTGGAAGACACCAGTGGGATGCCAGAGCTCCAGGAGAGCCAGGGGGCAGAGGTGAGTGCCGTGGCTATCACTAAGGAGAAGGTTCTGCGGAAACTGATAGGTCTGAAGGTGGATGAATGACCTGGACGGATGGACTACACCCCAGGGTTCTAAAAGAGATAGCTGAGGAGAATGTGGAGGCAGTGGCGGGAATCTTTCAGGAATCACTGAAGGCAGAAAGGGTCCCAGAGGACTGGAAAGTGGCGAATTTAGCACCGCTGTTTAAGAAGGAGGGAGGCAGAAGACGGGAAATTATCGGCTGGTTAGCCTGACGTCGGTCATTGGTAAGATTTTAGATCCATTATTAAGGATGACATTGCGCAGTACTTGGAAGTGCATGGTAAAATCGGACAGAGTCAGCACGGTTTCGGCAAGGGGAGGTCATGTCTGACAAATCTGTTAGAGTTCTTTGAGGTAGTAACAAGGAAGTTAGACAAGGGATAATCAGTGGACGTGATTTATTTAGACTTCCAGAGGGCCTTTGACATAGTGCCGCATTACAGACTGTTAAATTGGTTAAGAGCCCATGGTGTTCAGGGTAATATCCTGGGATGGAAAAAGAATTGGCTGACTGGCAGAGGCAGGGAGTGGCAAAAAGAGGCCTTTGTTAGGATGGCAGCCGATATCTAGCCGTGTGCCTCAGGGGTCTGTGCTGGGGCCACAACTTTCCACAATCTACATTAATGATCTGGAAGACGGAACCGAAGGCACTGTTACAGAGTTTGCAGATGATACAAAGATCTGTAGAGGGACAGGTAGTATTGAAGAAGCGCGGGGGGGGGGGGTGCTGCAGAAGGACTTTGAGGCTGGGAGATTGTGCAAAGAAGTGGCAGATGGAATACAGTGCGGAAAAGTGTGAGGTTATGCACTTTGGAAGGAGGAATGGAGGAATTGACTATTCTCCAAATGGGGAAATGTTTCGGAAATCAGACGCACAAAGGGACTTGGGATGCCTTGTTCACGATTCTCTTGCGGTTAACGTGTAGTTTCAGTCGGCAGTTAGGAAGGCAATTGCAATGTTAGCATTCATGTCGAGATGCCGAGAGTACAAGACCAGGGATGTACTTCTGAGGCTGTATCAGGCTCTGGTCAGACCCCATTTGGTGTATTGTGAGAAGTTTTGGCCCCATATCTGAAGAAGGATGTGCTGGTCTTGGAAAGGGTCCAGAGAAGGTTCACTGGAACGATCCTGGAATGAAGAGCTTGTCGTATGAGGAACAGTTGAGGACTCTCGGTCTGTAATCGTGGAGTTTAGATGGATGTCGGGGATCTTATTGCAACTTCCAGGATACTGCGAGGCCTGGATAGAGTGGATGTGGAGAGGATGTTTCCACTTGTAGGAAAAACTAGAACCAGAGGACACAATCTCAGACTAAAGGCACGATGCTTTAAAACAGAGATGTGGAGGAATTTATTCAGCCAGAAGGTAGTGAATCTGTGGAACTCTTTGCTGCAGAAGGTTGTGGAGGCCAAATCACTGAGTGTCTTTAAGACAGAGACAGATAGGATCTTGGTTAATAAGGAGATATGGGGTTATGGGGAGAAGGTGAGAAGGTCGAAGAATGAGGATGAGAAACATATCAGCCATGATTGACTGGCGGAGCAGGCTCGCTGGGCCTAGTGACCAAGTTCAGCTCCTGTGTCTTATGGTCTTATGGCCGTAAATGTCCAACTCGGTTTGAAATATGGCTTTGGGTGTCTGCCTCCATTATTCTTACAGAAAATGAGGTAATGAAAGGATGTGAGGAACAAGCGGGAAATGACACTGGGGCAGAAGCTGAGCAGTGATTAAGTTGAATGGTGGAGGAGGTGTGAGTGACCGTGTAGTCTCCCCATGTTGCCATTTGTTATCAGTTCCGGCTCTGCAATACTCGCTGATGAATGTAGCTGCATGATCACATATTTCAGTTACATCTTTCCAACAGATATTTATATTGTTCATGGAAACAGTTCGTTTACATCCAGATTATCCAAATCCTATATCATCTTAAATGTGTGGAACGAATCTCACACCATCGTCTTTTATTGCCAATAACCCAGCCCCAGCCAATCCAATCATCCCGAAGGGAAAACTGCTTCTGAACGATTCACACAGCGAGTGGTTCTGATCTGGTCTGCACGGCCTGGAACACTGGTGCCGGCAGATACAACAGTGGTTTCACAGGGAATGGTAGGAGTGACAGAAATCAAATGTATGTCTCCAGGGAAAGGGCGGTGCAGTCGGATTGAATGATCTGCTCATCTACAGAGCCGCTGAGGTTAAACGGAATAAAATGAAAATAACATCGTTTATTGTCACAAGTAGGCTTCAAATTAAGTTACTGGAAACGCCCCTAGTCGCCACATTCCGGCTCCTGCTCTGGGAGACTGGTACGGGAATTGAACTGTGCTGCTGGCCTGCCTTGGTCTGCTTTAAAAGCCAGCGATTTATCCCAGTGTGCTAAACGAGCCCCAGGAATGAATGTCCTCCTTCGGACTTCACGCACTTTATCGGTGTTGGATGTGGTCTGACTGTGAGATGATGTGGACCAACACCTGCAGGTTCCCTCCAAGTTCCCATCACCGCGAGTATTCTCACTGTAATCCTTTCTATTCACTGTGTCCATGCGTAAACTCAGCGTCCGCTGTATCTCACTGCTTACTTCACAGCATCAACGTCATTGTAAGTTCCAATCTGTCTGACCCTGGGCGCTGCCTGTGCTTTTAATATTGAAAACATCTGTGTTGCTCCCAATAAAAGTATACGCACATTTAATAATTAGAGGGAGGTCTATCTTTTTTCAGGTTGCATTACCATTATTTTTAAAAGCGGCTGTGCCACGTGTTTGCTTTCTGGCCTCTCACTGGGGAAAGACAAGTTCTATTCCAGCTCTGCACAATAACTGACCTATCACACTCTGTCAGTTATTCACAACTTAAAAGGTGCAATACTGCATGAAGGACATTTACTTTATCCAGGATCGGATTTTATAATTTAGGAACAAGTTTGTTTATTCAGCAAATGTATTAATCGGGATTGTGTTTCCCACATGATACCCAGTTGCTCATATCTCCAAGAACACTCCCTCACACTCTATCTCTCCCTTGCACTCTCTCCCTCACTCACCCTCACTCACTCACACTCTCACACTATCCCCCTCTCACACTCTCTCCCAACCCCACACTGTCTCCCTCTCTCACATTCTCTTCCACTCTCACATCCCTCCCTCTCTCACAGTGTCTCACTCTCTCACACTCTCTCACTCTCTCACCCTCCCTCTCTCACCCTCCCTCTCTCACTCTCTGTCCCCCTCTCACACTTCCTCCCTCTCTCACACTCTAAACCTCTCACACTCTCTCCCAACCCCACACTGTCTCCCTCTCTCACATTCTCTCCCACTCTCACATCCCTCCCTCTCTCACAGTGTCTCACTCTCTCACACTCTCTCACTCTCTCACCCTCCCTCTCTCACCCTCCCTCTCTCACACTTTATCCCTCTCTCACACTCTCTCCTTCTCTCACACTCTGTCCCTCTCGCAAACCCTAACCCTCTCTCACACTTTCTCCCTCTCTCACACTCTCTCCCTCTCTCACACTGTCCCCCTCTCACACTTCCTCCCTCTCTCACACTCTAAACCTCTCACACACTCCCTCCCTCTCACACTCTATTCCTCTATCACACTCTGGCCCTCTCGCACACTCTAACCCTCTCTCACACTCTCTCCCTCTCTCACACTCTCTCACTCTCGCACACGCATGTCCCCCTCTCACACACCACCCTTCTCTCACACTCTAACCCACTCACAGTCTCCCTCCCTCTCTCATACTCTCTCCCACTCTGTCCCCCTCTCTCACTCCCTCCCTCTCTCACACTCTAACCCTCTCACACACTCCCTCCCTCTCTCACACTCTGTCCCCATCTCACAACCCCTCCCTCTCTCACACTCTAACCCTCTCACACACTCCCTACCTCTCTCACACGCTCTCCTTCTCTCACGCTCTGTCCTCTCTCACACTCCATCCCTCTCTCACACTCTAACCCTCTCTCACACTCTCCTCTCTCACACTCTCTCCCTCTGACACTTTCTCTACCTCACTCACCCTCCCTCTCTCCCACTGTTTCCCTCTCTCCCACTCTGTCTCCCTCTCAGACTTTCTCGCTCTCTCACAATCTCTCCCTGTCTAACACACTCTCCCTGTCTAGCATACTCTCCCTGTCTACCGCACTCTCCCTGTCTCACTCCTCTCCCTTTCTCACACTCTCTCCCTCTCTCACACTCCCTCCATGTCTCACACTCCCTCCCTCTCTCACACTCTCTCCCTCTTTCACACTCCCTCCATCTCTCACACTCCCTCCCTCTCTCGCACTCTGCCTCTCTCACACTCCCACCATCTATCACACTCTCTCTCTCTCACCCTCTTTCTCTCACACTCCCTCCATCTCTCACACTCCCTCCATCTCTCACACTCCCTCCATCAAATTCCTGCCTCTCTCATACTTTCTTCTTCATTGATACTCACCCCCCATTCTCGCACTCTCTCTAACACATTTCCCTTGTCTCACACTTACCCCTCTCTCACATTCTGTCCCTCTCTCACACTCTCCCCCTCCCTCTCTCACTCTCTGCTCCAAGTCTCCCTCCCTCCCTCTCTCACATCTCGTTAGACACTTTCCCACTCTGTCCCTCTCACTCTCTCCATCCCTATATCTCTTTCCCTCCATGCCTCCCTCCCTCTCACACAACTCCCTCACTGACACTTTCTCTCAAACTCTTTCTCTCTCTCACACTTTCTCTCACACCCTTTCCCTCTCACACTTTCTCTCACTCTCTTTCCCTCTCTCACACTTTCTCTCAACCTCTTTCCCTCTCTCACAATTCCTCTCACACTCTTTCCCTCTCTCACACTTTTTCTCACTCTCCTTCCCTCTCTCACACTTTCTCTCACACTCTTTCTCTCTCTCACACTTTCTCTCACACTCTTTCCGTCTCACACTTTCTCTCACTCTCTTTCCCTCTCTCACACTTACTCTCAAACTCTTTCCCTCTCTCACACTTCCTCTCACACTCTTTCCCTCTCTCACACTTTCCCAATATCACACTTTTACTCACTCTCCTTCCCTCTCTCACACTTTCTCTCACACTCTTTCCCTCTCTCACACGTTCCCTCTCTCACACTTTCTCTCACTCGCCTTCCCTCTCTTACACTTTCTCTCACACTCTTTCCCTCTCTCACACTTTCTCTCACTCGCCTTCCCTCTCTTACACTTTCTCTCACACTCTTTCCCTCTCTCACACTTCCTCTGACTCTCTTTCCCTCCCTCACACTTTCTCTCACTCTCTTAACCCTCTCTCGCACTTTCTCTCATCCTCTTTCTCTCTCTCACACTTTCTATCACACTCTTCCCCCACTCACACTTTCCCTCACAATCTTTCCCTCCCCCACTCCCTCAGTCATTCAGTCGCTTTCTACTTTAATTTCGTCTAAGATTATGTTCGTATTGATACACAATCCTTCTCACTCAACCTGCCTCCGTCACCCACTCACCCGCTCGCTCTCCACTCTCTGCTACCCTTTCTCTCAGACAATCTGCCTCCCTCACCCACACCCGCTCGCTCTCCACTCTCTGCTTCCCTTTCTCTCAGACAATCTAACTCCTTCTCTCGTTTTATCCTTTATTTCTCCCACCCTCTTTCTCTCCCATTCTATCTCCTCCCACCCTCTTTCTCGCTCACCCTGTCTTCTATCAGCAGATCTCACAGATCAGTTCTCTCTTCCTCCACATCTCACACCGCCTCTCTCACAGTTGAAGTGTGTGTATCAGATGGACGGCCGGTATAAGTTAGAGACGGGGTATTAGTTTTCACAGCTGAATCTGTTTTAATGCTGCTCTCTGAGGTGATGAGTTTGTTGCTGCAGCCTCTGAGTTTTCTGAGGTTCCAATGATTCTAAATGTTTTCTTAGTTTGAAGGGTTCAATCATATTTAGATATGGGATCACATACTTTGCGCTGTAAATTGTTCCAGATTTTGGAGACATTGAAATGTTCTACTTATGCTCAAACTGAAACTACTGAAATGAAATAAAGGAGTGTTCACAGTTAGAGGCAGCTACATTCCAGAGTGCAGTGGAACCACCCAGAGTAACACGCTGACAACTGGAACTGAATTACTGAATGGTCACAGTTCCAGAGGCTACTACATCCCAGAGTGCAGTGGTACCACCCAGAGAAACACACTGACAATTGGAACTGAATCACTGAATGTTCACAGTTAAAGAGGGAGCTACACCCCAGAGTGCAGTGGTACCACCCAGAGAAACACACTGACAATTGGAACTGAAACACTGAATGGTCACAGTTACAGAGACAGCTGCACCCCAGAGTGCAGTGGAACCACCCAGAGAAACACACTGACAATTGGACCTGAATCACTGAATAATCACAGTTACGGAGACAGCTACACCCCAGAGTGCAGTGGAACCACCCAGAGAAACACACTGACAATTGGTACTGAATCACTGACTGGTCACAGTTACAGAGAAAACCACACCCCAGAGTGGAGTGGAACCACCCAGAGAAACACACTGACAATTGGACCTGAATCACTGAATGGTCACAGTTACGGAGACAGCTACACCCCAGAGTGCAGTGGAACCACCCAGAGAAACACACTGACAATTGGAACTGAATCACTGACTGGTCACAGTTACAGAGAAAACCACACCCCAGAGTGCAGTGGAACCACCCAGAGAAACACACTGACAATTGGAACTGATTCACTGAATGGTCACAGTTAGAGAGACAGCTACACCGCAGAGTGCAGTGGAACCACCAAGAGAAACACACTGACAATTGGAACTGAGTACGAAGTCTTACAACACCAGGTTAAAGTCCAACAGGTTTGTTTCGATGTCACTAGCTTTCGGAGCGCTGCTCCTTCCTCAGGTGAATGAAGAGGTCTATTCCAGAAACACATATATAGACAAATTCAAAGATGCCAAACAATGCTAGGAATGCGAGCATTAGCAGGTGATTAAATCTTTACAGATCCAGAGATGGGGTAACCCCAGCTTCAAGAGGTGTGAATTGTCTCAAGCCAGGACAGTTGGTAGGATTTCGCAGGCCAGATGGTGGGGGATGAATGTAATGTGACATGAATCCCAGGTCCCGGTTGAGGCCGCACTCATGTGTGCGGAACTTGGCTATAAGTTTCTGCTCGGCGATTCTGCGTTGTCGCGCGTCCTGAAGGCCGCCTTGGAGAACACTTACCCGGAGATCAGAGGCTGAATGCCCTTGACTGCTGAAGTGTTCCCCGACTGGAAGGGAACATTCCTGCCTGGTGATTGTTGCACGATGGCCGTTCATTCGTTGTCGCAGCGTCTGCATGGTCTCGCCAATGTACCACGCTTCGGGACATCCTTTCCTGCAGCGTATGAGGTAGACAACGTTGGCCAAGTCGCACAAGTATGTACCGCGTACCTGGTGGGTGGTGTTCTCACGTTTAATAGTGGTACCTATGTCGATGATCTGGCACGTCTTGCCGAGATTACCATGACAGTGTTGTGTGGTGTCGTGGTCACTGTTCTGAAGACTGGGTAGTTTGCTGCAAACAATGGTTCGTTTGAGGTTGCTCGGTTGTTTAAAGGCAAGTAGTGGGGGTGTGGGGCTTACCTTGGCAAGATGTTCATCGTCATCAATGACGTGTTGAAGGCTGTGAAGAAGATGACGTAGTCTCTCCGCTCCGGGGAAGTACTGGACGACGAAGGGTATTCTGTCGGTTGTGTCCCATGTTTGTCTTCTGAGGAGGTCGGTGCGGTTTTTCGCTGTGGCGCGTTGGAACTGTCGATCGATGAGTCGAGTGCCATATCCCATTCGTACGAGGGCATCTTTCAACGTCTGTAGATGTCTGTTACGCTCCTCCTCGTCTGAGCAGATCGTGTGTATACGGAGCGCCTGTCCATAGGGGATGGCTTCTTTAATGTGTTTAGGGTGGAAGCTGGAGAAGTGGAGCATCATGAGGTTATCCGTGGGTTTGCGGTAAAGCGAAGTGCTGAGGTGACCGTCCTTGATGGAGACGAGTGTGTCCAAGAATGCAACTGATTTTGGAGAGTAGTCCATAGTGAGTCTGATGGTTGGATGGAACTTATTAATGTCATTGTGTAGTCGTTTCAGTGATTCTTCGCCGTGGGTCCAAAGGAAAAAAATGTCATCGATGTATCTGGTGTATAACGTCGGTTGAAGGTCCTGTGCGGTGAGGAGGTCCTGTTCAAACTTGTGCATGAAGATGTTGGCGTGTTGGGGTGCGAATTTGGTCCCCATGGCTGTTCCGTGCGTCTGAATGAAGAACTTGTTGTCGAAGGTGAAGACGTTGTGATCCAGAATGAAGCGGATGAGTTGCAGAATTGCGTCTGGAGATTGGCAGTTGTCGGTGTTGAGTACTGAGGCTGTTGCAGCAATGCCGTCGTCATGGGGGATGCTGGTGTGGAGTGCCGAGACGTCCATTGTGACGAGGAATGTTCCTGGTTCAACTGGTCCATGGGTGCTGAGTTTCTGTAGGAAGTCCGTCGTGTCGCGGCAGAAGCTGGGTGTACCTTGTACGATGGGTTTTAAGATGCCCTCGATGTAGCCAGAGAGGTTCTCACACAGGGTCCCATGGCCTGAAACGATAGGGCGGCCTGGTGTGTTGGCCTTATGTATTTTTGGGACCAGTAGAGATCTCCAATGCGGGGAGTACGTGGGATGAGAGCACGTAGGGTGCTCTGAAGATCTGGATCCAAGGTCTTGATCAGTCTGTTAAGTTGGCGGATGTGTTCCTTGGTCGGATCTGCGGGTAACTGTCTGTACTGTTCTTGGTTGTTCAGTTGTCGGTATACTTCTTTGCAGTAGTTTGTTCTGTTCAGTACGACAGTGGCCCCCACTTTGTCTGCTGGGTTGATGACGATGCTGTGGTTGGTCTTGAGAGCGCGGATGACATTGCGTTGTGCTTGGGTGACGTTCGGGGCTGTCTTGTGAATGCGACTGATGAATCTGGCATTGACGTGACTCCTGACGGCTTGAGCATACATGTCGCGTCGAAGGCAGCGGCCTTCTGGAGGGGTCCAATTCGACTCTTTCCTCTTCGGTTGCCGCACCGCAGATCTCTCGGTCTGCTGTTCCGGTTCATTGATAGTCTGCTGGGGTTCGCTGTTGGCCTCTTGGGGTCTGTGGAAGAATTCCCGGAGCCTCATTCGCCTGATGAATTCCTCCGTGTCTGCCGCGAGACTGATGGGGTCCATTTTGGTGGTGGTGCAGAAATTGAGCCCTCTGCTGAGGACTTCGATTTCGTCTGGTTGAAGGGTGTAGTCTGACAAGTTGACAATAGATTTCCCTGTATTGTTTTCTACTGTGACACCGGGGGTGGCTTGGTTGCTGCCGGTGGTGATGCCAAGTTTCTCAAGCTTTCTGTTCTTGGTATGCATATAGGTGGCATAGTATTGTTGTCTCATCTGTTTGGCGGTGTTCCGCAGCTGGTCTGCTGCATCCTGAGCGCAAGTGGAGAATATGGCCTCTATCTTGGTTTCCAGGTTGCGTCGTCTGCTGTAGAGCTGGCGGACGAGGTGGTTGAGGAGTGTGAGAGAGGTGCGATTGCAGAGTCTCTCAGCGAAGGCTGTGTTGTAGGTCGACTTGAGTGGGTTTGTGATCTGTAGCCCTTTCGGGATCTTGTCTGCTTTCTTGCATCTTTGTAGAAACTTAATGTCAGTGTCTATATGCGCGATCTTCCTGGAGATCCTCTCCACTTTGAGCCGGCAGTTTGCGGTGTCGATGGACTTTAACCTGGTGTTGAGCTAGTGACATCGAAACAAACCTGTTGGACTTTAACCTGGTGTTGTAAGACTTTGTACTGTGCTCACCCCAGTCCAACGCCGGCATCTCCACACAATTGGAACTGAATCACTGAATGGTCACAGTTACAGAGACAGCTACACCCCAGAGTACAGTGGAACCTCCCAGAGAAACACACTGACAATTGGAACTGAATCACTGAATTGTCACAGTTATAGAGGCAGCTACACCCCAAAGTGCAGTGGAACCACCCAGAGAAACACACTGACAATTGGAACTGAATCACAGAATGGTCAGAGTTACAGAGGCAGCTACACCCCAGAGTGCAGTGGAACCACACAGAGAAACATACTGTCAATTGGAACTGAATCACTGAATGGTCACAGTTATAGAGACAGCTACACCCCTGTGTGCAGTGGAACCACCCAGAGAAACACACTGACAATTGGAACTGAATCACTGAATGGTCACAGTTACAGAGGCAGCTACACCCAGGGTGCAGTGGAACCACCCAGAGAAACACACTGACAATTGGAACTGCATCACTGAATGGTCACAGTTATAGAGACAGCTACACCCCTGTGTGCAGTGGAACCACCCAGAGAAACACACTGACAATTGGAACTGAATCACTGAATGGTCGCAGTTACCGAGACAGCTACACCCCAGAATGCAGTGGAACCATCCAGAGAAACACACTGACAATTCGAACTGAATCACTGAATGGTCATAGTTACAGAGGCAGCTACGCTCCAGAGTGCAGTGGAACCGCCCAGAGAAACACACTGACAATTGGAACTGAAGACTGGTCACAGTTACAGAGAAAACCACACCCAGGGTGCAGTGAACCCACCCAGAGAAACACACTGACAATTGGAACTGAATCACTGAATGGTCACAGTGGAGTGAGGGATATCACTGAAACAATCTGAGATGTAGAGATGGGACTGATGGTGTCTGAGTGGACAGCATCCTTTCTCTTAATTTTAGTTGAACAATGTGATCAACAGTCCAATGTTTGCAAAGAATGCTGTAATCTGTTTGTTCATATATTTCTAAACATAACTTGAACGATGTCAAAACCTCAATACCCCTGTTGTGATTCCACAGGGTATAACTTTAAGGCGTTGGGAATATATAACCTCAGAGTTTCAGACTCATAGACGACACCAGCACGAAGGACATATCACTTCTCACTGAAAATGCATCTTACAATTAAACTGGTTGAGAAAATATTCTACCCAATTGTTGCTATTGTTGGTGTTCCTGGTAAGTGAATGTCACCATTGAAGTTGTGTAAATCTGTGTGTGAGCGGCTCTCTGATTTTAAACTGGGACTGGAAATATCTGATCCTGATCTCGTGCTCACTGTTATATTGACACCTGACCAATGATATAATTGTCAAATGTCTTTAAGCATGTCAATGGTTTGAATCCCTTTTATCAACTCACAATAAACCTCTGTTTGTAACTCACTGGATCTCTGCCCGGTGAAGTTATTATCTTGAGTGGATTCGTGTATAATGTAAGATTGGATCTCAGTGAAGGCAATCTCTCTGAAGGAAGGTTTAGGAGGAGAAAGAATAAAATCACACTGAGTGTGGGTCACTATCTAGAGTGGAATATCTGACAGCAGTGAACAAGTATTACTGGAAGTATCTGTTAGTGTAGAATTCTACTGAATGTGGGTCTCTCACCAGAGTGGAATATCTGACGGCAGTGAACAAGTGTTACTGGAAGTGTCTGTCAGTGTGGAATTGTACTGACTGTGGGTCACCAACTAGAGTGGTATATATGACAGCAGTGAACAATGATTACTGGAAGTATCTGTCAGTGTCGGATCGTACTGAATGTGGGTCCCTCACCAGAGGGAATATCTGATCAAATTATCCATCTATTATTGGGAATATTGTTGAATTGTATTGTGTGTGCGTAAGGAATGGAACTGAAATAAGTTGGTTCTATTTTGAAATGATGTGTTTTATTTGGCACGCCGTCGCTCTATTCTATGGAGCTCTCTCTCTCTCTCTCTCTCTGTCTGTCTGTCTGTGTGCCTGTCTCTCTCTCTCTCTGTTTGATTTTTAGAATAGATTGAAAACAGGAAGAGTTTGGCTGTGTTTTGATGATGGTTTGCTATTTATTCTGTGAAGTAAAATGTTTCGATATCTGTTTTCTATTTAACTGCTCCAACAGTATCACCCAGATGCAGATATTTAACAAAACTCAACAGTCCAGTATTCCTACAGGTTTTGTGATATTTGTCTCACTTCTCTTCATCACCAAATTAACTCCAATGTTTGTTATATTTTATGGGTGTGTTAAAACTGTGTTTCTGCTTCACACGATTTGTGAATCTATTCACCTGAACCCAGAAACCCCTCCAGTCCATTCACACACTTGTTTTCCAAGGAGTGATTGGGGGACTTATTGTTCTGATCAAAATGCAGAAGCGGACACTGATCTGTCGGGACATTAATTTCCCATTGAAATACCCACTTTGCAAATTCACAATTAATGATGATGTGTGCCTGTAATTAGTTGTATTCTTCCTCTGTATTCACTATCACTCCCAAGTTGATCCTGTCTGTAAAATGTGTCATTGTTATTCTGCTTCCCGATCCCATACTGTTGATGGGAATGGTGAAGGAGAGTGACCCCAGTGCTGATCCTTGTGGAACACCACTTCCCACATTCCACCAACCAGCCTAAATCCCTTTAACTCCTCTCCCTGTTTTCTCTGTGTGGATCGCCAGCATGTGTCCATTCTGCTGCTGTGTCCCCTAACTCCACTGGCTCTGAGATTACCCATCAGTCTGTTATGTCGGATCTTACTGACGGCCTTTAGAAAATCTAATTGTTTAACATCTATCATACTACTCAGATCTATTATTTCTGGTAGTCATTGAAATAATTGGATGAAATGTGTCAGGAATAATGTTGACTTTGGAATATGTGCCGACTATTTAGTATACTCTGTGTTACTGGATTTCTTTTAACTCATGCTTCCAGTTCCATTTTTCCAACTGTTGACATTGTGACTGGAAGATTTGATTATATTCTGTTCTAACTTCAAGAATAACAGAGACCGACTTCTGCTTTTCAATTCTTTGGTAATTCTCGGGGGCAGCACGGTAGCATTGTGGATAGCACAATTGCGTCACACCTCCAGGGTCCCAGGTTCGATTCCGGCTTGCGTCACTGTCTGTGCGGAGTCTGTACATCCTCCCCGTGTGTGCGTGGGTTTCCTCCGGGTGCTCCGGTTTCCTCCCACAGTCCAAAGATGTGCAGGTTAGGTGGATTGACCATGATAAATTGCCCTTAGTGTCCACAATTGCCCTTAGTGTTGGGTGGGGTTACTGGGTATAGGGATAGGGTGGAGGTGTTGACCTTGGTTAGGGTGCTCTTTCCAAGAGCCGATGCAGACTCGATGGGCCGAATGGCCTCCTTCTAAACTGTAAATTCTATGATATGGCACTATGTAATTATTCTGATGATGATCAGTGAATAGATAATATTGTCTCTGCTGTTTCTCACTGTCTATTTTATGAATATTTGTTGTTGAAATCCATCCGCCTCCAGTAATCTCCCTCTACCTGGACCCCACCCTCTGGCCTCCTATCAGTTCTTGATCTTTTCATTGAGATCTGTCAGTGCAACATCGACCGTCTCAGTTTCTCTATGCCTCTCGCCAGCTCTATCCTGACTCACTCTAAACGTCCTCCTATCCTCCCTCTAATATCCAACCCTGGCCTGATGATCTACGCTGCTCACAAGGGTGGTGCCATTATTGTCTTGTGTACTGAATTGTTCCTCACAGAGGCTGACCGTCAACTCTCAGACCCATCCTGCTACCTCCCCCTGGACCAGCAGCACACCGCCAAACATCATGATACTGTTTCCAGGACTTTCACTGACCTCATTGACTCTGGATATCTTCTGTCCACAGCCTCGGACATCATAGTCCCACAATCCCACACACCCTGCATCAACCTCCCGCTTCTACCTCCTTCCCAAAATCCACAAACAGGAAAGTCCCAGTACACCCATTATTTCGGCCTGTTCCAGCCCCACCAAGATCATTTCTTCCTATCTTGGACTCCATCCGCTTTACCCTGTTCTGCCCCTTCCCAAAGACATTGATGTCAAAGTGACACAGTGGTTTTCACTGCTGCCTCACAGCACCCGGGTCCTCGGATCAATTCCCACCTCGGGTGACTTTTTCTCCGTATCTGCGTGGGTTTCCTCCGGGTGCTCCGGTTTCCTCCCACAGTTCAAAGATGTGCAGGTTAGGTGGATTGGCCATGCTAAATTACTCCCTAGTGTCCAGAAAGATATGTAGGTTAGATTAAGGGGTTAATGAGATAGGAGGGGGAGTTACATTTCCCTCCTTCTATAAGTATAAATACATTTTTCTGAAGATGTCTCCTTCTGTAATGAAATGCATCTGAAATTGATTTGTCATTAATGTACAGTCAGTTCATCTTGTGTTCCAATGCGAACATTCCACTCACCTTCCCATATGCTCCCTAGAAATGAACGCTCACATTTTATCATAGAAACTACAGCACTGAGACAGGCACTTCGGCCCAAAGTGCTCCACGTCAACCAAAAAGCCCATCTAAGCTAACTCCATTTGCCTGAATTTGTCCCATATTCCTCCAAACCTTTACTATCCAAGTATCAGTCCAACTGACTTTTACATGTTGTCACTGTCCCTCCTCAAGCACTTCCTCCGGCAGCTCATTCCACATACACACCATCCTCTGTGCAAAAACGTTGCTCTTCAGCTTCTCATTAATTATATCCCATCTTAACTTAAACCAATGCCTTCTAGTACTTGATTCGCCAACCCTGGGAAAAAGACTGAGTGCATTCAACCTGTCCATGCCTCTCGTGATCGTTCCCACCTCTATCAGGTCTTAAGCGAGCCTTAAACGCTCCAAAGAAAAAAAAGTCCAATCTGTCTTTCGAACTCAGTCTCTTGAGTCCCGGCAACATCGTTGTAACTCTCGTCCGCACTTGCCCCAGTTTGAGAATATCTTTCCTATCCCAACTTCTAAACTCAATGCCCTGACCGATGAAGGCCAGCATGGCAAAAGCCTTCTTCACTTCCCTAACCACCTGTGACTCAACCTTTAGAGAACCGTGCACCTGAACTCCTCGGTCCTTCTCTTTGACGGTACTCCCTAAGGTCCTACCATTTACTTTGACAGAACTATCTTGATTTTACTTTGCAAAATGTAACACCTCACACTTACCTGCATTGAACTCTATTGGCCATTTCACGGCGCAATTTCCCTGCTAATCAAGATCCTGCTGCAATTTGGATAACCTTGCGCTTGACTGAAATACCACCTATTTTACTGCATCTTCCGGGCTGCCTCTCTGCTGCTTCTTTCTTCAGTGTCGCCATCAAATAATATCTTATCTGGTTCTCACAATTGTTTCGCATATTATGTTTGATCTGGCATTTAATTCGAACTCACTGTCGAGTTTCCTTTTTTTCTTTGAATCATTGTATCGCCGTCAAACTGTGCTTTGGAAAAGTATTTTGGGAATCAATCAATTTGAAAAGCACAATTAGGGCGGCAGTGTGGCACAGTGGTTATCACTGCCGCCTTAAAGCGCCAGGGACCCAGGTTCAATTCCGACCACGGGTGACTGTCTGTGTGTAGTTAACACATTCTTCCCGTGCGTGTGTGTGTGGGGGGAGGGGGGGGGGCGGGGTTCCTCCGGGTGCTCCGGTTTCCTCCCAGAGTACAAAGATGTGGAGGTTAGGTGATTTGACTGTGCTAATTTGCCCCTAAGTGGGATGCGGGGATAGGGCCGGGGAGTGGGTCTGTGTAGATTGCGCTTTCAGTGGGTCGGCGCAGACTCGTTGGGCCTCATGGCCTTTTGCACTGTTTATTCTATGATTCTATGATAACGCCTGACACAAGCTATAATTCTTTAATTGCTATGTGATTTGCCAACACTGAAACCGATGTACCCGATCTGGTTGGTAATACGGAAGCACGATCTTTACTGCACCTGGATTAAAAGGTGCAACATGCAAGGTTGATGTACAGGATCGAGAGTCCAGTGATAATTTAGCATGCAGAGATAATGTACTCAAAGATATGGAACAGAAAATACGCAGTGTGGGCCATTTTAACAGACGGAAGGCTGAGATTGGTGGTTTAGCAGGATAGGTGCTGGAGTCTTCGCTTGTAATGAACTGTACTGATAATTTTGGGAAGTGCAAGGAATTCCGTGCCTAAGCTTGCTGCTTTCCGTTAGTCCTACAACAATTCCTTATCTCTTGACATCCGTATGTCATCTTGTTCTGAAGCACTCGTAACGTTAGTCCGTCTTCAAGTCTTGTGTTAGCCACTGCTTTCCTGGCTAACTTACAATTTTCCGCCTTCCAAAAACGTGATGTGTTTCGCAATTCAGTTGTTCATGTCCGACCGCACACGTTGACAACCCCGGTGCTCTCTGACCAATATGCAGTCCCGTTAGAGAAACACATCAAAATCCATATTATTGCTGCAAACTCTTCCATGTCTTGACCCCTGTGTCCTCATTAATTATATACAACGGCACCACGATCAGTGATATCTTCATTCATCCATTGAGAGTCCCAGATTTACTCAGTCCATTCTCCGTCCAGTTTCTTCATCTAACAAGACCTCCCACTCGGTACATCGCTCCATAGACATATCCGTCCCTTACTCTCTCTTTATGTATCTGAGATACCCTCAAAGAGTTTAATTCAGCAGATTTACGTTGAATGCCAGAATAGTTCCTGATTCTTTCCTTATGCAGCTTTGTTTCGTTTATAGCTGCATAATTTTGCTGCAGAATATTTTTGCCCACTTTTCTAAGTGTATGTCTTTTCTCTGTGGATGACTGCAACTAGTTGCAATTGTATTGAAACTTTCAAGCTTAATATATATCGGAAGGATAACTTTATGCATATTCGATAGCATGAGAATTGCGTGAGAATAAAGGTAGCATTGTGGATAGCACAATTGCTTCACAGCTCCAGGGTCCCAGGATCGGTTCCGGCTTGGGTCACTGTCTGTGCGGAGTCTGCACATCCTCCCCGAGTGTGCGTGGGTTTCCTCCGGGTGCTCCGCCTTCCTCTCACAGTCCAAAGATGTGCGGGTTGGGTGGATTGACCATGATAAATTGCCCTTCGTGTCCAAAATTGCCCTTAGTGTTGGGTGGGGTTACTGGGTTATGGGGATAGGGTGGAGGTGTTGACCTTGGGTAGGCTGCTCTTTCCAAGAGCCGGTGCACACTCGATGGGCCGAATGGCCTCCTTCTGCACTGTAAATTCTATGAAAACAAAACGGCAAGGCATTTTCAAGGGCATTTAGAAGGAGAAGAGGACCGTGGTGTTTAAGAAGGGAATTCAATAATTTATAGTTGAAACATGGAGACTGAATAAAAGTAATGGAAGGGAAAGGCTGTTGTGTGGACTTAGTTCTCGTGTATAGAATACATTGCTGAAGGAAGCGATTCGGCCACGAATTTGCACCGACCTTCTGACAGAACACATTTTGCAGCTTCATCTCCGTAATCCTGCAATCCCCGCAAACGCTGGACACCAATATAGCATGGCCTACCGCCTCACAGACATATCCTTGGACTATAGGGCAGGGCGATTACAAACATGTAAACAGGGAACTGAAAAAGAACGCTAAGGAAATTGACCTTCGGTCTGAATTCACACATAATTCCTCTGGCTGTTATGTGGAATCCCTCTTATCCTGTCTGTATTCCAGCGAACGTAGTCACTCTGCTGATCCTCCGACTCAGGGACTGCGGTCTGTGTAAGAGGACAACTATCTACCTGGTAACCATGGTCTCGCCCGAACTGCTGCTACTTATATGTCTTGCTCTCATCAACTATATACTGGCGCATCGTTTGCTACAGGCACTTTTACTTAACAGCTTCGTATCCGGTCTGGACTGCCTCATGGGTATCGCTGTGACCAACTGCTCAGTCTGGCTGACTGCGTCCTTCACCTTTGACCGCTTGGTGGCGATCTGCTGCCAGAGTTTTAAAATAAGCTTCAGTGCTCCCACATCTGCAGCTCCGGTCGTGGGAGCGATGTATCTTGGGCACATCTATGGGCCCCACACATCCAGCACTGCCAGTGCTGCCCCACAGCCAGCACTGCCAGTGCTTCCCCCACTCCCCAAAGCAGACACTGCCAGTGCTCCCACAGCCAGCACTGGCAGTGCTCCCCACGCCCACAGCTAGCACTGGCATTGCTCTCCCACAGCCAGCACTGCCAGTGCTCCCACCCACAGCTAGCACTGCCAGTGCTCCCCACACAGCCTGTACTGCCAGTGCTCCCACAGCCAGCACTGCCAGTGCTCTCACTCACAGCCAGCACTGCCAGTGCTCCCACCCACAACTAGCACTGCCAGTGCTCCCACACAGCCAGCACTGCCAGTGCTCCCACCCACAGCTAGCACTGGCATTGCTCTCCCACAGCCAGCACTGCCAGTGCTCCCACCCACAGCTAGCACTGCCAGTGCTCCCCACACAGCCTGTACTGCCAGTGCTCCCACAGCCAGCACTGCCAGTGCTCCCACTCACAGCCAGCACTGCCAGTGCTCCCACCCACAACTAGCACTGCCAGTGCTCCCACACAGCCAGCACTGCCAGTGCTCCCACCCACAGCTAGCACTGGCATTGCTCTCCCACAGCCAGCACTGTCAGTGCTCCCACCCACAGCTAGTACTGCCAGTGCTCCCCACACAGCCAGTACTGCCAGTGCTCCCCACAGCCAGCACTGCCAGTGCTCCCACCCACAGCTAGCACTGCCAGTGCTCCCCACACAGCCAGTACTGCCAGTGCTCCCCACAGCCAGCACTGCCAGTGCTCCCACCCACAGCTAGCACTGCCAGTGCTCCCCACACAGCCAGTACTGCCAGTGCTCCCCACAGCCAGCACTGCCAGTGCTCCCACCCACAGCTAGCATTGCCAGGGCTCCCACACAGCCATCACTGTCAGTGCTACCCACAGCCAGCACAGCCAGTGCACCGAACACACAGCCTGCACTTCCAGTTCTCCCCACCCTCCCACAGCCAGCACTGCCAGTGCTCACCCACAGCCAGAACTGCCAGTGCTGCCCCCAGACTACAGCTAGCTCTGGCAGTGCTCCACACAGCCAGCACTTCCAGTGCTCACACCCACAGCCAGCACTTCAAGTACTCCCCCAACCTCCCACAACCAGCTCTGCCAGTGCTCCCCCACAACCAGCACTGCCAGTGCTCCCACCCACAGCCAGCACTGCCAGTGCTCCCACCCATAACTAGCACTGCCAGTGCTCCCACACAGCCAGCACTGTCAGTGCTCCCACTCACAGCCAACACTGCCAGTGCTCCCACCCACAGCTAGCATTGCCAGTGCTCCCACACAGCCATCGCTGTCAGTGCTCCTCACAGCCAGCACAGCCAGTGCACCGAACACACAGCCTGCACTTCCAGTGCTCCCCACCCTCCCACAGCCAGCACTGCCAGTGCTCCTCCACAGCCAGAACTGCCAGTGCTGCCCCCAGACTACAGCTAGCACTGGCAGTGCTCCACACAGCCAGCACTTCCAGTGCTCCCACCCACAGCCAGCACTTCACGTACTCCCCCACCCTCCCACAACCAGCTCTGCCAGTGCTCCCCCACAGCCAGCACTGCCAGTGCTCCCACCCACAGCCAGCACTGCCAGTGCTCCCACCCATAACTAGCACTGCCAGTGCTCCCACACAGCCAGCACTGTCAGTGCTCCCACTCACAGCCAACACTGCCAGTGCTCCCACCCACAGCTAGCATTGCCAGTGCTCCCACACAGCCATCGCTGTCAGTGCTCCTCACAGCCAGCACAGCCAGTGCACCGAACACACAGCCTGCACTTCCAGTGCTCCCCACCCTCCCACAGCCAGCACTGCCAGTGCTCCTCCACAGCCAGAACTGCCAGTGCTGCCCCCAGACTACAGCTAGCACTGGCAGTGCTCCACACAGCCAGCACTGCCAGTGCTCCCACCCACAGCAAGCACTTCACGTACTCCCCCACCCTCCCACAACCAGCTCTGCCAGTGCTCCGCCACAGCCAGCACTGCCAATGCGCCCACATAGCTATCACTTCCAATGATCACCCCACAGGCAGCACTGCTAGTGCTCACCCCACATCAGGTCTGCCAGTGCTCCCCAAAGCCAGCCCTTCCAGTGCTCCCACCCACAGCCAGCACTGCCAGTGCTCCCACCCACAACTAGCACTGCCAGTCCTCCCACCCACAGCCAGCACTGCCAGTGCTCCCACCCACAGCCAGCATTGCCAGTGCTCCCCACACAGCCAGCACTGCCAGTGCTTCCACCCACAGCTAGCATTGCCAGTGCTCCCCACACAGCCAGCACTGCCAGTGCTCCCACACAGCCATCACTGTCAGTGCTCCCCACAGCCAGCACAGCCAGTGCTCCGAACACACGGCCTGCACTTCCAGTTCTCCCCACCCTCTCACAGCCAGAACTGCCAGTGCTGCCCCCACACTACAGCTAGCACTGGCAGTGCTCCACACAGCCAGCACTGCCAGTGCTCCCACCCACAGCCAGCACTGCCAGTGCTCCCACCCACAGCCAGCACTTCACGTACTCCCCCACCCTCCCACAGCCAGCACTGCCAGTGCTCCCCACAGCCAGAACTGCCAGTGCTCCCAACCCCCTAATCCAGCACTGCCAGTGCTCATTCTACCCCCACCCCCACAGCCTCCTCTGCCAGTGCTTCCCTCAGGCAGCCAACAAAGCCAGTGCTCCCCACAGCCAGCCCTGCCAGTGCTCCGACCCCACGGCCAGCACTTCTAGCACTTCCAGAGCTTCCCCATCCAGCACTGCCTGTGCACCCACCACAGCCAGATCTGCCAGTGCTCCCCACAGCCAGCACTGCCAGTGCTCCCTCAGCCCCGAAAGCCAGCACTACCAGTGCTCCCCACATAGCAAACAGTGCCCGTGTTCCCCCACGTTCATGCACTGCCAGTGCTTCCCCACTTTTCAACCCCAGAGCCAGCCGTGCCAGTGCTCCCACACACTCCACAGCCAGCAATGCCAGTACTCCCCCCTACAGCCACATCTGCCAGTGCTCCCCTGCAGCCAACAATGCCAATGCCCCCCACAGCCAGAACTACATGTGCTCCACCATTATGCCAACACTGTCAGTGCTCCCCACAAACAGCACTGCCAGTACAATCCCTACGCCCCACAGCCATCCCTGCCAGTGCTCGCCCCACACAGCCAGCACTGACAGTGCTCCCCACCCGCCACAGCCAGCGTTGCCAGTGCTACACCACCCCCACACCCATCAATACCAGTGCTACCGCACAGCAAGCAGTGCCAGTGCTCCCAGACAGCACTCGCAACGCTCCCACCACAGACAGTGCTCCTCAGCCAGCACTGCTAGTGTTCCCAATCTAACAGCCAGTACTGCCAGTGCTCCACCCCTCTGCCAGTCCTGCCAGTGCTCCATCCCCACGGCCAGCACTTCCAGTGCCCCCCAACATCTAGCACTCCCAGTGCGACCACCCACATCCAGCATTGCCAGTGCTACCCAAAGGCAGCACTGCCAGTGCTCCACACACTCCCACAACCAGCTCTGCCAGTGCTCCCGCCACAGCCAGAAACAGCTCCCACTGCCAGGGCTACCCCCTGCCAGCACTGCCAGTGACCCCCCCAAACAACCAGCACTGACAGTGCTGCCCTCACACAGCCAGCACTGTCAGTGCTCACACACACAGCCTGCACTGTCAGTGCTCCCCCGCACACAGCCAGCAATGTCAGTGCTCCCACCACACAGCCAGCACTGCCAGTGCTCCCCCACTTTCATGTACTGCCTACCCCCACATGCAGCCCTGACAGTGCTCCCACTCACCCCATGGCTAGCACTGCCAGTCTTCCCATACATCAAGCGCTGCCAGTGCTCCCCACGCTCTCAGCCAGCCAAGACAATGCTCATCCCCCCACATCGAGTATTGACAGTGATCACGCCTACAGCCAGCGCTGCCAGTAGTCCACCAACACCAGATCTGCCAGTGCTCGCCCTACAGCCAACACAGCCAGTGCTCCCCACAGCAAGCACTGCAAGTGCTCCCACACAATGACAACACTGTCAGTGCTCCCACAACCGCCCCCCCACCACAGCCAGCACTGCCAGTTCTCCACCCCACAGCCAGCACTGACAGTGCTCCCCACACACGGCCATCACGACCAGTACCACCTCACAACAGCCAGCACTGCCAGTTCTCCCCTCCTCCCACATCCAACACTGCCTGTGCGCCCCCCCACACAGCCAGCATTGCCAGTGCTCCCCCACAGCCAGCACTGTCAGTGCTCGCCCTCACAGCCAGCACTTCCAGAGCTCCCCATAGTCAACACTACCAGTGCACCCACACAGCCTGATTTACCAGTGCTCCCCAATGCCAGCACTGGCAGTGCTCCCCACAGCCAGCACTGCCAGTATACCCCACAAAACCAGCACTGCCAGTGCTCCCACAGGCAACACTGCCAGTGCACCCCCACAGCCTGATCTGACTGTGCACCCCCGGATGCCAGCACTGTCAGTGCTCCCATTCACACAGCCAGAACTGCAAGTGCTCACTCCACAGCCAACACTGCCAGTGTTCCCCATAGCCAACACTACCAGTGCTCCCACAGCCATCATTGCCAGTGCTACACCCACAGAGCCAGCAATGCCAGTGCTCCCCACATCCAGCACTGCCAGTGCTCCCACCACAGCCAGTAGTGCCAGTGCTCATCGACACAGCCAGCACTGCCAGTGCTCCCCATACAGCCAGCACAGTCAGTGCTCACATCCACACAGCCAGCATTGCCAGTGATCCCCACAGCCAGCACAGCCAGTACTCACATCCACACAGCCAGCATTGCCAGTGCTCTCCCACATCCAACACTGGCTGTGCTGATCACTCAATGCCAGCACTGGCATTGCTCCCCCACATCCTGCTCTGCCATTGCTCCCCACCTCCAGCACTGCCAGTGCTCCCCACCACAGCCAGTAGTGCCAGTGCACCCCATACAGCCAGCCATGCCAGTGATCCCCACAGCCAGCACAGCCAGTGCTCACATCCACACAGCCAGCATTGCCAGTGCTATCCCAAATCCAACACTGGCTGTGCTGATCACTCAATGCCAGCACTGGCATTTCTCCCCCACATCCTGCTCTGCCAGTGATTCCCAAAGCCAGCACTGCCAGTGCTCCCCATACAGACAGAACTGGAAATGCTGCCATCCACAGCCAGTGCTCCCCACACAGCCAGCACTGATTGGGTTCCCCCACAAGCCAAGCACTGGCAGTGCTTCCGCCCACAACCAGCACTGCCAGTGCTCCCTCCACACAGCCAGCACTGCCAGAGCTCCCCTCCCCAAAAGCCTGCACTGCCAGTGAACCCCCATAACCAGCACTGCTAGTGTTCCCCACACAGCCAGCACTGCCAGTGCTCCCACCACACAGCCAGCACTGTCAGTGCTCCCACCACACAGCCAGCACTGTCAGTGCTCCCAACACACAGCCAGCACTGCCAGTGCACCCGACACCCCTCATCCAGCCCTGTCAGTGCTCCCCTACGCAACCATCACTGACAATGCTACCCTCACAGACAGCACTACCTGAGTTCCCCTCACAGCCAGCATTGCCAGTGCTCCCCTCACAGCCAGCACGGCCAGTGATTCCCTCACAGCCTGCACTGCCAGTGCTCCCACTAAGCCAACACTGCCAGTGCTCCCTCACACAGCCAGCATTACCAGTGCTCCCTCACACAGCCAGCACTGCCAGCGCTCCCTCCCCGACAGCCAGCACTGCCAGCGCTACCTCCCCGACAGCCAGCACTGCCAGTGCTCCCTCACACAGCCAGAACAGCCAGCGCTCCCACCACACAGCCAGCACTGTCAGTGCTCCCCCACACAGCCAGCACTGCAAGTGCTCCCCCATACAGCCAGCGCTGCCAGTGCTCCCCCACACAGCCAGCACTGTCAGTGCTCCCCACACAGCCAGCACGGTCAGTGCTCCCCCACACAGCCAGCACTGTCAGTGCTCCCCCACACAGCAAGCACTGTCAGTGATCCCACCACACAGCCACCACTGTCAGTGCTCCCACCACACAGCCAGCACTGTCAGTGCTCCCCACACAGCCAGCACTGACAGTGCTCCCCCACACAGCCAGCACTGCCAGTGCTCCTCTCACAGCCAGCACTGTCAGTGCTCCCCCACACAGCCAGCACTGTCAGTGCACCCTCCCCGACAGCCGGCACTGCCAGTGCTCCCTCACACAGCCAGCACTGCCAGTGCTCCTACCACACAGCAAGCACTGACATTGCTCCTACCATGCAGCCAGCACAGACAGTGCTCCCTCACAGCCAGAACTGCCTGTGCTCCCCTCACAGCCAGCACTGGCAGTGCTCCCCTCACAGCCAGCACTTCCCTCACAGCCAGCAATGTCAGTGCTCCCTCACACAGCCAGCACTGCCAGTGCTCCCTCACATAGCCAGCACTGCCAGCGCTCCCTCCCCGACAGCCAGCACAGCCAGCGCTCCCCCCACACAGCCAGCAGTGCAAGTGCACCCCCCACACAGCCAGCACTGTCAGTGCTCCCACAACACAGCCAGCACTGTCAGTGCTCCCACCACACAGCCAGCACTGTCAGTGCTCCCCCACACAACCAGCACTGTCAGAGCTCCCCACAATGCCAGCACTATCAGTGCTCCTCACACAGCCAGCACTGTCAGTGCTCCCTACACACAGCCAGCACTGTCAGTGCTCCCACAACACAGCCTGCTCTGTCAGTGCTCCCCCCACACTGCCAGCACTGTCAGTGCTCCCCACACAGCCAGCACTGTCAGTGCTCCTCACACAGCCAGCACTGTCAGTGCTCCCTACACACAGCCAGCACTGTCAGTGCTCTCAACACACAGCCAGCACTGTCAGTGCTCTCAACACACAGCCAGCACTGTCAGTGCTCCCTCACACAGCCAGCACTGTCAGTGATCCCACCACACAGCCAGCACTGTCAGTGCTCCCCCACACAGCCAGCACTGTCGGTGCCCCCTGCACACAGCCAGCACTGTCAGTGCTCCCAACACAGAGCCAGCACTGTCAGTGCTCCCACCACACAGCCAGCACTGTCAGTGCTCCCACCACACAGCCAGCACTCCCAGTGCTCCCTTCCACACAGCCAGCAATGCCACTGCTCCCACCACACAGCCAGCACTGTCAGTGCTCCCACAACACAGCCAGCTCTGTCAGTGCTCCCCCCACACAGCCAGCACTGTCAGTGCTCCCCACACAGCTGGCACTGTCAGTGCTCCCAACACACAGCCAGCACTGTCAGTGTTCCTACTACGCAGCCAGCACTCTCAGTGCTCCCTTCAACACGGCCAGCACTGTCAGTGCTCCCACCACACAGCGAGCACTCTCAGTGCTCCCACAACACAGCCAGCTCTGTCAGTGCTCCCCCCACACTGTCAGCACTGTCAGTGCTCCCACACAGCCAGCACTGTCAGTGCTCTCCACACAGACAGCACTGTCAGTGCGCCTCCCCAAAGCAAACACTTCCAGTGCTACCACCCAAGGCTAGTACTGGCAGTGTACCCCTCCACAGCCAGCACCGCCAGTGCTCCTTTCCACACAGCCAGCACTGCCAGTGCTCCCCACGCAGCCAACACTGACAGTGCTCCCCTCACAGACAACACTGCCAGTGCTCCCCTCACAGCCAGCACTGCCAGTGCTACATCACAAAGCCAGCACTGCCAGTGCTCCCTCCACACAGCCAGCACTGCTAGTGCTGCCCCACACAGCCAGCACTGCCAGTGCTCCCTCACACGGCCAGCACTGACAATGCTCCCACACACAGCCAACACTGCTAGTGACCCCCCACACAGCCAGCACTGCCAGTGATCCCCTCACAGCCAGCACTGCCAGTTCTCCCCTCACAGCCAGCTCTGCCAATGCTTCTGTCACAGCCTGCACTGCCAGTGCTCCCCACACAGCCAACACTGCCAGTGCTCCCTCACACAGCCAGCACTGCCAGCGCTCCCTTCCCGACAGCCGGCACTGCCAGTGCTCCCTCACACAGCCAACACAGCCAGCGCTCCCTCCCCCACAGCCTGCACTGCCAGTGCGCCCACCAAACAGCAAGCACTGTCAGTGCTCCCCCACACACCAGCACTGCAAGTGCTCCCCCATACAGCCAGCACTGCCAGTGCTCACCCACAAAGCCAGCACTGTCAGTGCTCCCCACACAACCAGCACGGTCAGTGCGCCCCCACACAGCCAGCACTGTCAATGCTCCCCCACACAGCACGCACTGTCAGTGCTCCCACCACACAGCCAGCATTGTCAGTGCTCCCACCACACAGCCAGTACTGTCAGTGCTCCCCCACACAGCCAGCACTGCCAGTGCTCCTCTCACAGCCAGCACTGCAAGTGCTCCCTCACAAAGCCAGCACTGCCAGCGCACCCTCCCCGACAGCCGGCACTGCCAGTGCTCCCTCACACAGCCAGCACTGCCAGTGCTCCTACCACACAGCAAGCACTGACAGTGCTCCTTCCTCGCAGCCTGCACTGACAGTGCTTCCCTCACAGCCAGCAATGTCAGTGCTCCCTCACACAGCCAGCACTGCCAGTGCTCCCTCACATAGCCAGCACTGCCAGCGTTCCTCCCCGACAGCCAGCACTGCCAGTGCTCCCTCACACAGCCAGCACAGCCAGCGCTCCCTCCCCCACAGCCTGCACTGTCAGTGCTCCCCCACACAGCCAGCACTGTCAGTGCTCCCACAACACAGCCAGCACTGTCAGTGCTCCCCCACACAGCCAGCACTGTCAGTGCGCCCACCACACAGCCAGCACTGTCAGTGCTCCCACCAAACAGCCAGCACTGTCAGTGCTCCCCCCACACAGCCAGCACTGTCAGTGCTCCCCCACACAGCCAGCACTGTCAGTGCTCCCCACACAGCCAGCACTGTCAGTGCTCCCCCACAGAGCCAGCACTGACAGTGGTCCCACCACACAGCCAGCACTATCCGTGCTCCCCCCACACAGCCAGCACTGTCAGAGCTCCACAACACAGCCATCACTGTCAGTGCTCCCGCACAAAGCCAGCACTGCAAGTGGTCCCCCCACACAGCCAGCACTGCCAGTGCTCCCCACAGAGCCAGCACTATCAGTGCTCCCACCACACAGCCAGCACTGTCAGTGCTCCCACCACACGGCCAGCACTGTCAGTGCTCCCCCACACAGCCAGCACTGCCAGTGCTCCCCACACAGCTAGCACTGCAATTGCTCCCCCCACACAGCCAGCACAGTCAGTGATCTCAACACACAGCCAGCACTGCCAGTGCTCCCCCACACAGCCAGCACTATCCGTGCTCCCCCCACACAGCCAGCACTGTCAGAGCTCCACAACACAGCCATCACTGTCAGTGCTCCCGCACAAAGCCAGCACTGCAAGTGGTCCCCCCACACAGCCAGCACTGCCAGTGCTCCCCACAGAGCCAGCACTATCAGTGCTGCCCCACACAGCCAGCACTGTCAGTGCTCCCACCACACAGCCAGCACTGTCAGTGCTCCCACCACACAACCAGAACTGTCAGTGCCCACCCCACACAGCCAGCACTGTCAGTGCTCCAACCACACAGCCAGCACTGTCAGTGCTCCCACCAAACAGCCAGCACTGTCAGTGCTCCCAACACACAGCCAGCACTGTCAGTGCTCCCACCACACAGCCAGCACAGTCAGTGATCTCAACACACAGCCAGCACTGCCAGTGCTCCCCCACACAGCCAGCACTGTCAGTGCTCCCCACACAGCCAGCACTGCCAGTGCTCCCCACACAGCCAGCACTGTCAGTGCTCCCCCACACATCCAGCACTGTCAGTGCTCCCTCCCCCACAGCCAGCACTGCCAGTGCTCCCACCACACAGCAAGCACTGTCAGTGCTCCACCCACACAGCCAGCACTGTCAGTGCTCCCCACACAGCCAGTATGGTCAGTGCTGCCCCACACAGCCAGCACTGTCAGTGCTCCCCCACACAGCAAGCACTGTCAGTGCTCCCACCACACAGTCAGCACTGTCAGTGCTCCCACCCCACACAGCCAGAACTGTCAGTGCTCCCCCCAACCTGTCGGCACTGTCAGTGCTCCCCCACATAGCCAGCACTGTCAGTGCCCCCCCCACACAGCCAGCACTGTCAGTGCTCCCCCACACAGCCAGCACTGTCAGTGCACCCTCCCCGACAGCCGGCACTGCCAGTGCTCCCTCACACAGCCAGCACTGCCAGTGCTCCTACCACACAGCAAGCACTGACATTGCTCCTACCATGCAGCCAGCACAGACAGTGCTCCCTCACAGCCAGAACTGCCTGTGCTCCCCTCACAGCCAGCACTGGCAGTGCTCCCCTCACAGCCAGCACTTCCCTCACAGCCAGCAATGTCAGTGCTCCCTCACACAGCCAGCACTGCCAGTGCTCCCTCACATAGCCAGCACTGCCAGCGCTCCCTCCCCGACAGCCAGCACAGCCAGCGCTCCCCCCACACAGCCAGCAGTGCAAGTGCACCCCCCACACAGCCAGCACTGTCAGTGCTCCCACAACACAGCCAGCACTGTCAGTGCTCCCACCACACAGCCAGCACTGTCAGTGCTCCCCCACACAACCAGCACTGTCAGAGCTCCCCACAAAGCCAGCACTATCAGTGCTCCTCACACAGCCAGCACTGTCAGTGCTCCCTACACACAGCCAGCACTGTCAGTGCTCCCACAACACAGCCTGCTCTGTCAGTGCTCCCCCCACACTGCCAGCACTGTCAGTGCTCCCCACACAGCCAGCACTGTCAGTGCTCCTCACACAGCCAGCACTGTCAGTGCTCCCTACACACAGCCAGCACTGTCAGTGCTCTCAACACACAGCCAGCACTGTCAGTGCTCTCAACACACAGCCAGCACTGTCAGTGCTCCCTCACACAGCCAGCACTGTCAGTGCTCCCACCACACAGCCAGCATTGTCAGTGCTCCCACCACACAGCCAGTACTGTCAGTGCTCCCCCACACAGCCAGCACTGCCAGTGCTCCTCTCACAGCCAGCACTGCAAGTGCTCCCTCACAAAGCCAGCACTGCCAGCGCACCCTCCCCGACAGCCGGCACTGCCAGTGCTCCCTCACACAGCCAGCACTGCCAGTGCTCCTACCACACAGCAAGCACTGACAGTGCTCCTTCCTCGCAGCCTGCACTGACAGTGCTTCCCTCACAGCCAGCAATGTCAGTGCTCCCTCACACAGCCAGCACTGCCAGTGCTCCCTCACATAGCCAGCACTGCCAGCGTTCCTCCCCGACAGCCAGCACTGCCAGTGCTCCCTCACACAGCCAGCACAGCCAGCGCTCCCTCCCCCACAGCCTGCACTGTCAGTGCTCCCCCACACAGCCAGCACTGTCAGTGCTCCCACAACACAGCCAGCACTGTCAGTGCTCCCCCACACAGCCAGCACTGTCAGTGCGCCCACCACACAGCCAGCACTGTCAGTGCTCCCACCAAACAGCCAGCACTGTCAGTGCTCCCCCCACACAGCCAGCACTGTCAGTGCTCCCCCACACAGCCAGCACTGTCAGTGCTCCCCACACAGCCAGCACTGTCAGTGCTCCCCCACAGAGCCAGCACTGACAGTGGTCCCACCACACAGCCAGCACTATCCGTGCTCCCCCCACACAGCCAGCACTGTAAGAGCTCCACAACACAGCCATCACTGTCAGTGCTCCCGCACAAAGCCAGCACTGCAAGTGGTCCCCCCACACAGCCAGCACTGCCAGTGCTCCCCACAGAGCCAGCACTATCAGTGCTCCCACCACACAGCCAGCACTGTCAGTGCTCCCACCACACGGCCAGCACTGTCAGTGCTCCCCCACACAGCCAGCACTGCCAGTGCTCCCCACACAGCTAGCACTGCAATTGCTCCCCCCACACAACCAGCACTGCCAGTGCTCCCCACAGAGCCAGCACTATCAGTGCTGCCCCACACAGCCAGCACTGTCAGTGCTCCCACCACACAGCCAGCACTGTCAGTGCTCCCACCACACAACCAGAACTGTCAGTGCCCACCCCACACAGCCAGCACTGTCAGTGCTCCAACCACACAGCCAGCACTGTCAGTGCTCCCACCAAACAGCCAGCACTGTCAGTGCTCCCAACACACAGCCAGCACTGTCAGTGCTCCCACCACACAGCCAGCACTGTCAGTGATCTCAACACACAGCCAGCACTGCCAGTGCTCCCCCACACAGCCAGCACTGTCAGTGCTCCCCACACAGCCAGCACTGCCAGTGCTCCCCACACAGCCAGCACTGTCAGTGCTCCCCCACACATCCAGCACTGTCAGTGCTCCCTCCCCCACAGCCAGCACTGCCAGTGCTCCCACCACACAGCAAGCACTGTCAGTGCTCCACCCACACAGCCAGCACTGTCAGTGCTCCCCACACAGCCAGTATGGTCAGTGCTGCCCCACACAGCCAGCACTGTCAGTGCTCCCCCACACAGCAAGCACTGTCAGTGCTCCCACCACACAGTCAGCACTGTCAGTGCTCCCACCCCACACAGCCAGAACTGTCAGTGCTCCCCCCAACCTGTGAGCACTGTCAGTGCTCCCCCACATAGCCAGCACTGTCAGTGCCCCCCCCACACAGCCAGCACTGTCAGTGCTCCCACCACACAGCCAGTACTGTCAGAGCTCCCACCACACGGCCAGCACTGTTAGTGCTCCCCCACACAGCCAGCTCTGCCAGTGCTCCCCACACAGCCAGCACTGCAAGTGCTCCCTCACAAAGCCAGCACTGCCAGCGCACCCTCCCCGACAGCCGGCACTGCCAGTGCTCCCTCACACAGCCAGCACAGCCAGCGCTCCCCCCCCACAGCCTGCACTGTCAGTGCTCCCTCACACAGCCGGCACTGCCAGTGCTCCCTCACACAGCCAGCACTGCCAGTGCTCCTACCACGCAGCCAGCACTGACAGTGCTTCCCTCACAGCCAGAACTGCCTGTGCTCCCCTCACAGCCAGCACTGGCAGTGCTCCCCTCACAGCCAGCACTGCCCGTGCTTCCCTCACAGCCAGCAATGTCAGTGCTCCCTCACACAGCCAGCACTGCCAGTGCTCCCTCCCCGACAGCCAGCACTGCCAGTGCTCCCTCACACAGCCAGCACTGACAGCGCTCCCTCCCCGACAGCCAGCACTGTCAGTGCTCCCCCACACAGCCAGCTCTGTCAGTGCTACCACAACACAGCCAACACTGTCAGTGCTCCCCACACAGCCAGCACAGTCAGTGCTCCCACCACACAGCCAGCACTGTCAGTATTCCCACCAAACAGCCAGCACTGTCAGTGCTCCCCACACAGCCAGCACTGTCAGTGCTCCCATCACACAGCCAGCACTGTCAGTGCTCCCCCACACAGCCAGCACTGTCAGTGCTCCCCACACAGCCAGCACTGTCAGTGCTTCCCCACACAGCCAGCACCGTCAGTGCTCCCACCACACAGCCAGCACTGTCAGTGCTCCCACCACACAACCAGCACTGTCAGTGCTCCCCGCACACAGCCAGCACTGTCAGTGCTCCCACCACACAGCCAGCACTGTCAGTGCTCCCCCCACACAGCCAGCACTGTCAGTGGTCCCTACACACAGCCAGCAATGTCAGTGCTCCCGCCACACAGCCAGCACTGACAGTGCTCCCCCACTCAGCCAGCACTGTCAGTGCTCCTACCACGCAGCCAGCACTGTCAGTGCTCCCACCACACGGCCAGCACTGTCAGTGCTCCCACCACACAGCCAGCACTCTCAGTGCTCCCTTCCACACAGTCAGCACTACCAGTGCTCCCACCACACAGCCAGCACTGTCAGTGCTCCCACAACACAGCCTGCTCTGTCAGTGCTCCCCCCACACTGCCAGCAATGTCAGTGCTCCCCACACAGCCAGCACTGTCAGTGCTCTCAACACACAGCCTGCACTGTCAGTGCTCTCAACACACAGCCAGCACTGTCAGTGCCCCCACAACTCAGCCAGCACTGTCAGTGCTCCCCCACACAGCCTGCACTGTCAGTGCTCCCGCACACAGCCAGCACTGTCAGTGCCCCCTGCACACAGCCAGCACTGTCAGTGCTCCCAACACAGAGCCAGCACTGTCAGTGCTCCCACCACGCAGCCAGCTCTCTCAGTGCTCCCACCACACAGCCAGCACTCTCAGTGCTCCCTTCCACACAGCCAGCACTGCCAGTGCTCCCACCACACAGCAAGCACTGTCAGTGCTCCCACAACACAGCCAGCTCTGTCAGTGCTCCCCCACACTGCCAGCACTGACAGTGCTCCCCACACAGCCAGCACTGTCAGTGCTCCCAACACACAGCCAGCACTGTCAGTGCTCCCACCACACAGCCAGCACTGTCAGTGATCTCAACACACAGCCAGCACTGCCAGTGCTCCCCCACACAGCCAGCACTGTCAGTGCTCCCCACACAGCCAGCACTGCCAGTGCTCCCCACACAGCCAGCACTGTCAGTGCTCCCCCACACAGCCAGCACTGTCAGTGCTCCCTCCCCCACAGCCAGCACTGCCAGTGCTCCCACCACACAGCAAGCACTGTCAGTGCTCCACCCACACAGCCAGCACTGTCAGTGCTCCCCACACAGCCAGTATGGTCAGTGCTGCCCCACACAGCCAGCACTGTCAGTGCTCCCCCACACAGCAAGCGCTGTCAGTGCTCCCACCACACAGTCAGCACTGTCAGTGCTCCCACCCCACACAGCCAGAACTGTCAGTGCTCCCCCCAACCTGTCGGCACTGTCAGTGCTCCCCCACATAGCCAGCACTGTCAGTGCCCGCCCCCACACAGCCAGTACTGTCAGAGCTCCCACCACACGGCCAGCACTGTCAGTGCTCCCCACACAGCCAGCTCTGCCAGTGCTCCCCACACAGCCAGCACTGCAAGTGCTCCCTCACAAAGCCAGCACTGCCAGCGCACCCTCCCCGACAGCCGGCACTGCCAGTGCTCCCTCACACAGCCAGCACAGCCAGCGCTCCCCCCCCACAGCCTGCACTGTCAGTGCTCCCTCACACAGCTGGCACTGCCAGTGCTCCCTCACACAGCCAGCACTGCCAGTGCTCCTACCACGCAGCCAGCACTGACAGTGCTTCCCTCACAGCCAGAACTGCCTGTGCTCCCCTCACAGCCAGCACTGGCAGTGCTCCCCTCACAGCCAGCACTGCCCGTGCTTCCCTCACAGCCAGCAATGTCAGTGCTCCCTCACACAGCCAGCACTGCCAGTGCTCCCTCACATAGCCAGCACTGCTGGCGCTCCCTCCCCGACAGCCAGCACTGCCAGTGCTCCCTCACACAGCCAGCACAGCCAGCGCTCCCCCCCCCCCACAGTCTGCACTGTCAGTGCTCCCCACACAGCCAGCAGTGCAAGTGCACCCCCCACACAGCCAGCACTGTCAGTGCTCCCACAACACAGCCAGCATTGTCCGTGCTCCCACCACACAGCCAGCACTGTCAGTGCTCCCCCCACACAGCCAGCACTGTCAGTGCTCCCACCACACAGCCAGCACTGTCAGTGCTCCCCCACACAGCCAGCACTGTCAGTGCTCCCCCACACAGCCAGCACTGTCAGTGCTACCACAACACAGCCAACACTGTCAGTGCTCCCCACACAGCCAGCACTGTCAGTGCTCCCACCACACAGCCAGCACTGTCAGTATTCCCACCAAACAGCCAGCACTGTCAGTGCTCCCCACACAGCCAGCACTGTCAGTGCTCCCATCACATAGCCAGCACTGTCAGTGCTCCCCCACACAGCCAGCACTGTCAGTGCTCCCCACACAGCCAGCACTGTCAGTGCTTCCCCACACAGCCAGCACCGTCAGTGCTCCCACCACATGCAGCACTGTTAGTGCTCCCACCACACAGCCACCACTGTCAGTGCTCCCACCACACGGCCAGCACTGTCAGTGCTCCCCACACAGCCAGCACTGCCAGTGCTCCCCACACAGCTAGCACTGCAAGTGCTCCCCCCACACAGCCAGCACTGCCAGTGCTCACCACAGAGCCAGCACTATCAGTGCTGCCCCACACAGCCAGCACTGTCAGTGCTCCCACCACACAGCCAGCACTGTCAGTGCTCCCACCACACAACCAGCACTGTCAGTGCTCCCCGCACACAGCCAGCACTGTCAGTGCTCCCACCACACAGCCAGCACTGTCAGTGCTCCCCCCACACAGCCAGCACTCTCAGTGCTCCCTTCCTCACAGTCAGCACAGTCAGTGCTCCTACTACGCAGCCAGCACTGTCAGTGCTCCCACCACACGGCCAGCATTGTCAGTGCTCCCCACACAGCCAGCACTGCCAGTGCTCCCCACACAGCTAGCACTGCAAGTGCTCCCCCCACACAGCCAGCACTGCCAGTGCTCACACCACACAGCCAGCACTGTCAGTGCTCCCACCAAACAGCCAGCACTGTCAGTGCTCCCAACACACAGCCAGCACTGTCAGTGCTCCCACCACACAGCCAGCACTGTCAGTGATCTCAACACACAGCCAGCACTGCCAGTGCTCCCCCACACAGCCAGCACTGTCAGTGCTCCCCACACAGCCAGCACTGCCAGTGCTCCCCACACAGCCAGCACTGTCAGTGCTCCCCCACACAGCCAGCACTGTCAGTGCTCCCTCCCCCACAGCCAGCACTGCCAGTGCTCCCACCACACAGCAAGCACTGTCAGTGCTCCACCCACACAGCCAGCACTGTCAGTGCTCCCCACACAGCCAGTATGGTCAGTGCTGCCCCACACAGCCAGCACTGTCAGTGCTCCCCCACACAGCAAGCACTGTCAGTGCTCCCACCACACAGTCAGCACTGTCAGTGCTCCCACCCCACACAGCCAGAACTGTCAGTGCTCCCCCCAACCTGTCGGCACTGTCAGTGCTCCCCCACATAGCCAGCACTGTCAGTGCCCCCCCACACAGCCAGCACTGTCAGTGCTCCCACCACACAGCCAGTACTGTCAGAGCTCCCACCACACGGCCAGCACTGTTAGTGCTCCCCCACACAGCCAGCTCTGCCAGTGCTCCCCACACAGCCAGCACTGCAAGTGCTCCCTCACAAAGCCAGCACTGCCAGCGCACCCTCCCCGACAGCCGGCACTGCCAGTGCTCCCTCACACAGCCAGCACAGCCAGCGCTCCCCCCCCCCACAGCCTGCTCTGTCAGTGCTCCCTCACACAGCCGGCACTGCCAGTGATCCCTCACACAGCCAGCACTGCCAGTGCTCCTACCACGCAGCCAGCACTGACAGTGCTTCCCTCACAGCCAGAACTGCCTGTGCTCCCCTCACAGCCAGCACTGGCAGTGCTCCCCTCACAGCCAGCACTGCCCGTGCTTCCCTCACATAGCCAGCACTGCCAGCGCTCCCTCCCCGACAGCCAGCACTGCCAGTGCTCCCTCACACAGCCAGCACAGCCAGCGCTCCCCCCCCACAGTCTGCACTGTCAGTGCTCCCCCACACAGCCAGCAGTGCAAGTGCACCCCCCACACAGCCAGCACTGTCAGTGCTCCCCCACACAGCCAGCTCTGTCAGTGCTACCACAACACAGCCAACACTGTCAGTGCTCCCCACACAGCCAGCACTGTCAGTGCTCCCACCACACAGCCAGCACTGTCAGTATTCCCACCAAACAGCCAGCACTGTCAGTGCTTCCCACACAGCCAGCACTGTCAGTGCTCCCATCACACAGCCAGCACTGCCAGTGCTCCCCGACACAGCCAGCACTGTCAGTGCTCCCCACACAGCCAGCACTGTCAGTGCTTCCCCACACAGCCAGCACCGTCAGTGCTGCCACCACACAGCCAGCACTGTCAGTGCTCCCACCACACAACCAGCACTGTCAGTGCTCCCCGCACACAGCCAGCACTGTCAGTGCTCCCACCACACAGCCAGCACTGTCAGTGCTCCCCCCACACAGCCAGCACTGTCAGTGGTGCCTACACACAGCCAGCAATGTCAGTGCTCCCGCCACACAGCCAGCACTGACAGTGCTCCCCCACTCAGCCAGCACTGTCAGTGCTCCTACCACGCAGCCAGCACTGTCAGTGCTCCCACCACACGGCCAGCACTGTCAGTGCTCCCACCACACAGCCAGCACTCTCAGTGCTCCCTTCCACACAGTCAGCACTACCAGTGCTCCCACCACACAGCCAGCACTGTCAGTGCTCCCACAACACAGCCTGCTCTGTCAGTGCTCCCCCCAAACTGCCAGCAATGTCAGTGCTCCCCACACAGCCAGCACTGTCAGTGCTCTCAACACACAGCCTGCACTGTCAGTGCTCTCAACACTCAGCCAGCACTGTCAGTGCCCCCACAACTCAGCCAGCACTGTCAGTGCTCCCCCACACAGCCTGCACTGTCAGTGCTCCCGCACACAGCCAGCACTGTCAGTGCCCCCTGCACACAGCCAGCACTGTCAGTGCTCCCAACACAGAGCCAGCACTGTCAGTGCTCCCACCACGCAGCCAGCTCTCTCAGTGCTCCCACCACACAGCCAGCACTCTCAGTGCTCCCTTCCACACAGCCAGCACTGCCAGTGCTCCCACCACACAGCAAGCACTGTCAGTGCTCCCACAACACAGCCAGCTCTGTCAGTGCTCCCCCACACTGCCAGCACTGACAGTGCTCCCCACACAGCCAGCACTGTCAGTGCTCCCAACACACAGCCAGCACTGTCAGTGCTCCCACCACACAGCCAGCACTGTCAGTGATCTCAACACACAGCCAGCACTGCCAGTGCTCCCCCACACAGCCAGCACTGTCAGTGCTCCCCACACAGCCAGCACTGCCAGTGCTCCCCATACAGCCAGCACTGTCAGTGCTCCCCCACACAGCCAGCACTGTCAGTGCTCCCTCCCCCACAGCCAGCACTGCCAGTGCTCCCACCACACAGCAAGCACTGACAGTGCTCCACTCACACAGCCAGCACTGTCAGTGCTCCCCACACAGCCAGTATGGTCAGTGCTGCCCCACACAGCCAGCACTGTCAGTGCTCCCCCACACAGCAAGCGCTGTCAGTGCTCCCACCACACAGTCAGCACTGTCAGTGCTCCCACCCCACACAGCCAGAACTGTCAGTGCTCCCCCCAACCTGTCGGCACTGTCAGTGCTCCCCCACATAGCCAGCACTGTCAGTACCCCCCCCCCCCACACAGCCAGTACTGTCAGAGCTCCCACCACACGGCCAGCACTGTCAGTGCTCCCCACACAGCCAGCTCTGCCAGTGCTCCCCACACAGCCAGCACTGCAAGTGCTCCCTCACAAAGCCAGCACTGCCAGCGCACCCTCCCCGACAGCCGGCACTGCCAGTGCTCCCTCACACAGCCAGCACAGCCAGCGCTCCCCCCCCCACAGCCTGCACTGTCAGTGCTCCCTCACACAGCTGGCACTGCCAGTGCTCCCTCACACAGCCAGCACTGCCAGTGCTCCTACCACGCAGCCAGCACTGACAGTGCTTCCCTCACAGCCAGAACTGCCTGTGCTCCCCTCACAGCCAGCACTGGCAGTGCTCCCCTCACAGCCAGCACTGCCCGTGCTTCCCTCACAGCCAGCAATGTCAGTGCTCCCTCACACAGCCAGCACTGCCAGTGCTCCCTCACATAGCCAGCACTGCTGGCGCTCCCTCCCCGACAGCCAGCACAGCCAGCGCTCCCCCCCCCACAGTCTGCACTGTCAGTGCTCCCCCACACAGCCAGCAGTGCAAGTGCACCCCCCACACAGCCAGCACTGTCAGTGCTCCCACAACACAGCCAGCACTGTCCGTGCTCCCACCACACAGCCAGCACTGTCAGTGCTCCCCCCACACAGCCAGCACTGTCAGTGCTCCCACCACACAGCCAGCACTGTCAGTGCTCCCCCACACAGCCAGCACTGTCAGTGCTCCCCCACACAGCCAGCACTGTCAGTGCTACCACAACACAGCCAACACTGTCAGTGCTCCCCACACAGCCAGCACTGTCAGTGCTCCCACCACACAGCCAGCACTGTCAGTATTCCCACCAAACAGCCAGCACTGTCAGTGCTCCCCCACACAGCCAGCACTGTCAGTGCTCCCATCACATAGCCAGCACTGTCAGTGCTCCCCCACACAGCCAGCACTGTCAGTGCTCCCCACACAGCCAGCACTGTCAGTGCTTCCCCACACAGCCAGCACCGTCAGTGCTCCCACCACATGCAGCACTGTTAGTGCTCCCACCACACAGCCACCACTGTCAGTGCTCCCACCACACGGCCAGCACTGTCAGTGCTCCCCACACAGCCAGCACTGCCAGTGCTCCCCACACAGCTAGCACTGCAAGTGCTCCCCCCACACAGCCAGCACTGCCAGTGCTCACCACAGAGCCAGCACTATCAGTGCTGCCCCACACAGCCAGCACTGTCAGTGCTCCCACCACACAGCCAGCACTGTCAGTGCTCCCACCACACAACCAGCACTGTCAGTGCTCCCCGCACACAGCCAGCACTGTCAGTGCTCCCACCACACAGCCAGCACTGTCAGTGCTCCCCCCACACAGCCAGCACTCTCAGTGCTCCCTTCCTCACAGTCAGCACAGTCAGTGCTCCTACTACGCAGCCAGCACTGTCAGTGCTCCCACCACACGGCCAGCATTGTCAGTGCTCCCCACACAGCCAGCACTGCCAGTGCTCCCCACACAGCTAGCACTGCAAGTGCTCCCCCCACACAGCCAGCACTGCCAGTGCTCACCACAGAGCCAGCACTATCAGTGCTGCCCCACACAGCCAGCACTGTCAGTGCTCCCACCACACAGCCAGCACTGTCAGTGCTCCCACCACACAACCAGCACTGTCAGTGCTCCCCGCACACAACCAGCACTGTCAGTGCTCCCACCACACAGCCAGCACTGTCAGTGCTCCCCCCACACAGCCAGCACTCTCAGTGCTCCCTTCCTCACAGTCAGCACAGTCAGTGCTCCTACTACGCAGCCAGCACTGTCAGTGCTCCCACCACACCGCCAGCACTGTCAGTGCTCCCACCACACAGCCAGCACTCTCATTGCTCCCTTCCTCACAGTCAGCACTGCCAGTGCTCCCACCACACAGCCAGCAGTGTCAGTGCTCCCACAACACAGCCTGCTCTGTCAGTGCTCCCCCCACACTGCCAGCAATGTCAGTGCTCCCCACACAGCCAGCACTGTCAGTGCTCTCAACACACAGCCTGCACTGTCAGTACTCTCAACACACAGCCAGCACTGTCAGTGCCCCCACCACACAGCCAGCACTGTCAGTGCTCCCCCACACAGCCTGCACTGTCAGTGCTCCCGCACACAGCCAGCACTGTCAGTGCCCCCTGCACACAGCCAGCACTGTCAGTGCTCCAAACACAGAGCCAGCACTGTCAGTGCTCCCACTACGCAGCCAGCACTGTTAGTGCTCCCACCACACAGCCAGCACTCTCAGTGCTCCCTTCCACACAGCCAGCACTGCCAGTGCTCCCACCACACACAAGCACTGTCAGTGCTCCCACAACACAGCCAGCTCTGTCAGTGCTCCCCCACACTGCCAGCACTGACAGTGCTCCCCACACAGCCAGCACTGTCAGTGCTCCCCCACTCAGCCAGCACTGTCAGTGCTCCCACCACACAGCCAGCACTGTCAGTGATATCAACACACAGCCAGCACTGCCAGTGCTCCCCCACACATCCAGCACTGTCAGTGCTCCCCACACAGCCAGCACTGCCAGTGCTCCCCACACAGCCAGCACTGTCAGTGCTCCCCCACACAGCCAGCACTGTCAGTGCTCCCACCACACAGCCAGCACTGTCAGTGCTCCCACCACACAGCCAGCACTGTCAGTGATCCCCCCACACAGCCAGCACTGTCAGTGCTCCTACCACACAGCAAGCACTGTCAGTGCTCCCCCCACACAGCCAGCACTGTCAGTGCTACCTCACAAAGCCAGCACTGCCAGCGCACCCTCCCCGACAGCCGGCACTGCCAGTGTTCCCTCACACTGCCAGCACTGCCAGTGCTCCTACCACACAGCAAGCACTGTTAGTGCTCCAACCACGCAGCCAGCACTGACAGTGCTCCCCTCACAGCCAGAACTGCCTGTGCTCCCCTCACAGCCAGCACTGCCTGTGCTCCCCTCACAGCCAGCACTGCCAGTGCTTCCCTCACAGCCTGCACTGCCAGTGCTCCCCACACAGCCAACACTGCCAGTGCTCGCTCATACAGCCAGCACTGCCAGTGCTCCCTCACATAGCCAGCACTGCCAGCGCTCCCTCCCCGACAGCCAGCACTCCCAGTGCTCCCTCACACAGCCAGCACAGCCAGCGCTCCCTCTCCCACAGCCTGCAGTGTCAGTGCTCCCCCACACAGCCAGCACTGTCAGTGCTCCCCCACACAGCCAGCAGTGCAAGTGCACCCCCCACACAGCCAGCACAGTCAGTGCTACCACAACACAGCCAGCACTGTCAGTGCTCCCCCCACACAGCCAGCACTGTCAGTGCTCCCCCACACAGCCAGCACAGTCAGTGCTACCACAACACAGCCAGCACTGTCAGTGCTCCCCCACACAGCCAGCACTGTCAGTGCTCCCACCACACAGCCAGCACTGTCAGTGCACCCACCAAACAGCCAGCACTGTCAGTGCACCCACAACACAGCCAGCACTGTCAGTGCTCCCCCCACACAGCCAGCACTGTCAGTGCTCCCCCACACAGCCAGCACAGTCAGTGCTACCACAACACAGCCAGCACTGTCAGTGCTCCCCCACACAGCCAGCACTGTCAGTGCTCCCACCACACAGCCAGCACTGTCAGTGCACCCACCAAACAGCCAGCACTGTCAGTGCACCCCCACACAGCCAGCACTGTCAGTACTCCCATCACACAGCCAGCACTGTCAGTGCTCCCCCACACAGCCAACACAGTCAGTGCTCCCACCACACGCCAGCACCGTCAGTGCTCCCACCACACAGCCAGCACAGTCAGTGCTCCCACCACTCAGCCAGCACTGTCAGTGCTCCCCCACACAGCCAGCTCTGCCAGTGCTCCCCACACAGCCAGAACTGCAAGTGCTCTCCCCACACACCCAGCACTGCCAATGCTCCCCACAGAGCCAGCACTGTCAGTGCTGCCCCACACAGCCAGCACTGTCAGTGCTCCCACCACACAGCCAGCACTGTCAGTGCTCCCACCTCACAACCAGCACTGTCAGTGCTCCCCCCACTCAGCCAGCACTGTCAGTGCTCCCCCACACAGCCAGCTCTGCCAGTGCTCCCTACACAGCCAGCACTGCAAGTGCTCCCCCCACACATCCAGCACTGCCAATGCTCCCCACAGAGCCAGCACTGTCAGTGCTGCCCCACACAGCCAGCACTGTCAGTGCTCCCACCACACAGCCAGCACTGTCAGTGCTCCCACCTCACAACCAGCACTGTCAGTGCTCCCCCCACACAGCCAGCACTGTCAGTGCTCCCACCACACAGCCAGCACTGTCAGTGCTCCCCCCACACAGCCAGCACCGTCAGTGGACCCTACACACAGCCAGCACTGCCAGTTCTCCCCACACAGCCAGCACTGTCAGTGCTCCCGTCACAGAGCCAGCACTGTCAGTGCTCCCAACACAGAGCCAGCACTGTCAGTGCTCCCACCACACAGCCAGCACTGTCAGTGCTCCTACTACACAGCCAGCACTGTCAGTGATCCCACCACACAGCCAGCGCTCTCAGTGCTCCCTTCCACACAGCCAGCACTGCCAGTGCTCCCCCACACAGCCAGCACTGTCAGTGCTCCCTACACACAGCCAGCACTGTCAGTGCTCCCACCACACAGCCAGCACTGTCAGTGCTCTCAACACACAGCCAGCACTGTCAGTGCTCCCTCACACAGCCAGCACTGTCAGTGCTCCCACCGCACAGCCAGCACTGTCAGTGCTCCCCACACAGCCAGCACTGTCAGTGTCCCTTGCACACAGCCAGCACTGTCAGTGCTCCCAACACAGAGCCAGCACTGTCAGTGCTCCCACCACACAGCCAGCACTGTCAGTGCTCCCACCACACAGCCAGCACGCTCAGTGCTCCCTTCCACACAGCCAGCACTGCCAGTGCTCCCACCACACAGCCAGAACTGTCAGTGCTCCCACAACACAGCCAGCTCTGTCAGTGCTCCCCCACACTGCCAGCACTGTCAGTGCTCCCCACACAGACAGCACTGTCAGTGCTCCCCACACAGGCAGCACTGTCAGTGCTCCCTACACACAGCCAGCACTGTCAGTGCTCTCAACACACAGCCAGCACTGTCAGTGCTCTCAACACACAGCCAGCACTGTCAGTGCTCCCTCACACAGCCAGCACTGTCAGTGCTCCCACCACACAGCCAGCACTGTCAGTGCTCCCCCACACAGCCAGCACTGTCAGTGCCCCCTGCACACAGCCAGCACTGTCAGTGCTCCCAATACAGAGCCAGCACTGTCAGTGCTCCCACCACACAGCCAGCACTGTCAGTGCTCCCACCACACAGCCAGCACTCTCAGTGCTCCCTTCCACACAGCCAGCACTGCCAGTGCTCCCACCACACAGCCAGCACTGTCAGTGCTCCCACAACACAGCCAGCTCTGTCAGTGCTCCCCCCACACTGCCAGCACTGTCAGTGCTCCCCACACAGCCAGCACTGTCAGTGCTCCCAACACACAGCCAGCACTGTCAGTGCTCCCACCACAAAGCCAGCCCTGTCAGTGCTCTCAACACACAGCCTGCACTGCCAGTGCTCCCCACACAGCCAGCACTGTCAGTGCTCCCCACACAGCCAGCACTGCCAGTGCTCCCCACGCAGCCAGCACTGTCAGTGCTCCCACCACACAGCCAGCACTCTCAGTGCTCCCTTCCTCACAGTCAGCACTGCCAGTGCTCCCACCACACAGCCAGCAGTGTCAGTGCTCCCACAACACAGCCTGCTCTGTCAGTGCTCCCCCCACACTGCCAGCAATGTCAGTGCTCCCCACACAGCCAGCACTGTCAGTGCTCTCAACACACAGCCTGCACTGTCAGTACTCTCAACACACAGCCAGCACTGTCAGTGCCCCCACCACACAGCCAGCACTGTCAGTGCTCCCCCACACAGCCTGCACTGTCAGTGCTCCCGCACACAGCCAGCACTGTCAGTGCCCCCTGCACACAGCCAGCACTGTCAGTGCTCCCAACACAGAGCCAGCACTGTCAGTGCTCCCACTACGCAGCCAGCACTGTTAGTGCTCCCACCACACAGCCAGCACTCTCAGTGCTCCCTTCCACACAGCCAGCACTGCCAGTGCTCCCACCACACACAAGCACTGTCAGTGCTCCCACAACACAGCCAGCTCTGTCAGTGCACCCCCACACTGCCAGCACTGACAGTGCTCCCCACACAGCCAGCACTGTCAGTGCTCCCCCACTCAGCCAGCACTGTCAGTGCTCCCACCACACAGCCAGCACTGTCAGTGATATCAACACACAGCCAGCACTGCCAGTGCTCCCCCACACATCCAGCACTGTCAGTGCTCCCCACACAGCCAGCACTGCCAGTGCTCCCCACACAGCCAGCACTGTCAGTGCTCCCCCACACAGCCAGCACTGTCAGTGCTCCCACCACACAGCCAGCACTGTCAGTGCTCCCACCACACAGCCAGCATTGTCAGTGATCCCCCCACACAGCCAGCACTGTCAGTGCTCCTACCACACAGCAAGCACTGTCAGTGCTCCCCCCACACAGCCAGCACTGTCAGTGCTACCTCACAAAGCCAGCACTGCCAGCGCACCCTCCCCGACAGCCGGCACTGCCAGTGTTCCCTCACACTGCCAGCACTGCCAGTGCTCCTACCACACAGCAAGCACTGTTAGTGCTCCAACCACGCAGCCAGCACTGACAGTGCTCCCCTCACAGCCAGCACTGCCTGTGCTCCCCTCACAGCCAGCACTGCCAGTGCTTCCCTCACAGCCTGCACTGCCAGTGCTCCCCACACAGCCAACACTGCCAGTGCTCGCTCATACAGCCAGCACTGCCAGTGCTCCCTCACATAGCCAGCACTGCCAGCGCTCCCTCCCCGACAGCCAGCACTCCCAGTGCTCCCTCACACAGCCAGCACAGCCAGCGCTCCCTCCCCCACAGCCTGCAGTGTCAGTGCTCCCCCACACAGCCAGCACTGTCAGTGCTCCCCCCACACAGCCAGCAGTGCAAGTGCACCCCCCACACAGCCAGCACAGTCAGTGCTACCACAACACAGCCAGCACTGTCAGTGCTCCCACAACACAGCCAGCACTGTCAGTGCTCCCCCCACACAGCCAGCACTGTCAGTGCTCCCCCACACAGCCAGCACAGTCAGTGCTACCACAACACAGCCAGCACTGTCAGTGCTCCCCCACACAGCCAGCACTGTCAGTGCTCCCACCACACAGCCAGCACTGTCAGTGCACCCACCAAACAGCCAGCACTGTCAGTGCACCCCCACACAGCCAGCACTGTCAGTACTCCCATCACACAGCCAGCACTGTCAGTGCTCCCCCACACAGCCAACACAGTCAGTGCTCCCACCACACGCCAGCACCGTCAGTGCTCCCACCACACAGCCAGCACAGTCAGTGCTCCCACCACTCAGCCAGCACTGTCAGTGCTCCCCCACACAGCCAGCTCTGCCAGTGCTCCCCACACAGCCAGAACTGCAAGTGCTCTCCCCACACACCCAGCACTGCCAATGCTCCCCACAGAGCCAGCACTGTCAGTGCTGCCCCACACAGCCAGCACTGTCAGTGCTCCCACCACACAGCCAGCACTGTCAGTGCTCCCACCTCACAACCAGCACTGTCAGTGCTCCCCCCACTCAGCCAGCACTGTCAGTGCTCCCCCACACAGCCAGCTCTGCCAGTGCTCCCCACACAGCCAGCACTGCAAGTGCTCCCCCCACACATCCAGCACTGCCAATGCTCCCCACAGAGCCAGCACTGTCAGTGCTGCCCCACACAGCCAGCACTGTCAGTGCTCCCACCACACAGCCAGCACTGTCAGTGCTCCCACCTCACAACCAGCACTGTCAGTGCTCCCCCCACACAGCCAGCACTGTCAGTGCTCCCACCACACAGCCAGCACTGTCAGTGCTCCCCCCACACAGCCAGCACCGTCAGTGGACCCTACACACAGCCAGCACTGCCAGTTCTCCCCACACAGCCAGCACTGTCAGTGCTCCCGTCACAGAGCCAGCACTGTCAGTGCTCCCAACACAGAGCCAGCACTGTCAGTGCTCCCACCACACAGCCAGCACTGTCAGTGCTCCTACTACACAGCCAGCACTGTCAGTGATCCCACCACACAGCCAGCGCTCTCAGTGCTCCCTTCCACACAGCCAGCACTGCCAGTGCTCCCCCACACAGCCAGCACTGTCAGTGCTCCCTACACACAGCCAGCACTGTCAGTGCTCCCACCACACAGCCAGCACTGTCAGTGCTCTCAACACACAGCCAGCACTGTCAGTGCTCCCTCACACAGCCAGCACTGTCAGTGCTCCCACCGCACAGCCAGCACTGTCAGTGCTCCCCACACAGCCAGCACTGTCAGTGTCCCTTGCACACAGCCAGCACTGTCAGTGCTCCCAACACAGAGCCAGCACTGTCAGTGCTCCCACCACACAGCCAGCACTGTCAGTGCTCCCACCACACAGCAAGCACGCTCAGTGCTCCCTTCCACACAGCCAGCACTGCCAGTGCTCCCACCACACAGCCAGAACTGTCAGTGCTCCCACAACACAGCCAGCTCTGTCAGTGCTCCCCCACACTGCCAGCACTGTCAGTGCTCCCCACACAGACAGCACTGTCAGTGCTCCCCACACAGGCAGCACTGTCAGTGCTCCCTACACACAGCCAGCACTGTCAGTGCTCTCAACACACAGCCAGCACTGTCAGTGCTCTCAACACACTGGCAGCACTGTCAGTGCTCCCTCACACAGCCAGCACTGTCAGTGCTCCCACCACACAGCCAGCACTGTCAGTGCTCCCCCACACAGCCAGCACTGTCAGTGCCCCCTGCACACAGCCAGCACTGTCAGTGCTCCCAATACAGAGCCAGCACTGTCAGTGCTCCCACCACACAGCCAGCACTGTCAGTGCTCCCACCACACAGCCAGCACTCTCAGTGCTCCCTTCCACACAGCCAGCACTGCCAGTGCTCCCACCACACAGCCAGCACTGTCAGTGCTCCCACAACACAGCCAGCTCTGTCAGTGCTCCCCCCACACTGCCAGCACTGTCAGTGCTCCCCACACAGCCAGCACTGTCAGTGCTCCCCCCACACAGCCAGCACTGTCAGTGCTCCCACCACACAGCCAGCACTGTCAGTGCTCCCCCCACACAGCCAGCACCGTCAGTGGACCCTACACACAGCCAGCACTGCCAGTTCTCCCCACACAGCCAGCACTGTCAGTGCTCCCGTCACAGAGCCAGCACTGTCAGTGCTCCCAACACAGAGCCAGCACTGTCAGTGCTCCCACCACACAGCCAGCACTGTCAGTGCTCCTACTACACAGCCAGCACTGTCAGTGATCCCACCACACAGCCAGCGCTCTCAGTGCTCCCTTCCACACAGCCAGCACTGCCAGTGCTCCCCCACACAGCCAGCACTGTCAGTGCTCCCTACACACAGCCAGCACTGTCAGTGCTCCCACCACACAGCCAGCACTGTCAGTGCTCTCAACACACAGCCAGCACTGTCAGTGCTCCCTCACACAGCCAGCACTGTCAGTGCTCCCACCGCACAGCCAGCACTGTCAGTGCTCCCCACACAGCCAGCACTGTCAGTGTCCCTTGCACACAGCCAGCACTGTCAGTGCTCCCAACACAGAGCCAGCACTGTCAGTGCTCCCACCACACAGCCAGCACTGTCAGTGCTCCCACCACACAGCAAGCACGCTCAGTGCTCCCTTCCACACAGCCAGCACTGCCAGTGCTCCCACCACACAGCCAGAACTGTCAGTGCTCCCACAACACAGCCAGCTCTGTCAGTGCTCCCCCACACTGCCAGCACTGTCAGTGCTCCCCACACAGACAGCACTGTCAGTGCTCCCCACACAGGCAGCACTGTCAGTGCTCCCTACACACAGCCAGCACTGTCAGTGCTCTCAACACACAGCCAGCACTGTCAGTGCTCTCAACACACAGCCAGCACTGTCAGTGCTCCCTCACACAGCCAGCACTGTCAGTGCTCCCACCACACAGCCAGCACTGTCAGTGCTCCCCCACACAGCCAGCACTGTCAGTGCCCCCTGCACACAGCCAGCACTGTCAGTGCTCCCAATACAGAGCCAGCACTGTCAGTGCTCCCACCACACAGCCAGCACTGTCAGTGCTCCCACCACACAGCCAGCACTCTCAGTGCTCCCTTCCACACAGCCAGCACTGCCAGTGCTCCCACCACACAGCCAGCACTGTCAGTGCTCCCACAACACAGCCAGCTCTGTCAGTGCTCCCCCCACACTGCCAGCACTGTCAGTGCTCCCCACACAGCCAGCACTGTCAGTGCTCCCAACACACAGCCAGCACTGTCAGTGCTCCCACCACAAAGCCAGCCCTGTCAGTGCTCTCAACACACAGCCTGCACTGCCAGTGCTCCCCCACACAGCCAGCACTGTCAGTGCTCCCCACACAGCCAGCACTGCCAGTGCTCCCCACGCAGCCAGCACTGTCAGTGCTCCCCCACACAGCCAGCACTGTCAGTGCTCCCACCACACAGCCAGCACTGTCAGTGCTCCCCCCACACAGCCAGCACTGCCAGTGCTCCCTCACAAAGCCAGCACTGCCAGCGCTCCCTCCGCCACAGCCAGCACTGCCAGTGCTCCCACCACACAGCAAGCACTGTCAGTGCTCCCCCACACAGCCAGCACTGCAAGTGCTCCCCCATACAGCCAGTACTGCCAGAGCTCCCCCACACAGCCAGCAGTGTCAGTGCTCCCCACACAGCCAGTATGGTCAGTGTTGCCCCACACAGCCAGCACTGTCAGTGCTCCCCCACACAGCAAGCACTGTCAGTGCTCCCACCACACAGCCAGCACTGTCAGTGCTCCCACGACACAGCCAGCACTGTCAGTGATCCCCCACACAGCCAGCACTGCCAGTGCTCCTCTCACACAGCCAGCACTGCAAGTGCTCCCTCACAAAGCCAGCACTGCCAGCGCACCCTCCCCCACAGCCTGCACTGTCAGTGCTCCCCCACACAGCCAGCACTGTCAGAGCTCCCCCACACAGCCAGCACTGTCAGTGCTCCCCACACAGCCAGCACTGCCAGTGCTCCACACAGCCAGCACTGTCAGTGCTCCCACCACACAGCCAGCACTGTCAGTGCTCCCACCACACAGCCAGCACTGTCAGTGATCCCCCCACACAGCCAGCACTGTCAGTGCTCCTACCACACAGCAAGCACTTCAGTGCTCCCCCCACACAGCCAGCACTGTCAGTGCTACCTCACAAAGCCAGCACTGCCAGCGCACCCTCCCCGACAGCCGGCACTGCCAGTGTTCCCTCACACTGCCAGCACTGCCAGTGCTCCTACCACACAGCAAGCACTGTTAGTGCTCCAACCACGCAGCCAGCACTGACAGTGCTCCCCTCACAGCCAGAACTGCCTGTGCTCCCCTCACAGCCAGCACTGCCTGTGCTCCCCTCACACCCAGCACTGCCAGTGCTTCCCTCACAGCCTGCACTGCCAGTGCTCCCCACACAGCCAACACTGCCAGTGCTCGCTCATACAGCCAGCACTGCCAGTGCTCCCTCACATAGCCAGAACTGCCAGCGCTCCCTCCCCGACAGCCAGCACGCCCAGTGCTCCCTCACACAGCCAGCACAGCCAGCGCTCCCTCCCCCACAGCCTGCAGTGTCAGTGCTCCCCCACACAGCCAGCACTGTCAGTGCTCCCCCCACACAGCCAGCAGTGCAAGTGCACCCCCCACACAGCCAGCACAGTCAGTGCTACCACAACACAGCCAGCACTGTCAGTGCTCCCACAACACAGCCAGCACTGTCAGTGCTCCCCCCACACAGCCAGCACTGTCAGTGCTCCCCCACACAGCCAGCACAGTCAGTGCTACCACAACACAGCCAGCACTGTCAGTGCTCCCCCACACAGCCAGCACTGTCAGTGCTCCCACCACACAGCCAGCACTGTCAGTGCACCCACCAAACAGCCAGCACTGTCAGTGCACCCCCACACAGCCAGCACTGTCAGTACTCCCATCACACAGCCAGCACTGTCAGTGCTCCCCCACACAGCCAACACAGTCAGTGCTCCCACCACACGCCAGCACCGTCAGTGCTCCCACCACACAGCCAGCACAGTCAGTGCTCCCACCACTCAGCCAGCACTGTCAGTGCTCCCCCACACAGCCAGCTCTGCCAGTGCTCCCCACACAGCCAGAACTGCAAGTGCTCCCCCCACACACCCAGCACTGCCAATGCTCCCCACAGAGCCAGCACTGTCAGTGCTGCCCCACACAGCCAGCACTGTCAGTGCTCCCACCACACAGCCAGCACTGTCAGTGCTCCCACCTCACAACCAGCACTGTCAGTGCTCCCCCCACTCAGCCAGCACTGTCAGTGCTCCCCCACACAGCCAGCTCTGCCAGTGCTCCCCACACAGCCAGCACTGCAAGTGCTCCCCCCACACATCCAGCACTGCCAATGCTCCCCACAGAGCCAGCACTGTCAGTGCTGCCCCACACAGCCAGCACTGTCAGTGCTCCCACCACACAGCCAGCACTGTCAGTGCTCCCACCTCACAACCAGCACTGTCAGTGCTCCCCCCACACAGCCAGCACTGTCAGTGCTCCCACCACACAGCCAGCACTGTCAGTGCTCCCCCCACACAGCCAGCACCGTCAGTGGACCCTACACACAGCCAGCACTGCCAGTTCTCCCCACACAGCCAGCACTGTCAGTGCTCCCGTCACAGAGCCAGCACTGACAGTGCTCCCCCCACTCAGCCAGCACTGTCAGTGCTCCTACTACACAGCCAGCACTGTCAGTGATCCCACCACACAGCCAGCGCTCTCAGTGCTCCCTTCCACACAGCCAGCACTGCCAGTGCTCCCCACACAGCCAGCACTGTCAGTGCTCCCTACACACAGCCAGCACTGTCAGTGCTCCCACCACACAGCCAGCACTGTCTGTGCTCTCAACACACAGCCAGCACTGTCAGTGCTCCCTCACACAGCGAGCACTGTCAGTGCTCCCACCGCACAGCCAGCACTGTCAGTGCTCCCCACACAGCCAGCACTGTCAGTGTCCCTTGCACACAGCCAGCACTGTCAGTGCTCCCAACACAGAGCCAGCACTGTCAGTGCTCCCACCACACAGCCAGCACTGTCAGTGCTCCCACCACACAGCCAGCACGCTCAGTGCTCCCTTCCACACAGCCAGCACTGCCAGTGCTCCCACCACACAGCCAGAACTGTCAGTGCTCCCACAACACAGCCAGCTCTGTCAGTGCTCCCCCACACTGCCAGCACTGTCAGTGCTCCCCACACAGACAGCACTGTCAGTGCTCCCCACACAGGCAGCACTGTCAGTGCTCCCTACACACAGCCAGCACTGTCAGTGCTCTCAACACACAGCCAGCACTGTCAGTGCTCTCAACACACAGCCAGCACTGTCAGTGCTCCCTCACACAGCCAGCACTGTCAGTGCTCCCACCACACAGCCAGCACTGTCAGTGCTCCCCCACACAGCCAGCACTGTCAGTGCCCCCTGCACACAGCCAGCACTGTCAGTGCTCCCAATACAGAGCCAGCACTGTCAGTGCTCCCACCACACAGCCAGCACTGTCAGTGCTCCCACCACACAGCCAGCACTCTCAGTGCTCCCTTCCACACAGCCAGCACTGCCAGTGCTCCCACCACACAGCCAGCACTGTCAGTGCTCCCCACACAGCCAGCACTGTCAGTGCTCCCAACACACAGCCAGCACTGTCAGTGCTCCCACCACAAAGCCAGCCCTGTCAGTGCTCTCAACACACAGCCTGCACTGCCAGTGCTCCCCCACACAGCCAGCACTGTCAGTGCTCCCCACACAGCCAGCACTGCCAGTGCTCCCCACGCAGCCAGCACTGTCAGTGCTCCCCCACACAGCCAGCACTGTCAGTGCTCCTACCACACAGCCAGCACTGTCAGTGCTCCCCCCACACAGCCAGCACTGCCAGTGCTCCCTCACAAAGCCAGCACTGCCAGCGCTCCCTCCGCCACAGCCAGCACTGCCAGTGCTCCCACCACACAGCAAGCACTGTCAGTGCTCCCCCACACAGCCAGCACTGCAAGTGCTCCCCCATACAGCCAGTACTGCCAGAGCTCCCCCACACAGCCAGCAGTGTCAGTGCTCCCCACACAGCCAGTATGGTCAGTGTTGCCCCACACAGCCAGCACTGTCAGTGCTCCCCCACACAGCAAGCACTGTCAGTGCTCCCACCACACAGCCAGCACTGTCAGTGCTCCCACGACACAGCCAGCACTGTCAGTGATCCCCCCACACAGCCAGCACTGCCAGTGCTCCTCTCACACAGCCAGCACTGCAAGTGCTCCCTCACAAAGCCAGCACTGCCAGCGCACCCTCCCCCACAGCCTGCACTGTCAGTGCTCCCCCACACAGCCAGCACTGTCAGAGCTCCCCCACACAGCCAGCAACGTCAGTGCTCCCCACACAGCCAGCACTGTCAGTGCTTCCCCACCCAGCCAGCACAGTCAGTGCTCCCACCACACGCCAGCACTGTCAGTGCTCCCACCACACAGCCAGCACTGTCAGTGCTCCCACCACACAGCCAGCACTGTCAGTGCTCCCACCTCACAACCAGCACTGTCAGTGCTCCCCCCACTCAGCCAGCACTGTCAGTGCTCCCCCACACAGCCAGCTCTGCCAGTGCTCCCCACACAGCCAGCACTGCAAGTGCTCCCCCCACACATCCAGCACTGCCAATGCTCCCCACAGAGCCAGCACTGTCAGTGCTGCCCCACACAGCCAGCACTGTCAGTGCTCCCACCACACAGCCAGCACTGTCAGTGCTCCCACCTCACAACCAGCACTGTCAGTGCTCCCCCCACACAGCCAGCACTGTCAGTGCTCCCACCACACAGCCAGCACTGTCAGTGCTCCCCCCACACAGCCAGCACTGTCAGTGCTCCCCCCACACAGCCAGCACCGTCAGTGGACCCTACACACAGCCAGCACTGCCAGTTCTCCCCACACAGCCAGCACTGTCAGTGCTCCCGTCACAGAGCCAGCACTGACAGTGCTCCCCCACTCAGCCAGCACTGTCAGTGCTCCTACTACACAGCCAGCACTGTCAGTGCTCCCACCACACGGCCAGCACTGTCAGTGATCCCACCACACAGCCAGCGCTCTCATTGCTCCCTTCCACACAGCCAGCACTGCCAGTGCTCCCCCACACAGCCAGCACTGTCAGTGCTCCCTACACACAGCCAGCACTGCCAGTGCTCCCACCACACAGCCAGCACTATCAGTGCTCTCAACACACAGCCAGCACAGTCAGTGCTCCCTCACACAGCCAGCACTGTCAGTGCTCCCATCGCACAGCCAGCACTGTCGGTGCTCCCCACACAGCCAGCACTGTCAGTGTCCCTTGCACACAGCCAGCACTGTCTGTGCTCCCAACACAGAGCCAGCACTGTCAGTGCTCCCACCACACAGCCAGCACTGTCAGTGCTCCCACCACACAGCCAGCACGCTCAGTGCTCCCTTCCACACAGCCAGCACTGCCAATGCTCCCACCACACAGCCAGAACTGTCAGTGCTCCCACAACACAGCCAGCTCTGTCAGAGCTCCCCCACACTGCCAGCACTGTCAGTGCTCCCCACACAGCCAGCACTGTCAGTGCTCCCCACACAGCCAGCACTGTCAGTGCTCCCTACACACAGCCAGCACTGTCAGTGCTCCCCACACAGCCAGCACTGTCAGTGCTTCCCCACCCAGCTAGCACAGTCAGTGCTCCCACCACACAGCCAGCACAGTCAGTGCTCCCCCCACACAGCCAGCACTGTCAGTGCTCCCCACACAGCCAGCACTGTCAGTGCTCCCTACACACAGCCAGCACTGTCAGTGCTCCCCACACAGCCAGCACTGTCAGTGCTTCCCCACCCAGCCAGCACAGTCAGTGCTCCCACCACACAGCCAGCACAGTCAGTGCTCCCCCACACAGCCAGCACTGTCAGTGGTCCCTACACACAGCCAGCACTGTCAGTGCTCCCACCACAAGGCCAGCATTGTCAGTGCTCCCAACACACAGCCAGCACTGTCAGTGCTCCCTTCAACACAGCCAGCACTCTCAGTGCTCCCTTCAACACAGCCAGCACTGCCAGTGCTCCTACCACACAACCAGCACTGTCAGTACTCCCACAACACAGCCTGCTCTGTCAGTGCTCCCCCACACTGCCAGCAGTGTCAGTGCTCCCCACACAGCCAGCACTGTCAGTGTTCCCCACACAGCAAGCACTGTCAGTGCTCCCTAAACACAGCCAGCACTGTCAGTGCTCTCAACACACAGCCAGCACTGTCAGTGCTCTCAACACACAGCCAGCACTGTCAGTGCTCCCTCACACAGCCAGCACTGTCAGTGCTCCCACCACACAGCCAGCACTGTCAGTGCTCCCCCACACAGCCAGCACTCTCAGTGCCCCCTGCACACAGCCAGCACTGTCAGTGCTCCCAACACAGAGCCAGCACTGTCAGTGCTCCCACCACACAGCCAGCACTGTCAGTGCTCCCACCACACAGCCAGCACTCTCAGTGCTCCCTTCCACACAGCCAGAACTGCCAGTGCTCCCAAAACACAGCCAGCACTGCCAGTGCTCCCACCACACAGCCAGCACTGTCAGTGCTCCCACAACACAGCCAGCTCTCTCAGTACTCCCCCCACACTGCCAGCACTGTCAGTCCTCCCCACACAGCCAGCACTGCAAGTGCACCCCCCACACATCCAGCACTGCCAATGCTCCCCACAGAGCCAGCACTGCCAGTGCTGCCCCACACAGCCAGCACTGTCAGTGCTCCCACCACACAGCCAGCACTGTCAGTGCTCCCCCCACACAGCCAGCACTGTCAGTGCTCCCACCACACAGCCAGCACTGTCAGTGCTCCCCCACACAGCCAGCACCGTCAGTGGTCCCTACACACAGCCAGCACTGCCAGTTCTCCCCACACAGCCAGCACTGTCAGTGCTCCCGTCACAGAGCCAGCACTGACAGTGCTCCCCCCACTCAGCCAGCACTGTCAGTGCTCCTACTACACAGCCAGCACTGTCAGTGCTCCCACCACACGGCCAGCACTGTCAGTGATCCCACCACACAGCCAGCGCTCTCAGTGCTCCCTTCCACACAGCCAGCACTGCCAGTGCTCCCCCACACAGCCAGCACTGTCAGTGCTCCCTACACACAGCCAGCACTGCCAGTGCTCCCACCACACAGCCAGCACTGTCAGTGCTCTCAACACACAGCCAGCACTGTCAGTGCTCCCTCACACAGCCAGCACTGTCAGTGCTCCCATCGTACAGCCAGCACTGTCAGTGCTCCCCACACAGCCAGCACTGTCAGTGTCCCTTGCACACAGCCAGCACTGTCTGTGCTCCCAACACAGAGCCAGCACTGTCAGTGCTCCCACCACACAGCCAGCACTGTCAGTGCTCCCACCACACAGCCAGCACGCTCAGTGCTCCCTTCCACACAGCCAGCACTGCCAGTGCTCCCACCACACAGCCAGAACTGTCAGTGCTCCCACAACACAGCCAGCTCTGTCAGTGCTCCCCCACACTGCCACCACTGTCAGTGCTCCCCACACAGCCAGCACTGTCAGTGCTCCCCACACAGCCAGCACTGTCAGTGCTCCCTACACACAGCCAGCACTGTCAGTGGTCTCAACACACAGCCAGCACTGTCAGTGCTCTCAACACACAGCCAGCACTGTCAGTGCTCCCTCACACAGCCAGCACTTTCAGTGCTCCCACCACACAGCCAGCACTGTCAGTGCTCCCCCACACAGCCAGCACTGTCAGTGCCCCCTGCACACAGCCAGCACTGTCAGTGCTCCCAATACAGAGCCAGCACTGTCAGTGCTCCCAGCACACAGCCAGCACTGTCAGTGCTCCCACCACACAGCCAGCACTCTCAGTGCTCCCTTCCACACAGCCAGCACTGCCAGTGCTCCCACCACCCAGCCAGCACTGTCAGTGCTCCCACAACACAGCCAACTCTGTCAGTGCTCCCCCCACACTGCCAGCACTGTCAGTGCTCCCCACACAGCCAGCACTGTCAGTGCTCCCAACACACAGCCAGCACTGTCAGTGCTCCCACCACACAGCCAGCCCTGTCAGTGCTCTCAACACACAGCCTGCACTGCCAGTGCTCCCCCACACAGCCAGCACTGTCAGTGCTCCCCACACAGCCAGCACTGCCAGTGCTCCCCACGCAGCCAGCACTGTCAGTGCTCCCCCACACAGCCAGCACTGTCAGTGCTCCCACCACACAGCCAGCACTGTCAGTGCTCCCCCCACACAGCCAGCACTGCCAGTGCTCCCTCACAAAGCCAGCACTGCCAGCGCTCCCTCCGCCACAGCCAGCACTGCCAGTGCTCCCACCACACAGCAAGCACTGTCAGTGCTCCCCCACACAGCCAGCACTGCAAGTGCTCCCCCATACAGCCAGCACTGCCAGAGCTCCCCCACACAGCCAGCAGTGTCAGTGCTCCCCACACAGCCAGTATGGTCAGTGTTGCCCCACACAGCCAGCACTGTCAGTGCTCCCCCACACAGCAAGCACTGTCAGTGCTCCCACCACACAGCCAGCACTGTCAGTGCTCCCACGACACAGCCAGCACTGTCAGTGATCCCCCCACACAGCCAGCACTGCCAGTGCTCCTCTCACACAGCCAGCACTGCAAGTGCTCCCTCACAAAGCCAGCACTGCCAGCGCACCCTCCCCCACAGCCTGCACTGTCAGTGCTACCCCACACAGCCAGCACTGTCAGTGCTCCCCCACACAGCCAGCACTGTCAGTGCTCCCCACACAGCCAGCACTGTCAGTGCTTCCCCACACAGCCAGCACAGTCAGTGCTCCCACAACACGGCCAGCACTGTCAGTGCTCCCACACACAACCAGCACTGCCAGTGCTCCCCACACAGCTTGCACTGCAAGTGCTCCCCCCACACAGACAGCACTGCCAGTGCTCCCCACAGAGCCAGCACTATCAGTGCTGCCCCACACAGCCAGCACTGTCAGTGCTCCCACCACACAGCCAGCACTGTCAGTGCTCCCACCACACAACCAGCACTGTCAGTGCTCCCCCCACACAGCCAGCACTGTCAGTGCTCCAACCACACAGCCAGCACAGTCAGTGCTCCCCCCACACAGCCAGCACTGTCAGTGGTCCCTACACCCAGCAAGCAATGTCAGTGCTCCCGCCTCACAGCCAGCACTGACAGTGCTCCTACTACGCAGCCAGTACTGTCAGTGCTCCCACCACACGGCCAGCACTGTCAGTGCTCCCAACACACAGCCAGCACTCTCAGTGCTCCCTTCAACACAGCCAGCACTCTCAGTGCTCCCTTCAACACAGCCAGCACTGCCAGTGCTCCCACCACACAGCCAGCACTGTCAGTACTCCCACAACTCATCCTGCTCTGTCAGTGCTCCCCCCACACTGCCAGCACTGTCAGTGCTCCCCACACAGCCAGCACTGTCAGTGTTCCCCACACAGCCAGCACTGTCAGTGCTCCCTACACACAGCCAGCACTGTCAGTGCTCTCAACACACAGCCAGCACTGTCAGTGCTCTCAACACACAGCCAGCACTGTCAGTGCTCCCTCACACAGCCAGCACTGTCAGTGCTCCCACCACACAGCCAGCACTGTTAGTGCTCCCCCACACAGCCAGCACTCTCAGAGCCCCCTGCACACAGCCAGCACTGTCAGTGCTCCCAACACAGAGCCAGCACTGTCAGTGCTCCCACCACACAGCCAGCACTGTCAGTGCTCCCACCACACAGCCAGCACTCTCAGTGCTCCCTTCCACACAGCCAGCACTGCCAGTGCTCCCACCACACAGCCAGCACTGCCAGTGCTCCCACCACACGGCCAGCACTGTCAGTGCTCCCACAACACAGCCAGCTCTGTCAGTACTCCCCCCACACTGCCAGCACTGTCAGTCCTCCCCACACAGCCAACAATGTCAGTGCTCCCCCACACAGCCAGCACTGTCAGTGCTCCCACCACACAGCCAGCACTGTCAGTGATCCCCCCACACAGCCAGCACTGTCAGTGCTCCCATCACACAGCCAGCACTGTCAATGCTCCCACCACACTGCCAGCGCTGTCAGTGCTCCCACCACACAGCCAGCACTGTCAGTGCTCCCCCACACAGCCAGCACTGCCAGTGCTCCCCACACAGCCAGCACTGTCAGTGCTCCCCACACAGCCAGTATGGTCAGTGCTCCCCCTCACAGCAAGCACTGTCAGTGCTCCCACCACACAGTCAGCACTGCCAGTGCTCCTCTCACACAGCCAGCACTGCAAGTGCTCCCACCACACAGCCAGCACTGCCAGTGCTCCCACCACACAGCCAGCACTGTCAGTGCTTCCACAACACAGCCAGCTCTGTCAGTACTCCCCCCACACTGCCAGCACTGTCAGTCCTCCCCACACAGCCAGCACTGTCAGTGCTCCCCCACACAGCCAGCACTGTCAGTGCTCCCACCACACAGCCAGCACTGTCAGTGATCCCCCCACACAGCCAGCACTGTCAGTGCTCCCATCACACAGCCAGCACTGTCAATGCTCCCACCACACAGCCAGCACTGTCAATGCTCCCACCACACTGCCAGCGCTGTCAGTGCTCCCACCACACAGCCAGCACTGTCAGTGCTCCCCCCACACAGCCAGCACTGCCAGTGCTCCCACCACACAGCAAGCCCTGTCAGAGCTCCCCCACACAGCCAGCACTGCCAGAGCTCCCCCACACAGCCAGCAGTGTCAGTGCTCCCCACACCGCCAGTATGGTCAGTGTTGCCCCACACAGCCAGCACTGTCAGTGCTCCCCCACACAGCAAGCACTGTCAGTGCTCCCACCACACAGCCAGCACTGTCAGTGCTCCCACGACACAGCCAGCACTGTCAGTGATCCCCCCACACAGCCAGCACTGCCAGTGCTCCTCTCACACAGCCAGCACTGCAAGTGCTCCCTCACAAAGCCAGCACTGCCAGCGCACCCTCCCCCACAGCCTGCACTGTCAGTGCTCCCCCACACAGCCAGCACTGTCAGTGCTCCCCCACACAGCCAGCACTGTCAGTGCTCCCCACACAGCCAACACTGTCAGTGCTTCCCCACACAGCCAGCACAGTCAGTGCTCCCACCACACAGCCAGCACTGTTAGTGCTCCCACAACACGGCCAGCACTGTCAGTGCTCCCCCACACAACCAGCACTGCCAGTGCTCCCCACACAGCTTGCACTGCAAGTGCTCCCCCCACACAGACAGCACTGCCAGTGCTCCCCACAGAGCCAGCACTATCAGTGCTGCCCCACACAGCCAGCACTGTCAGTGCTCCCACCACACAGCCAGCACTGTCAGTGCTCCCACCACACAACCAGCACTGTCAGTGCTCCCCCCACACAGCCAGCACTGTCAGTGCTCCAACCACACAGCCAGCACAGTCAGTGCTCCCCCCACACAGCCAGCACTGTCAGTGGTCCCTACACACAGCCAGCAATGTCAGTGCTCCCGCCTCACAGCCAGCACTGACAGTGCTCCTACTACGCAGCCAGCACTGTCAGTGCTCCCACCACACGGCCAGCACTGTCAGTGCTCCCAACACACAGCCAGCACTCTCAGTGCTCCCTTCAACACAGCCAGCACTCTCAGTGCTCCCTTCAACACAGCCAGCACTGCCAGTGCTCCCACCACACAGCCAGCACTGTCAGTACTCCCACAACACAGCCTGCTCTGTCAGTGCTCCCCCCACACTGCCAGCAGTGTCAGTGCTCCCCACACAGCCAGCACTGTCAGTGTTCCCCACACAGCCAGCACTGTCAGTGCTCCCTTCACACAGCCAGCACTGTCAGTGCTCTCAACACACAGCCAGCACTGTCAGTGCTCTCAACACACAGCCAGCACTGTCAGTGCTCCCTCACACAGCCAGCACTGTCAGTGCTCCCACCACACAGCCAGCACTGTCAGTGCTCCCCCACACAGCCAGCACTCTCAGAGCCCCCTGCACACAGCCAGCACTGTCAGTGCTCCCAACACAGAGCCAGCACTGTCAGTGCTCCCACCACGCAGCCAGCAATGTCAGTGCTCCCACCACACAGCCAGCACTCTCAGTGCTCCCTTCCACACAGCCAGCACTGCCAGTGCTCCCACCACACAGCCAGCACTGCCAGTGCTCCCACCACACAGCCAGCACTGTCAGTGCTCCCACAACACAGCCAGCTCTGTCAGTACTCCCCCCACACTGCCAGCACTGTCAGTCGTCCCCATACAGCCAACAATGTCAGTGCTCCCCCACACAGCCAGCACTGTCAGTGCTCCCACCACACAGCCAGCACTGTCAGTGATCCCCCCACACAGCCAGCACTGTCAGTGCTCCCATCACACAGCCAGCACTGTCAATGCTCCCACCACACTGCCAGCACTGTCAGTGCTCCCACCACACAGCCAGCACTGTCAGTGCTCCCCCCAAACAGCCAACACTGCCAGTGCTCCCACCACACAGCAAGCACTGTCAGTGCTCCCCCACACAGCCAGCAATGCAAGTGCTCCCCCATACATCCAGCACTGCCAGTGCTCCCACACAGCCAGCACTGTCAGTGCTCCCCACACAGCCAGTATGGTCAGTGCTGCCCCACACAGCCAGCACTGTCAGTGCTCCCCCACACAGCAAGCACTGTCAGTGCTCCCACCACACAGTCAGCACTGCCAGTGCTCCTCTCACACAGCCAGCACTGCAAGTGCTCCCACCACACAGCCAGCACTGCCAGTGCTCCCACCACACAGCCAGCACTGTCAGTGCTTCCACAACACAGCCAGCTCTGTCAGTACTCCCCCCACACTGCCAGCACTGTCAGTCCTCCCCACACAGCCAGCACTGTCAGTGCTCCCCCACACAGCCAGCACTGTCAGTGCTCCCACCACACAGCCAGCACTGTCAGTGATCCCCCCACACAGCCAGCACTGTCAGTGCTCCCATCACACTGCCAGCACTGTCAATGCTCCCACCACACTGCCAGCACTGCCAGTGCTCCCACCACACAGCAAGCACTGTCAGTGCTCCCCCACACAGCCAGCAATGCAAGTGCTCCCCCATACATCCAGCACTGCCAGTGCTCCCCACACAGCCAGCACTGTCAGTGGTCCCCACACAGCCAGTATGGTCAGTGCTGCCCCTCACAGCCAGCACTGTCAGTGCTCCCCCACACAGCAAGCACTGTCAGTGCTCCCACCACACAGTCAGCACTGCCAGTGCTCCTCTCACACAGCCAGCACTGCAAGTGCTCCCTCACAAAGCCAGCACTGCCAGCGCACCCTCCCCGACAGCCGGCACTGCCAGTGCTCCCTCACACAGCCAGCACTGCCAGTGCTCCTACCACGCAGCCAGCACTGACAGTGCTTCCCTCACAGCCAGAAGTGCCTGTGCTCCCCTCACAGCCAGCACTGTCAGTGCTCCCTCACATAGCCAGCACTGCCAGCGCTCCCTCCCCGACAGCCAGCACTGGCAGTGCTCCCTCACACAGCCAGCACAGCCAGCGCTCCCTCCCCCACAGCCTGCACTGTCAGTGCTCCCACACAGCCAGCACTGTCAGTGCTCCCCCACACAGCCAGCACTGTCAGTGCTACCACAACACAGCCAACACTGTCAGTGCTCCCCCACACAGCCAGCACTGTCAGTGCTCCCACCACACAGCCAGCACTGTCAGTGCTCCCACCAAACAGCCAGCACTGTCAGTGCTCCCCACACAGCCAGTACTGTCAGTGCTCCCATCACACAGCCAGCACTGTCAGTGCTCCCCCACACAGCCAGCACTGTCAGTGCTCCACACACAGCCAGCACTGTCAGTGCTTCCCCACACAGCCAGCACCGTCAGTGCTCCCACCACACGCCAGCACTGTCAGTGCTCCCACCACACAGCCACCAATGTCAGTGCTCCCACCACACGGCCAGCACTGTCAGTGCTCCCCCACACAGCCAGCACTGCCAGTGCTCCCCACACAGCTAGCTCTGCAAGTGCTCCCCCCACACAGACAGCACTGCCAGAGTTCCCACAGAGCCAGCAGTATCAGTGCTGCCCCACACAGCCAGCACTGTCAGTGCTCCCACCACACAGCCAGCACTGTCAGTGCTCCCACCACAAAACCAGCACTGTCAGTGCTCCCCGCACACAGCCAGCACTGTCAGTGCTCCCACCACACAGCCAGCACTGTCAGTGCTCCCCCACACAGCCAGCACTGTCAGTGGTCCCTACACACAGCCAGCAATGTCAGTGCTCCCGCCACACAGCCAGCACTGACAGTGCTCCCCCACTCAGCCAGCACTGTCAGTGCTCCTACTACGCAGCCAGCACTGTCAGTGCTCCCACCACACGGCCAGCACTGTCAGTGCTCCCACCACACAGCCAGCACGCTCAGTGCTCCCTTCCACACAGCCAGCACTGCCAGTGCTCCCACCACACAGCCAGAACTGTCAGTGCTCCCACAACACAGCCAGCTCTGTCAGTGCTCCCCCACACTGCCAGCACTGTCAGTGCTCCCCACACAGCCAGCACTGTCAGTGCTCCCCACACAGCCAGCACTGGCAGTGCTCCCTACACACAGCCAGCACTGTCAGTGCTCTCAACACACAGCCAGCACTGTCAGTGCTCTCAACACACAGCCAGCACTGTCAGTGCTCCCACAACACAGCCAGCTCTGTCAGTGCTCCCCCCACACTGCCAGCACTGTCAGTGCTCCCCACACAGCCAGCACTGTCAGTGCTCCCAACACACAGCCAGCACTGTCAGTGCTCCCACCACACAGCCAGCCCTGTCAGTGCTCTCAACACACAGCCTGCACTGCCAGTGCTCCCCCACACAGCCAGCACTGTCAGTGCTCCCCACACAGCCAGCACTGCCAGTGCTCCCCACGCAGCCAGCACTGTCAGTGCCCCCTGGACACAGCCAGCACTGTCAGTGCTCCCAATACAGAGCCAGCACTGTCAGTGCTCCCACCACACAGCCAGCACTGTCAGTGCTCCTACCACACAGCCAGCACTCTCAGTGCTCCCTTCCACACAGCCAGCACTGCCAGTGCTCCCACCACACAGCCAGCACTGTCAGGCTCCCACAACACAGCCAGCTCTGTCAGTGCTCCCCCCACACTGCCAGCACTGTCAGTGCTCCCCACACAGCCAGCACTGTCAGTGCTCCCAACACACAGCCAGCACTGTCAGTGCTCCCACCACACAGCCAGCCCTGTCAGTGCTCTCAACACACAGCCTGCACTGCCAGTGCTCCCCCACACAGCCAGCACTGTCAGTGCTCCCCACACAGCCAGCACTGCCAGTGCTCCCCACGCAGCCAGCACTGTCAGTGCTCCCCCACACAGCCAGCACTGTCAGTGCTCCCACCACACAGCCAGCACTGTCAGTGCTCCCCCCACACAGCCAGCACTGCCAGTGCTCCCTCACAAAGCCAGCAGTGCGAGCGCTCCCTCCGCCACAGCCAGCTCTGCCAGTGCTCCCACCACACAGCAAGCACTGTCAGTGCTCCCCCACACAGCCAGCACTGCAAGTGCTCCCCCATACAGCCAGCACTGCCAGAGCTCCCCCGCACAGCCAGCAGTGTCAGTGCTCCCCACACAGCCAGTATGGTCGGTGTTGCCCCACACAGCCAGCACTGTCAGTGCTCCCCCACACAGCAAGCACTGTCAGTGCACCCACCACACAGCCAGCACTGTCAGTGCTCCCACGACACAGCCAGCACTGTCAGCGATCCACCCACACAGCCAGCACTGCCAGTGCTCCTCTCACACAGCCAGCACTGCAAGTGCTCCCTCACAAAGCCAGCACTGCCAGCGCACCCTCCCCCACAGCCTGCACTGTCAGTGCTCCCCCACACAGCCAGCACTGTCAGTGCTCCCCCACACAGCCAGCACTGTCAGTGCTCCCCACACAGCCAGCACTGTCAGTGCTTCCCCACACAGCCAGCACAGTCAGTGCTCCCACCACACGCCAGCACTGTCAGTGCTCCCACCACACAGCCAGCACTGTCAGTGCTCCCACAACACGGCCAGCACTGTCAGTGCTCCCCCACACAACCAGCACTGCCAGTGCTCCCCACACAGCTTGCACTGCAAGTGCTCCCCCCACACAGACAGCACTGCCAGTGCTCCCCACAGAGCCAGCACTATCAGTGCTGCCCCACACAGCCAGCACTGTCAGTGCTCCCACCACACAGCCAGCACTGTCAGTGCTCCCACCACACAACCAGCACTGTCAGTGCTCCCCCCACACAGCCAGCACTGTCAGTGCTCCAACCACACAGCCAGCACAGTCAGTGCTCCCCCCACACAGCCAGCACTGTCAGTGGTCCCTACACACAGCCAGCAATGTCAGTGCTCCCGCCTCACAGCCAGCACTGACAGTGCTCCTACTACGCAGCCAGCACTGTCAGTGCTCCCACCACACGGCCAGCACTGTCAGTGCTCCCAACACACAGCCAGCACTCTCAGTGCTCCCTTCAACACAGCCAGCACTCTCAGTGCTCCCTTCAACACAGCCAGCACTGCCAGTGCTCCCACCACACAGCCAGCACTGTCAGTACTCCCACAACATAGCCTGCTCTGTCAGTGCTCCCCCCACATTGCCAGCAGTGTCAGTGCTCCCCACACAGCCAGCACTGTCAGTGTTCCCCACACAGCCAGCACTGTCAGTGCTCCCTACACACAGCCAGCACTGTCAGTGCTCTCAACACACAGCCAGCACTGTCAGTGCTCTCAACACATAGCCAGCACTGTCAGTGCTCCCTCACACAGCCAGCACTGTCAGTGCTCCCACCACACAGCCAGCACTGTCAGTGCTCCCTCACACAGCCAGCACTCTCAGTGCCCCCTGCACGCAGCCAGCACTGTCAGTGCTCCCAACACAGAGCCAGCACTGTCAGTGCTCCCACCACACAGCCAGCACTGCAAGTACTCCCCCATACAGCCAGCACTGCCAGAGCTCCCCCACACAGCCAGCAGTGTCAGTGCTCCCCACACAGCCAGTATGGTCAGTGTTGCCCCACACAGCCAGCACTGTCAGTGCTCCCCCACACAGCAAGCACTGTCAGTGCTCCCACCACACAGCCAGCACTGTCAGTGCTCCCACGACACAGCCAGCACTGTCAGTGATCCCCCCACACAGCCAGCACTGCCAGTGCTCCTCTCACACAGCCAGCACTGCAAGTGCTCCCTCACAAAGCCAGCACTGCCAGCGCACCCTCCCCCACAGCCTGCACTGTCAGTGCTCCCCCACACAGCCAGCACTGTCAGTGCTCCCCCACACAGCCAGCACTGTCAGTGCTCCCCACACAGCCAGCACTGTCAGTGCTTCCCCACACAGCCAGCACAGTCAGTGCTCCCACCACACGCCAGCACTGTCAGTGCTCCCACCACACAGCCAGCACTGTCAGTGCTCCCACAACACGGCCAGCACTGTCAGTGCTCCCCCACACAACCAGCACTGCCAGTGCTCCCCACACAGCTTGCACTGCAAGTGCTCCCCCCACACAGCCAACACTGCCAGTGCTCCCACCACACAGCAAGCACTGTCAGTGCTCCCCCACACAGCCAGCAATGCAAGTGCTCCCCCATACATCCAGCATTGCCAGTGCTCCCACACAGCCAGCACTGTCCGTGCTCCCCACACAGCCAGTATGGTCAGTGCTGCCCCACACAGCCAGCACTGTCAGTGCTCCCCCACACAGCAAGCACTGTCAGTGCTCCCACCACACAGTCAGCACTGCCAGTGCTCCTCTCACACAGCCAGCACTGCAAGTGCTCCCACCACACAGCCAGCACTGCCAGTGCTCCCACCACACAGCCAGCACTGTCAGTGCTTCCACAACACAGCCAGCTCTGTCAGTACTCCCACAACACATCCTGCTCTGTCAGTGCTCCCCCCACACTGCCAGCACTGTCAGTGCTCCCCACACAGCCAGCACTGTCAGTGTTCCCCACACAGCCAGCACTGTCAGTGCTCCCTACACACAGCCAGCACTGTCAGTGCTCTCAACACACAGCCAGCACTGTCAGTGCTCTCAACACACAGCCAGCACTGTCAGTGCTCCCTCACACAGCCAGCACTGTCAGTGCTCCCACCACACAGCCAGCACTGTTAGTGCTCCCCCACACAGCCAGCACTCTCAGAGCCCCCTGCACACAGCCAGCACTGTCAGTGCTCCCACCACACAGCCAGCACTGTCAGTGCTCCCACCACACAGCCAGCACTCTCAGTGCTCCCTTCCACACAGCCAGCACTGCCAGTGCTCCCACCACACAGCCAGCACTGCCAGTGCTCCCACCACACGGCCAGCACTGTCAGTGCTCCCACAACACAGCCAGCTCTGTCAGTACTCCCCCCACACTGCCAGCACTGTCAGTCCTCCCCACACAGCCAACAATGTCAGTGCTCCCCCACACAGCCAGCACTGTCAGTGCTCCCACCACACAGCCAGCACTGTCAGTGATCCCCCCACACAGCCAGCACTGTCAGTGCTCCCATCACACAGCCAGCACTGTCAATGCTCCCACCACACTGCCAGCGCTGTCAGTGCTCCCACCACACAGCCAGCACTGTCAGTGCTCCCCCACACAGCCAGCACTGCCAGTGCTCCCCACACAGCCAGCACTGTCAGTGCTCCCCACACAGCCAGTATGGTCAGTGCTCCCCCTCACAGCAAGCACTGTCAGTGCTCCCACCACACAGTCAGCACTGCCAGTGCTCCTCTCACACAGCCAGCACTGCAAGTGCTCCCACCACACAGCCAGCACTGCCAGTGCTCCCACCACACAGCCAGCACTGTCAGTGCTTCCACAACACAGCCAGCTCTGTCAGTACTCCCCCCACACTGCCAGCACTGTCAGTCCTCCCCACACAGCCAGCACTGTCAGTGCTCCCCCACACAGCCAGCACTGTCAGTGCTCCCACCACACAGCCAGCACTGTCAGTGATCCCCCCACACAGCCAGCACTGTCAGTGCTCCCATCACACAGCCAGCACTGTCAATGCTCCCACCACACAGCCAGCACTGTCAATGCTCCCACCACACTGCCAGCGCTGTCAGTGCTCCCACCACACAGCCAGCACTGTCAGTGCTCCCCCCACACAGCCAGCACTGCCAGTGCTCCCACCACACAGCAAGCACTGTCAGAGCTCCCCCACACAGCCAGCACTGCCAGAGCTCCCCCACACAGCCAGCAGTGTCAGTGCTCCCCACACCGCCAGTATGGTCAGTGTTGCCCCACACAGCCAGCACTGTCAGTGCTCCCCCACACAGCAAGCACTGTCAGTGCTCCCACCACACAGCCAGCACTGTCAGTGCTCCCACGACACAGCCAGCACTGTCAGTGATCCCCCCACACAGCCAGCACTGCCAGTGCTCCTCTCACACAGCCAGCACTGCAAGTGCTCCCTCACAAAGCCAGCACTGCCAGCGCACCCTCCCCCACAGCCTGCACTGTCAGTGCTCCCCCACACAGCCAGCACTGTCAGTGCTCCCCCACACAGCCAGCACTGTCAGTGCTCCCCACACAGCCAACACTGTCAGTGCTTCCCCACACAGCCAGCACAGTCAGTGCTCCCACCACACAGCCAGCACTGTTAGTGCTCCCACAACACGGCCAGCACTGTCAGTGCTCCCCCACACAACCAGCACTGCCAGTGCTCCCCACACAGCTTGCACTGCAAGTGCTCCCCCCACACAGACAGCACTGCCAGTGCTCCCCACAGAGCCAGCACTATCAGTGCTGCCCCACACAGCCAGCACTGTCAGTGCTCCCACCACACAGCCAGCACTGTCAGTGCTCCCACCACACAACCAGCACTGTCAGTGCTCCCTCACACAGCCAGCACTCTCAGTGCCCCCTGCACGCAGCCAGCACTGTCAGTGCTCCCAACACAGAGCCAGCACTGTCAGTGCTCCCACCACACAGCCAGCACTGCAAGTACTCCCCCATACAGCCAGCACTGCCAGAGCTCCCCCACACAGCCAGCAGTGTCAGTGCTCCCCACACAGCCAGTATGGTCAGTGTTGCCCCACACAGCCAGCACTGTCAGTGCTCCCCCACACAGCAAGCACTGTCAGTGCTCCCACCACACAGCCAGCACTGTCAGTGCTCCCACGACACAGCCAGCACTGTCAGTGATCCCCCCACACAGCCAGCACTGCCAGTGCTCCTCTCACACAGCCAGCACTGCAAGTGCTCCCTCACAAAGCCAGCACTGCCAGCGCACCCTCCCCCACAGCCTGCACTGTCAGTGCTCCCCCACACAGCCAGCACTGTCAGTGCTCCCCCACACAGCCAGCACTGTCAGTGCTCCCCACACAGCCAGCACTGTCAGTGCTTCCCCACACAGCCAGCACAGTCAGTGCTCCCACCACACGCCAGCACTGTCAGTGCTCCCACCACACAGCCAGCACTGTCAGTGCTCCCACAACACGGCCAGCACTGTCAGTGCTCCCCCACACAACCAGCACTGCCAGTGCTCCCCACACAACTTGCACTGCAAGTGCTCCCCCCACACAGCCAACACTGCCAGTGCTCCCACCACACAGCAAGCACTGTCAGTGCTCCCCCACACAGCCAGCAATGCAAGTGCTCCCCCATACATCCAGCACTGCCAGTGCTCCCACACAGCCAGCACTGTCAGTGCTCCCCACACAGCCAGTATGGTCAGTGCTGCCCCACACAGCCAGCACTGTCAGTGCTCCCCCACACAGCAAGCACTGTCAGTGCTCCCACCACACAGTCAGCACTGCCAGTGCTCCTCTCACACAGCCAGCACTGCAAGTGCTCCCACCACACAGCCAGCACTGCCAGTGCTCCCACCACACAGCCAGCACTGTCAGTGCTTCCACAACACAGCCAGCTCTGTCAGTACTCCCACAACACATCCTGCTCTGTCAGTGCTCCCCCCACACTGCCAGCACTGTCAGTGCTCCCCACACAGCCAGCACTGTCAGTGTTCCCCACACAGCCAGCACTGTCAGTGCTCCCTACACACAGCCAGCACTGTCAGTGCTCTCAACACACAGCCAGCACTGTCAGTGCTCTCAACACACAGCCAGCACTGTCAGTGCTCCCTCACACAGCCAGCACTGTCAGTGCTCCCACCACACAGCCAGCACTGTTAGTGCTCCCCCACACAGCCAGCACTCTCAGAGCCCCCTGCACACAGCCAGCACTGTCAGTGCTCCCAACACAGAGCCAGCACTGTCAGTGCTCCCACCACACAGCCAGCACTGTCAGTGCTCCCACCACACAGCCAGCACTCTCAGTGCTCCCTTCCACACAGCCAGCACTGCCAGTGCTCTCAACACACAGCCAGCACTGTCAGTGCTCTCAACACATAGCCAGCACTGTCAGTGCTCCCTCACACAGCCAGCACTGTCAGTGCTCCCACCACACAGCCAGCACTGTCAGTGCTCCCTCACACAGCCAGCACTCTCAGTGCCCCCTGCACGCAGCCAGCACTGTCAGTGCTCCCAACACAGAGCCAGCACTGTCAGTGCTCCCACCACACAGCCAGCACTGCAAGTACTCCCCCATACAGCCAGCACTGCCAGAGCTCCCCCACACAGCCAGCAGTGTCAGTGCTCCCCACACAGCCAGTATGGTCAGTGTTGCCCCACACAGCCAGCACTGTCAGTGCTCCCCCACACAGCAAGCACTGTCAGTGCTCCCACCACACAGCCAGCACTGTCAGTGCTCCCACGACACAGCCAGCACTGTCAGTGATCCCCCCACACAGCCAGCACTGCCAGTGCTCCTCTCACACAGCCAGCACTGCAAGTGCTCCCTCACAAAGCCAGCACTGCCAGCGCACCCTCCCCCACAGCCTGCACTGTCAGTGCTCCCCCACACAGCCAGCACTGTCAGTGCTCCCCCACACAGCCAGCACTGTCAGTGCTCCCCACACAGCCAGCACTGTCAGTGCTTCCCCACACAGCCAGCACAGTCAGTGCTCCCACCACACGCCAGCACTGTCAGTGCTCCCACCACACAGCCAGCACTGTCAGTGCTCCCACAACACGGCCAGCACTGTCAGTGCTCCCCCACACAACCAGCACTGCCAGTGCTCCCCACACAGCTTGCACTGCAAGTGCTCCCCCCACACAGCCAACACTGCCAGTGCTCCCACCACACAGCAAGCACTGTCAGTGCTCCCCCACACAGCCAGCAATGCAAGTGCTCCCCCATACATCCAGCACTGCCAGTGCTCCCACACAGCCAGCACTGTCAGTGCTCCCCACACAGCCAGTATGGCCAGTGCTGCCCCACACAGCCAGCACTGTCAGTGCTCCCCCACACAGCAAGCACTGTCAGTGCTCCCACCACACAGTCAGCACTGCCAGTGCTCCTCTCACACAGCCAGCACTGCAAGTGCTCCCACCACACAGCCAGCACTGCCAGTGCTCCCACCACACAGCCAGCACTGTCAGTGCTTCCACAACACAGCCAGCTCTGTCAGTACTCCCCCCACACTGCCAGCACTGTCAGTCCTCCCCACACAGCCAGCACTGTCAGTGCTCCCCCACACAGCCAGCACTGTCAGTGCTCCCACCACACAGCCAGCACTGTCAGTGATCCCCCCACACAGCCAGCACTGTCAGTGCTCCCATCACACTGCCAGCACTGTCAATGCTCCCACCACACTGCCAGCACTGCCAGTGCTCCCACCACACAGCAAGCACTGTCAGTGCTCCCCCACACAGCCAGCAATGCAAGTGCTCCCCCATACATCCAGCACTGCCAGTGCTCCCCCACACATCCAGCACTGTCAGTGGTCCCCACACAGCCAGTATGGTCAGTGCTGCCCCTCACAGCCAGCACTGTCAGTGCTCCCCCACACAGCAAGCACTGTCAGTGCTCCCACCACACAGTCAGCACTGCCAGTGCTCCTCTCACACAGCCGGCACTGCCAGTGCTCCCTCACACAGCCAGCACTGCCAGTGCTCCTACCACGCAGCCAGCACTGACAGTGCTTCCCTCACAGCCAGAACTGCCTGTGCTCCCCTCACAGCCAGCACTGTCAGTGCTACCACAACACAGCCAACACTGTCAGTGCTCCCCCACACAGCCAGCACTGTCAGTGCTCCCACCACACAGCCAGCACTGTCAGTGCTCCCACCAAACAGCCAGCACTGTCAGTGCTCCCCACACAGCCAGCACTGTCAGTGCTCCCATCACACAGCCAGCACTGTCAGTGCTCCCCCACACAGCCAGCACTGTCAGTGCTCCACACACAGCCAGCACTGTCAGTGCTTCCCCACACAGCCAGCACCGTCAGTGCTCCCACCACACGCCAGCACTGTCAGTGCTCCCACCACACAGCCACCACTGTCAGTGCTCCCACCACACGGCCAGCACTGTCAGTGCTCCCCCACACAGCCAGCACTGCCAGTGCTCCCCACACAGCTAGCTCTGCAAGTGCTCTCCCCACACAGACAGCACTGCCAGAGTTCCCACAGAGCCAGCAGTATCAGTGCTGCCCCACACAGCCAGCACTGTCAGTGCTCCCACCACACAGCCAGCACTGTCAGTGCTCCCACCACAAAACCAGCACTGTCAGTGCTCCCCGCACACAGCCAGCACTGTCAGTGCTCCCACCACACAGCCAGCACTGTCAGTGCTCCCCCACACAGCCAGCACTGTCAGTGGTCCCTACACACAGCCAGCAATGTCAGTGCTCCCGCCACACAGCCAGCACTGACAGTGCTCCCCCACTCAGCCAGCACTGTCAGTGCTCCTACTACGCAGCCAGCACTGTCAGTGCTCCCACCACACGGCCAGCACTGTCAGTGCTCCCACCACACAGCCAGCACGCTCAGTGCTCCCTTCCACACAGCCAGCACTGCCAGTGCTCCCACCACACAGCCAGAACTGTCAGTGCTCCCACAACACAGCCAGCTCTGTCAGTGCTCCCCCACACTGCCAGCACTGTCAGTGCTCCCCACACAGCCAGCACTGTCAGTGCTCCCCACACAGCCAGCACTGTCAGTGCTCCCTACACACAGCCAGCACTGTCAGTGCTCTCAACACACAGCCAGCACTGTCAGTGCCCCCTCACACAGCCAGCACTGTCAGTGCTCCCACCACACAGCCAGCACTGTCAGTGCTCCCCACAATGCCAGCACTGTCAGTGCCCCCTGCACACAGCCAGCACTGTCAGTGCTCCCAATACAGAGCCAGCACTGTCAGTGCTCCCACCACACAGCCAGCACTGTCAGTGCTCCCACCACACAGCCAGCACTCTCAGTGCTCCCTTCCACACAGCCAGCACTGCCAGTGCTCCCACCACACAGCCAGCACTGTCAGAGCTCCCACAACACAGCCAGCTCTGTCAGTGCTCCCCCCACACTGCCAGCACTGTCAGTGCTCCCCACACATCAGCACTGTCAGTGCTCCCAACACACAGCCAGCACTGTCAGTGCTCCCACCACACAGCCAACCGTGTCAGTGCTCTCAACACACAGCCTGCACTGCCAGTGCTCCCCCACACAGCCAGCACTGTCAGTGCTCCCCACACAGCCAGCACTGCCAGTGCTCCCCACGCAGCCAGCACTGTCAGTGCCCCCTGCACACAGCCAGCACTGTCAGTGCTCCCAATACAGAGCCAGCACTGTCAGTGCTCCCACCACACAGCCAGCACTGTCAGTGCTCCCACCACACAGCCAGCACTCTCAGTGCTCCCTTCCACACAGCCAGCACTGCCAGTGCTCCCACCACACAGCCAGCACTGTCAGTGCTCCCACAACACAGCCAGCTCTGTCAGTGCTCCCCCCACACTGCCAGCACTGTCAGTGCTCCCCACACAGCCAGCACTGTCAGTGCTCCCAACACACAGCCAGCACTGTCAGTGCTCCCACTACACAGCCAGCCCTGTCAGTGCTCTCAACACACAGCCTGCACTGCCAGTGCTCCCCCACACAGCCAGCACTGCAAGTGCTCCCCCATACAGCCAGCACTGCCAGAGCTCCCCCACACAGCCAGCAGTGTCAGTGCTCCCCACACAGCCAGTATGGTCGGTGTTGCCCCACACAGCCAGCACTGTCAGTGCTCCCCCACACAGCAAGCACTGTCAGTGCACCCACCACACAGCCAGCACTGTCAGTGCTCCCACGACACAGCCAGCACTGTCAGCGATCCCCCCACACAGCCAGCACTGCCAGTGCTCCTCTCACACAGCCAGCACTGCAAGTGCTCCCTCACAAAGCCAGCACTGCCAGCGCACCCTCCCCCACAGCCTGCACTGTCAGTGCTCCCCCACACAGCCAGCACTGTCAGTGCTCCCCCACACAGCCAGCACTGTCAGTGCTCCCCACACAGCCAGCACTGTCAGTGCTTCCCCACACAGCCAGCACAGTCAGTGCTCCCACCACACGCCAGCACTGTCAGTGCTCCCACCACACAGCCAGCACTGTCAGTGCTCCCACAACACGGCCAGCTCTGTCAGTGCTCCCCCACACAACCAGCACTGCCAGTGCTCCCCACACAGCTTGCACTGCAAGTGCTCCCCCCACACAGACAGCACTGACAGTGCTCCCCACAGAGCCAGCACTATCAGTGCTGCCCCACACAGCCAGCACTGTCAGTGCTCCCACCACACAGCCAGCACTGTCAGTGCTCCCACCACACAACCAGCACTGTCAGTGCTCCCCCCACACAGCCAGCACTGTCAGTGCTCCAACCACACAGCCAGCACAGTCAGTGCTCCCCCACACAGCCAGCACTGTCAGTGGTCCCTACACACAGCCAGCAATGTCAGTGCTCCCGCCTCACAGCCAGCACTGACAGTGCTCCTACTACGCAGCCAGCACTGTCAGTGCTCCCACCACACGGCCAGCACTGTCAGTGCTCCCAACACACAGCCAGCACTCTCAGTGCTCCCTTCAACACAGCCAGCACTCTCAGTGCTCCCTTCAACACAGCCAGCACTGCCAGTGCTCCCACCACACAGCCAGCACTGTCAGTACTCCCACAACACAGCCTGCTCTGTCAGTGCTCCCCCCACATTGCCAGCAGTGTCAGTGCTCCCCACACAGCCAGCACTGTCAGTGTTCCCCACACAGCCAGCACTGTCAGTGCTCCCTACACACAGCCAGCACTGTCAGTGCTCTCAACACACAGCCAGCACTGTCAGTGCTCTCAACACATAGCCAGCACTGTCACTGCTCCCTCACACAGCCAGCACTGTCAGTGCTCCCACCACACAGCCAGCACTGTCAGTGCTCCCTCACACAGCCAGCACTCTCAGTGCCCCCTGCACGCAGCCAGCACTGTCAGTGCTCCCAACACAGAGCCAGCACTGTCAGTGCTCCCACCACACAGCCAGCACTCTCAGTGCTCCCTTCCACACAGCCAGCACTGCAAGTACTCCCCCATACAGCCAGCACTGCCAGAGCTCCCCCACACAGCCAGCAGTGTCAGTGCTCCCCACACAGCCAGTATGGTCAGTGTTGCCCCACACAGCCAGCACTGTCAGTGCTCCCCCACACAGCAAGCACTGTCAGTGCTCCCACCACACAGCCAGCACTGTCAGTGCTCCCACGACACAGCCAGCACTGTCAGTGATCCCCCCACACAGCCAGCACTGCCAGTGCTCCTCTCACACAGCCAGCACTGCAAGTGCTCCCTCACAAAGCCAGCACTGCCAGCGCACCCTCCCCCACAGCCTGCACTGTCAGTGCTCCCCCACACAGCCAGCACTGTCAGTGCTCCCCCACACAGCCAGCACTGTCAGTGCTCCCCACACAGCCAGCACTGTCAGTGCTTCCCCACACAGCCAGCACAGTCAGTGCTCCCACCACACGCCAGCACTGTCAGTGCTCCCACCACACAGCCAGCACTGTCAGTGCTCCCACAACACGGCCAGCACTGTCAGTGCTCCCCCACACAACCAGCACTGCCAGTGCTCCCCACACAGCTTGCACTGCAAGTGCTCCCCCCACACAGACAGCACTGCCAGTGCTCCCCACAGAGCCAGCACTATCAGTGCTGCCCCACACAGCCAGCACTGTCAGTGCTCCCACCACACAGCCAGCACTGTCAGTGCTCCCACCACACAACCAGCACTGTCAGTGCTCCCCCCACACAGCCAGCACTGTCAGTGCTCCAACCACACAGCCAGCACAGTCAGTGCTCCCCCACACAGCCAGCAGTGTCAGTGGTCCCTACACACAGCCAGCAATGTCAGTGCTCCCTCCTCACAGCCAGCACTGACAGTGCTCCTACTACGCAGCCAGCACTGTCAGTGCTCCCACCACACGGCCAGCACTGTCAGTGCTCCCAACACACAGCCAGCACTCTCAGTGCTCCCTTCAACACAGCCAGCACTCTCAGTGCTCCCTTCAACACAGCCAGCACTGCCAGTGCTCCCACCACACAGCCAGCACTGTCAGTACTCCCACAACACAGCCTGCTCTGTCAGTGCTCCCCCCACATTGCCAGCAGTGTCAGTGCTCCCCACACAGCCAGCACTGTCAGTGTTCCCCACACAGCCAGCACTGTCAGTGCTCCCTACACACAGCCAGCACCGTCAGTGCTCTCAACACACAGCCAGCACTGTCAGTGCTCTCAACACATAGCCAGCACTGTCAGTGCTCCCTCACACAGCCAGCACTGTCAGTGCTCCCACCACACAGCCAGCACTGTCAGTGCTCCCTCACACAGCCAGCACTCTCAGTGCCCCCTGCACACAGCCAGCACTGTCAGTGCTCCCAACACAGAGCCAGCACTGTCAGTGCTCCCACCACACAGCCAGCACTGTCAGTGCTCCCACCACACAGCCAGCACTCTCAGTGCTCCCTTCCACACAGCCAGCACTGCCAGTGCTCCCACCACACAGCCAGCACTGCCAGTGCTCCCACCACACAGCCAGCACTGTCAGTGCTCCCACAACACAGCCAGCTCTGTCAGTACTCCCCCCACACTGCCAGCACTGTCAGTCCTCCCCACACAGCCAGCAATGTCAGTGCTCCCCCACACAGCCAGCACTGTCAGTGCTCCCACCACACAGCCAGCACTGTCAGTGATCCCCCCACACAGCCAGCACTGTCAGTGCTCCCATCACACAGCCAGCACTGTCAATGCTCCCACTTCACTGCCAGCGCTGTCAGTGCTCCCACCACACAGCCAGCTCTGTCAGTACTCCCCCCACACTGCCAGCACTGTCAGTGCTCCCCTCACAGCCAGCACTGTCAGTGCTCCCATCACACAGCCAGCACTGTCAATGCTCCCACCACACTGCCAGCGCTGTCAGTGCTCCCACCACACAGCCAGCACTGTCAGTGCTCCCCCCACACAGCCAGCACTGCCAGTGCTCCCACCACACAGCAAGCACTGTCAGTGCTCCCCCAGACAGCCAGCAATGCAAGTGCTCCCCCATACATCCAGCACTGCCAGTGCTCCCCACACAGCCAGCACTGTCAGTGCTCCCCACACAGCCAGTATGGTCAGTGCTGCCCCACACAGCCAGCACTGTCAGTGCTCCCCCACACAGCAAGCACTGTCAGTGCTCCCACCACACAGTCAGCACTGCCAGTGCTCCTCTCACACAGCCAGCACTGCAAGTGCTCCCACCACACAGCCAGCACTGCCAGTGCTCCCACCACACAGCCAGCACTGTCAGTGCTCCCACAACACAGCCAGCTCTGTCAGTACTCCCCCCACACTGCCAGCACTGTCAGTCCTCCCCACACAGCCAGCACTGTCAGTGCTCCCCCACACAGCCAGCACTGTCAGTGCTCCCACCACACAGCCAGCACTGTCAGTGATCCCCCCACACAGCCAGCACTGTCAGTGCTCCCATCACACAGCCAGCACTGTCAATGCTCCCACCACACTGCCAGCACTGCCAGTGCTCCCACCACACAGCAAGCACTGTTGTGCTCCCCCACACAGCCAGCAATGCAAGTGCTCCCCCATACATCCAGCACTGCCAGTGCTCCCCCACACAGCCAGCACTGTCAGTGCTCCCCACACAGCCAGTATGGTCAGTGCTGCCCCACACAGCCAGCACTGTCAGTGCTCCCCCACACAGCAAGCACTGTCACTGCTCCCACCACACAGTCAGCACTGCCAGTGCTCCTCTCACACAGCCAGCACTGCAAGTGCTCCCTCACAAAGTCAGCACTGCCAGCGCACCCTCCCCGACAGCCGGCACTGCCAGTGCTCCCTCACACAGCCAGCACTGCCAGTGCTCCTACCACGCAGCCAGCACTGACAGTGCTTCCCTCACAGCCAGAACTGCCTGTGCTCCCCTCACAGACAGCACTGTCAGTGCTCCCTCACATAGCCAGCACTGCCAGCGCTCCCTCCCCGACAGCCAGCACTGCCAGTGCTCCCTCACACAGCCAGCACAGCCAGCGCTCCCTCCCCCACAGCCTGCACTGTCAGTGCTCCCACACAGCCAGCACTGTCAGTGCTCCCCCACACAGCCAGCACTGTCAGTGCTACCACAACACAGCCAACACTGTCAGTGCTCCCCCACACAGCCAGCACTGTCAGTGCTCCCACCACACAGCCAGCACTGTCAGTGCTCCCACCAAACAGCCAGCACTGTCAGTGCTCCCCCACACAGCCAGCACTGTCAGTGCTCCCATCCCACAGCCAGCACTGTCAGTGCTCCCCCACACAGCCAGCACTGTCAGTGCTCCTCACACAGCCAGCACTGTCAGTGCTTCCCCACACAGCCAGCACCGTCAGTGCTCCCACCACACGCCAGCACTGTCAGTGCTCCCACCACACAGCCACCACTGTCAATGCTCCCACCACACGGCCAGCACTGTCAGTGCTCCCCCACACTGCCAGCACTGCCAGTGCTCCCCACACAGCTAGCTCTGCAAGTGCTCCCCCCACACAGCCAGCACTGCCAGAGTTCCCACAGAGCCAGCAGTATCAGTGCTGCCCCACACAGCCAGCACTGTCAGTGCTCCCACCACACAGCCAGCACTGTCAGTGCTCCCACCACACAACCAGCACTGTCAGTGCTCCCCGCACACAGCCTGCACTGTCAGTGCTCCCACCACACAGCCAGCACTGTCAGTGCTCCCCCACACAGCCAGCACTGTCAGTGCTCCTACTACGCAGCCAGCACTGTCAGTGCTCCCACCACACGGCCAGCACTGTCAGTGCTCCCACCACACAGCCAGCACTCTCAGTGCTCCCTTCCACACAGTCAGCACTGCCAGTGCTCCCACCACATAGCCAGCACTGTCAGTGCTCCCACAACACAGCCTGCTCTGTCAGTGCTCCCCCCACACTGCCAGCAATGTCAGTGCTCCCCACACAGCCAGCACTGTCAGTGCTCTCAACACACAGCCTGCACTGTCAGTGCTCTCAACACACAGCCAGCACTGTCAGTGCCCCCACCACACAGCCAGCACTGTAAGTGCTCCCCACACAGCCTGCACTGTCAGTGCTCCCGCACACAGCCAGTACTGTCAGTGCCCCCTGCACACAGCCAGCACTGTCAGTGCTCCCAACACAGAGCCAGCACTGTCAGTGCTCCCACCACGCAGTCAGCACAGTCAGTGCTCCCACCACACAGCCAGCACTCTCAGTGCTCCCTTCCACACAGCCAGCACTGCCAGTGCTCCCACCACACAGCAAGCACTGTCAGTGCTCCCACAACACAGCCAGCTCTGTCAGTGCTCCCCCCACACTGCCAGCACTGTCAGTTCTCCCCACACAGCCAGCACTGTCAGTGATCCCCCACACAGCCAGCACTGTCAGTGCTCCCTACACACAGCCAGCACTGTCAGTGCTCCCACCACACAGCCAGCACTGTCAGTGCTCTCAACACACAGCCAGCACTGTCAATGCTCTCAACACACAGCCAGCTCTGTCAGTGCTCCCCCCACACTGCCAGCACTGTCAGTCCTCCCCACACAGCCGGCACTGTCTGTACTCCCTGCACACAGCCAGCACTGTCAGTGCTCCCACCACGCAGCCAGCACTATCAGTGATCCCCCCACACAGCCAGCACTCTCAGTGCTCCCATCACACAGCCAGCACTGTCAGTGCTCCCACCACACAGCCAGCGCTGTCAGTGCTCCCACCACACAGCCAGCACTGTCAGTGCTCCCCCCACACAGCCAGCACTGCCAGTGCTCCCACCACAAATCAAGCACTGTTAGTGCTCCCCCACACAGCCAGCAATGCAAGTGCTCCCCCATACAACCAGCACTGCCAGTGCTCCCCCACACAGCCAGCACTGTCAGTGCTCCCCACACAGCCAGTATGGTCAGTGCTGCCCCACACAGCCAGCACTGTCAGTGCTCCCACCACACAGCCAGCACTGTCAGTGATCCCCCCACACAGCCAGCACTGTCAGTGCTCCCATCACACAGCCAGCACTGTCAGTGCTCCCACCACACAGCCAGCACTGTCAGTGCTCCCCCACACAGCCAGCACTGTCAGTGCTCCCTACTCACAGCCAGCACTGTCAGTGCTCTCAACACACAGCCAGCACTGTCAGTGCTCTGAACACACAGCCAGCTCTGTCAGTGCTCCCCCCACACTGCCAGCACTGTCAGTGCTCCCACCACACAGCCAGCACTGTCAGTGAACCCCCAAACACAGCCAGCACTGTCAGTGCTCCCATCACACAGCCAGCACTCTCCGTGCTCCCACCACACAGCCAGCGCTGTCAGTGCTCCCACCACACAGCCAGCACTGTCAGTGCTCCCCCACACAGCCAGCACTGTCAGTGCTCCTACCACACAGCCAGCACTGTCAGTGATCCCCCCACACAGCCAGCACTGTCAGTGCTCCCATCACACAGCCAGCACTCTCCGTGCTCCCACCACACAGCCAGCGCTGTCAGTGCTCCCACCACACAGCCAGCACTGTCAGTGCTCCCCCACACAGCCAGCACTGCCAGTGCTCCCACCACACAGCAAGCACTGTCAGTGCTCCCCCACACAGCCAGCAATGCAAGTGCTCCCCCATACATCCAGCACTGCCAGTGCTCCCCCACACAGCCAGCACTGTCAGTGCTCCCCACACAGCCAGTATGGTCAGTGCTGCCCTACACAGCCAGCACTGTCAGTGCTCCCCCACACAGCAAGCACTGTCAGTGCTCCCACCACACAGTCAGCACTGCCAGTGCTCCTCTCACACAGCCAGCACTGCAAGTGCTCCCTCACAAAGCCAGCACTGCCAGCGCACCCTCCCCGACAGCCGGCACTGCCAGTGCTCCCTCACACAGCCAGCATTGCCAGTGCTCCTACCACGCAGCCAGCACTGACAGTGCTTCCCTCACAGCCAGAACTGCCTGTGCTCCCCTCACAGCTAGCACTGCCCGTGCTTCCCTCACAGCCAGCACTGTCAGTGCTCCCTCACATAGCCAGCACTGCCAGCGCTCCCTCCCCGACAGCTAGCACTGCCAGCGCTCCCTCACACAGCCAGCACAGCCAGCGCTCCCTCCCCCACAGCCTGCACTGTCAGTGCTCCCACACAGCCAGCATTGTCAGTTCTCCCCCACACAGCCAGCACTGTCAGTGCTACCACAACACAGCCAACACTGTCAGTGCTCCCCCACACAGCCAGCAGTGTCAGTGCTCCCACCACACAGCCAGCACTGTCAGTGCTCCCACCAAACAGCCAGCACTGTCAGTGCTCCCCCACACAGCCAGCACTGTCAGTGGTCCCATCACACAGCCAGCACTGTCAGTGCTCCCCCACACAGCCAGCACTGTCAGTGCTCCCCACACAGCCAGCACTGTCAGTGCTTCCCCACACAGCCAGCACCGTCAGTGCTCCCACCACACGCCAGCACTGTCAGTGCTCCCACCACACAGCCACCACTGTCAGTGCTCCCACCACACGGCCAGCACTGTCAGTGCTCCCCCACACAGCCAGCACTGCCAGTGCTCCCCACACAGCTAGCACTGCAAGTGCTCCCCCCACACAGCCAGCACTGCCAGTGCTCCCCACAGAGCCAGCACTATCAGTGCTGCCCCACACAGCCAGCACTGTCAGTGCTCCCACCACACAGCCAGCAATGTCAGTGCTCCCACCACACAACCAGCACTGTCAGTGCTCCCGGCGCACAGCCAGCACTGTCAGTGCTCCCACCACACAGCCAGCACTGTCAGTGCTCCCCCCACACAGCCAGCACTGTCAGTGGTCCCTACACACAGCCAGCAATGTCAGTGCTCCCGCCACACAGCCAGCACTGACAGTGCTCCCCCACTCAGCCAGCATTGTCAGTGCTCCTACTACGCAGCCAGCACTGTCAGTGCTCCCACCACACGGCCAGCACTGTCAGTGCTCCCACCACACAGCCAGCACTCTCAGTGCTCCCTTCCACACAGTCAGCACTGCCAGTGCTCCCAACACACAGCCAGCACTGTCAGTACTCCCACAACACAGCCTGCTCTGTCAGTGCTCCCCCCACAATGCCAGCAATGTCAGTGCTCCCCACACAGCCAGCACTGTCAGTGCTCTCAACACACAGCCTGCACTGTCAGTGCTCTCAACGCACAGCCAGCACTGTCAGTGCTCCCACCACGCAGCCAGCACAGTCAGTGCTCCCACCACACAGCCAGCACTCTCAGTGCTCCCTTCCACACAGCCAGCACTGCCAGTTCTCCCACCACACAGCAAGCACTGTCAGTGCTCCCACAACACAGCCAGCTCTGTCAGTGCTCCCCCCACACTGCCAGCAATGTCAGTGCTCCCCTCACAGCCAGCACTGTCAGTGCTCTCACCACACAGCCTGCACTGTCAGTGCTCTCAACGCACAGCCAGCACTGTCAGTGCTCCCACCACGCAGCCAGCACAGTCAGTGCTCCCACCACACAGCCAGCACTCTCAGTGCTCCCTTCCACACAGCCAGCACTGCCAGTGCTCCCACCACACAGCAAGCACTGTCAGTGCTCCCACAACACAGCCAACTCTGTCAGTGCTCCCCCCACACTGCCAGCACTGACAGTGCTCCCCACACAGCCAGAACTGTCAGTGCTCCCAACACACAGCCAGCACTGCCAGTGCTCCCCCACACAGCCAGCACTGTCAGTGCTCCCCCCACACAGCCAGCACTGTCAGTGCTCCCCACACAGCTAGCACTGTCAGTGCTCCCCCACACAGCCAGCACTGTCAGTGCTTCCACCACACAGCCAGCACTGTCAGTGCTCCCCCACACAGCCAGCACTGCCAGTGCTCCTCTCACGCAGCCAGCACTGTCAGTGCTACCTCACAAAGCCAGCACTGCCAGCGCACCCTCCCCGACAGCCGGCACTGCCAGTGCTCCCTCACACAGCCAGCACTGCCACTGCTCCTACCACACAGCAAGCACTGTCAGTGCTCCAACCACGCAGCCAGCACTGACAGTGCTCCCCTCACAGCCAGCACTGCCTGTGCTCCCCTCACAGACAGCACTGCCAGTGCTTCCCTCACAGCCAGCACTGTCAGTGCTCCCTCACATAGCCAGCACTGCCAGCGCTCCCTCCCCGACAGCCAGCACTCCCAGTGCTCCCTCACACAGCCAGCACTCCCAGTGCTCCCTAACACAGCCAGCACAGCCAGCGCTTCCTCCCCCACAGCCTGCAGTGTCAGTGCTCCCCCACACAGCCAGCACTGTCAGTGCTCCCCCCACACAGACAGCAGTGCAAGTGCACCCCCCACACAGCCAGCGCTGTCAGGGCTCCCACAACACAGCCAGCACTGTCAGTGCTCCCCCCACACAGCCAGCACTGTCAGTGCTCCCCCACACAGCCAGCACAGTCAGTGCTACCACAACACAGCCAGCACTGTCAGTGCTCCCCCACACAGCCAGCACTGTCAGTGCTCCCACCACACAGCCAGCACTGTCAGTGCACCTACCAAACAGCCAGCACTGTCAGTGCTCCCCCACACAGCCAGCACTGTCAGTACTCCCATCACACAGCCAGCACTGTCAGTGCTCCCCCACACAGCCAGCACAGTCAGTGCTCCCACCACACGCCAGCACCGTCAGTGCTCCCACCACACAGCCAGCACTGTCAGTGCTCCCACCACTCAGCCAGCTCTGCCAGTGCTCCCCACACAGCCAGCACTGCAAGTGCTCCCCCCACACATCCAGCACTGCCAATTCTCCCCACAGAGCCAGCACTGTCAGTGCTGCCCCACACAGCCAGCACTGTCAGTGCTCCCACCACACAGCCAGCACTGTCAGTGCTCCCACCTCACAACCAGCACTGTCAGTGCTCCCCCCACACAGCCAGCACTGTCAGTGCTCCCACCACACAGCCAGCACTGTCAGTGCTCCCCCCACACAGCCAGCACTGTCAGTGGTCCCTACACACAGCCAGCACTGTCAGTTCCCCCCACACAGCCAGCACTGTCAGTGCTCCCGTCACACAGCCAGCACTGACAGTGCTCCCTCCACTCAGCCAGCACTGTCAGTGCTCCTACTACACAGCCAGCACTGTCAGTGCTCCCACCACACGGCCAGCACTGTCAGTGATCCCACCACACAGCCAGCGCTCTCAGTGCTCCCTTCAACACAGCCAGCCCTGCCTGTGCTCCCACCACACAGCCAGCACTGTCAGTGCTCCCACAGCACAGCCAGCTCTGTCAGTGCTCCCCCCACACTGCCAGCACTGTCAGTTCTCCCCACACAGCCAGCACTGTCAGTGCTCCCCCACACAGCCAGCACTGTCAGTGCTCCCTACACACAGCCAGCACTGCCAGTGCTCCCACCACACAGCCAGCACTGTCAGTGCTCTCAACACACAGCCAGCACTGTCAGTGCTCCCTCACACAGCCAGCACTGTCAGTGCTCCCACCACACAGCCAGCACTGTCAGTGCTCCCCCACACAGCCAGCACTGTCAGTGTCCCTTGCACACAGCCAGCACTGTCAGTGCTCCCAACACAGAGCCAGCACTGTCAGTGCTCCCACCACACAGCCAGCACTGTCAGTGCTCCCACCACACAGCCAGCACGCTCAGTGCTCCCTTCCACACAGCCAGCACTGCCAGTGCTTCCACCACACAGCCAGCACTGTCAGTGCTCCCACAACACAGCCAGCTCTTTCAGTGCTCCCCCCACACTGCCAGCACTGTCAGTGCTCCCCACACAGCCAGCACTGTCAGTGCTCCCAACACACAGCCAGCACTGTCAGTGCTCCCTCACACAGCCAGCACTGTCAGTGCTCCCACCACACAGCCAGCACTGTCAGTGCTCCCCCACACAGCCAACACTGTCAGTGCCCCCTGCACACAGCCAGCACTGTTAGTGCTCCCAACACACAGCCAGCACTGTCAGTGCTCCCCCACACAGCCAGCACTGTCAGTGCCCCCTGCACACAGCTAGCACTGTCAGTGCTCCCAACACACAGCCAGCACTGTCAGTGCTCCCACCACACAGCCAGCACTGTCAGTGCTCCCACCACACAGCCAGCACTGTCAGTTCTTCCACACAAAGCCAACACTGTCAGCAGCGGCTGGAGTTGATGATTGGCTGAGAGACTGCCAGTCAGAAACTGGAGCTGCTGATTTGCTGAGAGGCTGTTAATCAGCGTCTGGGGCTCCTGATTGGCTGAGAGGCTGCCAGTCGGAGACTGGAGCTGCTGATTAACTGAGAGGCTGTTAGTCAGCGGCTGGAGCTCCTGATTGGCTGAGAGCCTGCCAGTCGGGACCTGGAGCTGCTGATTGTCTGGAGTTGATGATTGGCTGAGAGTCTTCCAGTCAGAAACTGGAGCTGCTGATTTGCTGAGAGGCTGTTAATCAGCGTCTGGGGCTCCTGATTGGCCGAGAGGCTGCCAGTCGGAGACTGGAGCTGCTGATTGACTGAGAGGCTGTGAGTCAGCGGCAAGAGCTCCTGATTGGCTGAGAGGCTGTCAACCTAGACTGAGTCAACCTGCCAGTGCTCCCGCCACACAGCCAGCACTGGCAGTGCTCCTCCCACTCAGCTAGCACTGTCAGTGCTCCCTTCCACACAGCCAGCACTGCCAGTGCTCTCACCACACAGCCAGCACTGTCAGTGCTCCCACCACACAGCGAGCACTGTCAGTGCTCCCACCACACAGCGAGCACTGTCAGTGTTCCCACTACACAGCAAGCACTGTCAGTGCTCCCCCCCCCCACACAGCCAGCACTATCAGTGGTTCCCACTACACAGCCAGCACTGTCAGTGCTCCCACCACACGGCCAGCACTGTCACTGGTTCCCACACACAGCCAGCACTGTCAGTGCTCCCGCCACACAGCCAGCACTGTCAGTGCTCCCACCACACGGCCAGCATTGTCAGTGCGCCCACCACACAGCCAGCACTCTCAGTTCTCCCACCACACAGCCAGCACTGTCAGCAGCGGCTTGAGCTGATGATTGGCTGAGAGGCTGTCAGTCAGAGACTGGAGCTCAGGATTTTCTGAGAGGCTGCCAGTCGGGGACTGGAGCTGCTGATTGGCTTAAAGGCTGTCAGTCAGTTTTATTTTCTCATTAATTTAATAATTGATGTAACCGGATATTTCACCGCCATCTTGATCTGCTCCCTGAACCTGGACTGAGTCACCACATAAATAAATGTGTTTGTGCAGCAATTTAAATCCTGCAGCATAAATCCGACTTGTTGTAAATTATATTGAGGAATAGTGATGTAATGTAATCCACTCAAATCCAAATAGAAAAATTTAATAACAGACACCGTCCAGAGGAGGATGAAAGTTCCGGAGATGCTGAAGAGTAAAATCATTGACTTCCTTCTGCTCTTCATCTCTGGGTCGGTGCGATTGTCTCCCTGACTCTGAGCCCTCAGTGCCTTCCGGACCCGACTGCTGAGTAAAATGTGTCTGACTGTGAGAGCGTTGGTCAACAGGATTGAGAAGAACGGCATCAATGGGGTTAAAACCTGAGAAAACCAGTTATATCCACCCCATCCCGGGTCAGTGTAATAGCTGATCTTTGTGACGCAGCTCCACTGGACATTGTCGAATATCTCCCAAGGTTCATATGTAAAGTACTGGGGGATGTTTTTCACACAGAGCAGGAGGCCGCTTGTGGACAGAACCACAGCCGCAGTTTTCCCGGTGCAATATTTAGTTTTCAGTTTCTGGCAGCAAATGGCCACAAATCGATCAAAGGAGAAAGTGAGGGTGAACCAGACAGAACAGTCCCTGGCTGCAGAGATCAGGGCACCCTTAACACTACACACAGGGGTGAGGGACAGGAAATTCCAGGGTAAATAATAACCATTGATCCTGTTCAGTATGGGTTTAGTGATAATAAACAGCAGATCCGCCGTTGCCATGGCCACCAGGTAGCGAGTGGTGCAGGTAGAGAGGCCACACTTCCCCCGACACAGAATCACAATTCCCAGTAGATTAACTGTCAGAGAGAGAAAGGAGAGACGCGGGAAATTACGTAATGATTCTCCCTGTCTGAACCAGGACATAATTTCAGCATCAATATAATGGACAGTGAGTGGGTGGGGTTGTTGGGAGAGGAATGGGCACAGAGATTAACATTGCAGAGAGGGAAGTAGGAAATGTAACTCCAGTGTTAAAGGTGGGGAATGGGGGGAAGTGTGAATTGCAGCCCTGTCAGTTTGATGGCAGTGGTAGGAAAATGTTTATAATTCAGAGACCTTTGGTAGAGGTTACATTTCTCATTTAGTCTGATTTACAGGATTCACTCAGGTCGGCCAGGTTTCCCAAACCGGATACAAACATACCAGAGATTGTCATCACAGCTCAATTACTGGACCACACCCCGGAATGGACCGTTCCCTGGACTGGATTTCTGATGGGGTTGGACCCCACTCCTGGTTTATTTGAATACTCCACGATCAATGGGAAAAATAAAACAAACACAAGGACCTTCCCACTTCATAATCATGGGAGGATTAGAAATATAGAATGTACAGTGCAAAAGGAGGCCATTCGGCCCATAGAGTCTGCACCGGCCCTTGGAAAGAGAAAACCAGTTCAGCCCACCCCATCCCCATAACCCAGTGACCCCATCTAAATTGTTTGGAAACTAAACATAATTGATCATGGCCAATCCACCTAACCTGCTCATCTTATGACTGTGGGAGGAAACCGGAGCACCCGGAGGAAACCCACGCAGACACGGGGAGACCGTGCAGACTCCGCACAGACAGTCACCCACGCCGGGAATCGAACCTGGGACCCTGGAGCTGCGAATCAACTGTGCCAACCACTGTGCTACCGTGCAGCCCAGCCTGTCCAGAATATAATCTGTCCAGTCTTCAGAACATCCCGAGGGATCATCCCTCCCAGGTTTAGTCATTCGTAATGTACCCGCTCCCAGGAATCCCCCATTGCCATGTCTCGAACATCCCACCATCACTGTTCCCAGGAATCCATCCTCTCCCTCTTTGAAAACAATCCCTGCCAAGCTGTTCTCAGGAATATTCCCGCTCCGGCATTGGGCATTCCCCAGGTTTCACTTGGCCGAATAGACTCTCTCCAGATTCGGACTCATTGCATTCGACAAAAAAGTAGGAAAATTCCAAAACAAGAGCGGAAAGATGGAGGAGAAAGTTCCCAGACTAAAGTGGTTTAAATTAAAGTTTCGTCCTGCGGGATGCAACATCCTAATTGGACGATGAGATGTTGCTCCTCCAGCTTGCGTTGGGCTTCACTGCATTCTGGCAGCAGGCCAAGGACAGACATGTGGGCCTGAGAGCAAGGTGCTGAGTTAACATGGCCCCAACAGGAAGGCTGGGGCCATGCTGTGTGCTGAGTGAAGGTGTTCCACAAAGCAGTCTCGCAGTCTGCGTTTAGTCTCGCCAATGGAGAGGAGACGGTATTGGCTCCAGCGAATACAGTAGAACAAATTGAAGGCACAGAAGTGAAACGCTGCTTCTCCAGAAAGGACAGTTTGCTGCTGAGAACCATGAGACGGGAGGAGGTAAAGGGACTGTTGTTGCACCGTCTGTGATTGCAGGGGAAGGTGCTGGGGGAAGGGAAAGGGGTGTGGGGTGTGAGGGGGTACCTGAGGAATGCAGAAATTGAGGGGGGTGGTTGGAGAGAGGTGAAGTTGTGTTTGGTGGTGACATCATGCTGGAGTTGGCAGAAATGGAGGAGGATTTTCCTATCAATGGGAAGGCTGATGGTGTGGAAAGTGAGGGGAACCCTATCGTGTTACCGGGAGGGAGGGGGATGTGTGAGGATAGAGGTGTGAGAAATGAATTTAACACGATTGAGAGGCCAGTTAACAAAGGAAGGTGGTGGGAACAGCCCGGTTAAGGAAAAGACAGACATGCCAGACGGGTTATTTTCAAATACTTCATCAACAGAACAGAGGCGATGGAGGCGGAGAAAGTGGGAGAATGAGATGCAGTCTTTACAGGAAGCAGGGAATGAGGATCTGTACACAATCCTCGTGTTGGGAGACGGAGGTGCAGAGGGATTGGCCAGCCATTGTGAAGATTGGGCGGTTAGGGCCAGGGAAATGGACCTTGTTTACGGCACCAGAGTAATCAGGAATCATAGAATCCCCACAGTGCAGAAGGAGGTCATTCGGCCCATTAAGTCTGTACCGAACCTGTGAAAGAGTACCTCAACCATGCTCACTGCCCCGCCTATCTCATTAACCCCTTAATCAAACCTACACATTTTTTGGACACTACGGAGTAATTTAGCATGGCCAATCCACCTAACCTGGACTGTGAGAGGTAACCGGAGCACCCGCAGGAAACCCACGGAGACACGGAGAAAAAGTGCAGCCTCCACACAGACAGTCACCCAAGGTGGGAATTGAGCCGGGGACCCTGGTGCTGTGAGGCAGCAGTGCAAACCACTATGTCACTGTGCCATCAATGTCTTTGGGAAGGGGCCGAACAGGGTAAAGCGGATGGAATCAAGATCGGAAGAAATGATCTTGGTGGGGCTGGAACAGGCAGAAATAATGGGTGTACTGGGACTTTCCTGTTTGTGGATTTTGAGAAGGAGGTAGAAGCGGGAGGTTGATGCAGGATGTGTGGGGATGTGGGACTATGATATCCGAGTCTGAGGACAGAAGATATCCAGAGTCAATGAGGTCAGTGAAAGTCCTGGAAACAATATCATGATGTTTGGTGGTGTGCTGCTGGTCCAGGGGGAGGTAGCAGGATGGGTCTGAGAGTTGACGGTCAGCCTCTGAGAGGAAGAGGTCAGTACACAAGACAATAATGGCACCACCCTTGTGAGCAGCTTAGATCGTCAGGCCAGGGTTGGATATTAGAGAGAGGATTGGAGCAAGTTTAGAGTGAGTCAGGATAGAGTTGGTGAGAGGCACAGAGAAATTGAGACGGTCGATGTCACACTGACAGATCTCAATGAGAAGATCAAGAGCTGATAGGAGGCCAGAGGGTGGGGTCCAGGTAGAGGGAGATTACTGGTGGAGGATGGATTTCAACCACAAATGTTCATAAAATAGACTGTGAGAAACAGCAGAGTCAATATTATCTATTCACTGATCATCATCAGAATAATTACCAAAGAATTGAAAAGCAGAAGTCGGTCTCTGTTATTCTTGAATTTAGAACAGAATATAATAAAATCTTCCAGTCACAATGTCAACAGTTGGAAAAATGGAATTAGAAGTCTGAGTTAAAAGAAATCCAGTAACACAGAATATACTAAATAGTCGGCACATATTCCAAAGTCAACATTATTCCTGACACATTTCATCCAATTATTTCAATAACTACCAGAAATAATAGACCTGAGTAGTATGATAGATGTTAAACAGTTTCATTTTCTAAAGGCCGTCAGTAAGATCCGACATAACAGACTGATGAGTAATCTCAGAGCCAGTGGAGTTAGGGGACACAGCAGCAGAATGGACACATGCTGGCGACACACACAGAAAACAGGGAGAGGAGTTAAAGGGATTTAGGTTGGTTGGTGGAAGGTGGTAAGTGGTGTTCCACAATGATCAGCACTGGGATCACTCTCCTTCACCATTCCCATCAACAGTATGGGATCGGGAAGCAGAATTATAATTACTCAATTTACAGACAGAATCAAATTGGGAGTGATAGTGAATACAGAGGAAGAATACAACTAATTACAGGCACACATTCATCATTCATTCTGAATTTGTAAAGTGAGTATTTCAATGGGACATTAATGTCCCGATAGATCAGTGTCCGCTGCTGCATTTTGTTCAGAACAATAAGTCCCCCAATCACTCCTTGGAAAACAAGTGTGTGAATGGACTGGAGGGGTTTCTGGGTTCAGGTGAATAGATTCACAAATCGTCTGAAGCAGAAAGGCAGTTTAAAAACACCCATAAAAATTGATCAAACATGTGAGTTCATTTCAGGATGAATAGGAATGAGAAACTATCACAAAACCTATTGGAATACTGCACTGCTGTGGGTTTTATGAAATATTAGAGTGTGGGTGATATATGTTCCTGTTAGAGTAGATCAATAGAAAACAGAGAGAGGGACATGTCACTTCATACAATAAATATCAAACATCTTCAAAACACAGCCAAACTCTTCCTGTTTGTCAACCTATTCCAAAGTTAAAACACAGAGAGAACTCCACAGAATGGAGCGACCACTCCCCAATAAAATACATCATTTCAAAATAGAATCAACTAATTTCAGTCCAGTTACTGACCCACACACAATACAATTCCACACGGACAGATAGTCCCAGTAATAGATATATAATTGGATCAGATCTTCCAGTCTGGTGAGAGACCCACACTCAGTACAATTCTACACTTACAGATACATCCAGTAATCCTTGTTCACTGCTGTCAGATGTTTCAATCTGATCAGTGATCCACCCTCAGAGGGGTTTCAGTCTGATTCCCACTAAACCTTCCTTCAGAGAGATTGCCTTCACTGAGATCCAATCTAACATTATACAAGATTCCATTCAATATAACAACTTTATTGAACAGAGATCCCATGAGTTACAAACAGGTTTATTGTTAGTTGATGAAATGGATTCAAACCATAGACATTATTAACGAGATTTGAATTAAGTAAATGATATCGTTGACCAGGTGTCTGTGTAACAGTGAGCCCGAGATCAGCGATACACATTTTCAGTCCCAGTTTAAAATCAGAGAGCCGCTCACACACAGATTTACACAACTTCAATGGTGACATTCACTTACCAGGAACACCAACAATAGCAAGGATTGGTTGGAATATTTTCTCAGCAATATATATCGGGCCAAGCATTTTCACTGTGAAGTGATGTGTCCCTTCCTGCGATTGGCAATCTCACTGTCTAAAACTCTGAGGTTATATATTCCACAAGCTTTTAATTAATGCCCTGTGGAACCACCTCAGGGATATTGAGGTTGTGACATCGTTTAACTTATTATTCAAAGATGTGAACAAACAGATTCCGATATTTGGTTCAGAGAAAGCAAATATTATTTTTGTGAGTGAGTGACCTCTTTGCAAACACTGGACTGTGTTGATCACATTGTTCAGCTAACATTAACAGAAAGGATGCTGTCCACTCAGACATCATCAGTCCCATCTCTACAGCTCACATTGTTTCAGTGATATCCCTCACTCCACTGTGACCATTCAGTGATTCAGTTCCAATTGTCAGTGTGTTTCTCTGGGTGGTCCCATTGCAATCTGGGGTGTGGCTGGCACTGTAAATGTGACCATTCAGTGATTCAGTTCCAAATGTCAGTGTGTTTCTCTGTGTGGTTCAACTGCACTCTGGGGTGTAGCTGCCTCTGAAACTGTGACCATTCAGTTATTCAGTTGCAGTTGTCAGTGTGTTGCTCTGGGTGGGTCCACTGCACTCTGGGATGTAGCTGTCTCTGTAACTGTGACCATTCAGTGATTCAGTTCCAATTGTCAGTGTGTTTCTCTGGGTGGGTCCACTGCACTCTGGGGTGTAGCTGCCTCTGGAACTGTGACCATTCAGTGATTCAGTTCCAATTGTCAGTGTGTTTCTCTGGGTGGGTCCACTGCATTCTGGGGTGTAGCTGCCTCTGAAACTGTGACCATTCAGTGATTCAGTTCCAGTTGTCAATGTGTTGCTCTGGGTGGGTCCACTGCACTCTGGGATGTAGCTGCCTCTGTAACTGTGACAATTCAGTGATTCAGTTCCAATTGTCAGTGTGTTTCTCTGGGTGGGTCCACTGCACTCTGGGGTGTAGCTGCCTCTGTAACTGTGACCATTCAGTGATTCAGTTCCAATTGTCAGTGTGTTTCTCTGGGTGGTTCCAATGCACTCTGGGGTGTAGCTGCCTCTGTAACTGTGACCATCCAGTGATTCAGTTCCAATTGTCAATGTGTTTCTCTGGGTTGGTCCACTGCACTCTGGGGTGTAGCTGCCTCTGTAACTGTGACCATTCAGTGATTCAATTCCAATTGTCAGTGTGTTTCTCTGTGTGGCTGCACTGCACTCTGGGGTGTAGTTGCCTCTGTAACTGTGACCATTCAGTGATTCAGTTCCAATTGTCAGTGTGTTTCTCTGTGTGGGACCTCTGCACTCAGGGGTGTAGCTGCCTCTGTAACTGTGACCATTCCTTTTCGTAACTTCAGTAGTTTATGTTTGAACATAAGTAGCACATTTCAATAACTCCAAAATCTGGAACAATTTAAAGCGCAAAGGATGTGATCCTATAACTAAATCTGATTCAGCACCTCAAACTAAGAATTAATTCAGAATCATTGTAACCTCAGAAAACTTAGAGACTGCAGCAGCATCAAAACCATCACCTCAGAGAGCAGCATTAAAAAATATTCAGCTGTGAAAAACATATACCCCTTCTCTAACTGATACCGGCCATCTGTCTGATACACACACTTCACCTTGGAGAGAGGGGGGGGGGTGAGATGTGGAGGAAGAGCGAACTGGTCTGTGAGATGTGCTGATAGAAGACAGGCTGAGAGAGAATGAGGGTGGGTGGAGATTGAATGGGAGCGAAAGAGGGTGTAGAAATAAAGAATAAAACGAGAGAAGGAGGTAGATTGTCTGAGAGAAAGGGAAGCAGAGAGTGGAGGGTGGGCGTTTGTGGGTGAGGGAGACAGACTGGGTGAGAAGGATGGTGTATAAAATACTAACATAATCTCAGACATAAGTACTGGAGAGAGCGACTGAGTGACTGAGGGAGTGGGAAAGGGAAAGATTGTGAGAGAAAGTGTGAGAGAGGGAAAGAGCGTGTGAGAAAGTGTGAGAGAGTGAAAGAGACGGAGAGAAAGTGTGAGGGAGGGAAAGAGTGTGAGAGAGAGTGAGAGAAAGTGTGAGGGAGGGAAAGAGTGTGAGAGAAAGTGTGAGAGAGGGAAAGAATGTGAGAGAAAGTTTGAGAGAGGAAAAAAGTGTAAGAGAAAGTGTGAGAGATGGAAAGAGTGAGAGAAAGTGTGAGACAGGAAAAGAGTGGGAGAGAAAGTGTCAGTTAGTGAGTTGTGTGAGAGGGAGCGAGGCATGGAGGGAGAGAGAATAGAGGGGGAGTGTGTGAGAGAGGGAAAGAGTGCGAAATAAAGTGTCTAAAGAAGGTGGGAGTGAGGGAGGGAGGCATGGAGGGAGAGAGTGTGAGAGAGAGGGAGGTTGAGAGAGAGAGTGTGAGAGAGGGAGAGAGTGCAAGGGAGAGATAGAGTGTGACGGAGTGTTCTTGGAGATCTGGGGATCTGGGTGTGATATGGAAAACACAATCCGGATTAATACATTTGCTGAATAAACAAACGTGTTCCTAAATTATAAAATCAGATCCTGGATAAAGAAAATGTCCTTCATGCAGTATTGCACCATTTACGTTGTGAATAACTGACAGAGTGTGACAGGTCAGTTATTGTGCAGAGCTGGAATAGAACTTGTCTTTCCCCAGTGAGAGGCCAGAAAGCAAACACGTGGCACAGCCGCTTTAAAAAATAATTGTAAAGCAACCTGAAAAAAGATAGACCTCCCTCTAATTATTAAATGTGCGTCTGCTTTTATTGGGAGCAACACAGATGTTTTCAATATTAACAGCACAGGAAGCGCCCAGGGTCAGACTGATTGGAACTTACAATGACGTTGATGCTGTGAAGTAAGCAGTGAGCTAAAGCGGGCGCTGAGTTCACACATGGATACAGTGAATAGAAAGGATTACATTGAGAATACTCGCGGTGGTGGTGAACTTGGAGGGAACCTGCAGGTGTTGGTCCCATCATCTCACAGCCAAACCACATCCAACGCCGATAAAGTGCGTGAAGTCCCGAAGGAGGACATTCATTCCTGGGGCTGGTTTAGCACACTGGGATAAATCGCTGGCTTTTAAAGCCGACCAAGGCAGGCCAGCAGCACAGTTCAATTCCCGTACTAGCCTCCCTTAACAGGCGCCGGAATGTGGCTACTAGGGGCTTTTCACAATAACTTCATTTGAAGCCTACTTGTAACAATAAGCGATTTTCATTCAATTTCATTTCATTCCGTTTGACCTCTGCGGCTCTGTCGATGAGCAGATGATTCAATCCGACTGGAGCGCCCTTTCCCTGGAGGCATACATTTGATTTCTGTCACTCCTACCATTCCCTGTGAATCTACTGTTGTATCTGCCGGCACCAGTGTCCCAGGCCGTGCAGACCAGATCAGAACCACTCGCTGTGTGAATCGTTTAGAAGCAGTTTTCCCTGCGGGATGATTGGATAGGCTGGGGCTGGGTTATTGGGAATAAAAGACGATGATGTGAGATTCGTTCCACACATTTGAGATGATATAAGTTTTGGATAATCTGGATGTAAATGAACTGTCTCCATGAACAATATAAATATCTGTTGGAAAGATGTAACTGAAATGTATGATCATGCAGCTACATTCATCAGCGAGTATTGCAGAGCCGGAACTGATAACAAATGGCAACATGGGGAGACAACACGGTCACTCACACCTCCTCCACCATTCAACTTAATCACTGCTCAGCTTCTGCCTCAATGTCATTTCCCGCTTGTTCCTCACATCCTTCCATTACCTCATTTTCTGTAAGAATAATGGAGGCAGACAACCAAAGCCATATTTCAAACCGAGTTGGACATTTACGGCCATAAGACCATAAGACACAGGAGCTGAACTTGGTCACTAGGCCCAGCGAGCCTGCTCCGCCAGTCAATCATGGCTGATATGTTTCTCATCCTCATTCTTCGACCTTCTCACCTTCTCCCCAAAACTCATGATCTCCTTATTAACCAAGAAACTATATATCTCTGTCTGAAAGACACTCAGTGATTTGGTCTCCACAGCCTTCGGGAGCAAAGAGTTACACAGATTCACCACCCTCTGGCTGAATAAATTCCTCCACATCTCTGTTTTAAAGCATCGTCCCGTTAGTCTGAGATTGTGTCCTCTGGTTCTAGTTTTTCATACAAGTTGAAACATCCTCTCCACATCACCTCGATCCAGGACTCCTGTAAGTTTCAATAAGATTCCCCCTCATCCTACTAAATTCTAACGAGTACAGTCCCATTGTCCTCAACCGTTCCTCATACGACAAGCTCTTCATTCCAGGGATTGTTCTTGTGAACCTGCTCAGGACCCTTTCCAAGGGAAGCATATCCTTCTTCAGATACGGGCCCAAAACTGCTCACAATACTCCAAATGGGGTCAAAGCAGAGCCTAATACAGCCTCAGAAGTGCATCCTTGGTCTTGTATTCTAGCCCTCTCGACATGAATGCTAACATTGCAATTGCCTTCCTAACTGCCGACTGAACCTGCACGTTAACCTTAAGAGAATCGTGAACAAGGCCTCCCCAGTCATAGAAAACATAGAAAATACGGCACAGAACAGGCCATTCGGCCCACGATGTTGTGCCGAACCTTTGTCCTAGATTAATCATAGATTATCATTGAATTTACAGTGCAGTAGGAGGCCATTCGGCCCCATGAGTCTGCACCGGCTCTTCGAAAGAGCACCCGACCCAAACTCAACACCTCCACCCAACACCAAGGGCAATTTTGGACACTAAGGGCAATTTATCATTGGCCAATTCACCTACCCTGCACATCTTTGGACTGTGGGAGGAAACCGGAGCACCCGGAGGAAACCCACGCAGAAACGTGGAGGACGCACAGACTCCGCACAGACAGCGACCTAAGCCGGAATAGAACCTTGGACCCTGGAGCTGTGAATCAATTGTGCTATCCACAATGCTACTGTGCTGCCCTTAAGAACAAATAAATCTACACTATATAATTTTACCGTAATCCATGTACCTATCCAATAGCTGCTTGAAGGTCCCTAATGTTTCCCACTCAACTACTTCCACAGGCAGTGCATTCCATGCCCCCACTACTCTCTGGGTGAAGAACCTACCTCTGATATCCCTCCTATATCTTCCACCTTTCACCTTAAATGTATGTCCCCTTGTAATGGTTTGTTCCACCCGGGGGAAAAGTCTCTGACTGTCTACTCTATCTATTCCCCTGATCATCTTATAAACCTCTATCAAGTCGCCCCTCATCCTTCTCCGTTCTGATGAAAAGATGACGAGCACCCTCAACCTTTCCTCGTAAGACCTACTCTCCATTCCAGGTAACATCCTGGTAAATCTTCTTTGCACCTTTTCCAAAGCTTCCACATCCTTCCTAAAATGAGGTGACCAGAACTGTACACAGTACTCCAAATGTGGCCTTACCAAAGTTTTGTACAGCTGCATCATCACCACACGAATCTTAAATTCAATACTTCTGTTAATGAACGCGAGCACACCATAGGCCTTCTTCACAGCTCTATCCACTTGAGTGGCAGCTTTCAAAGATTTATGAACATAGACCCCAAGATCTCTCTGCTCCTCCACATTGCCAAGAACTCTACCGTTAACCCTGTATTCCGCATTCATATTTGTCCTTCCAAAATGGACAACCTCACACTTTTCAGGGTTAAACTCCATCTGCCACTTCTCAGCCCAGCTCTGCATCCTATCTATGTCTCTTTGCAGCCGACAACAGCACTCCTCACTATCCACAACTCCACCAATCTTCGTATCGTCTGCAAATTTACCGACCCACCCTTCAACTCCCTCATCCAAGTCATTAATGAAAATCACAAACAGCAGAGGACCCAGAACTGATCCCTGCGGTACGCCACTGGTAACTGGGCTCCAGGCTGAATATGTGCCATCCACCACCACTCTCTGACTTCTATCGGTTAGCCAGTTCGTTATCCAACTGGCCAAATTTTCAACTATCCCATGCCTCCTTACTTTCTGCAGAAGCCTACCATGCGGAACCTGATCAAATGCCTTACTAAAATCCATGTATACTACACCCACTGCTTTACCTTCATCCACATGCTTGGTCACCTCCTCAAATAATTCAATCAGACTTGTAAGGCAAGACCTACCCCTCACCAATCCGTGCTGACTATCCCTAATCAAGCAGTGTCTTTCCAGATGCTCAGAAATCCTATCCTTCAGTACCCTTTCCATTACGTTGCCTGCCACCGAAGTAAGACTAACTGGCCTGTAATTCCCAGGGTTATCCCTAGTTTTTTGAACAGGGGCACGACATTCGCCACTCTCCAATCCCCTGGTACCACCCCTGCTGACAGTGAGGAGGAAAAGATCATTGCCAACGGCTCTGCAATTTCATCTCTTGCTTCCCATAGAATCCTTGGATATATCCCGTCAGGCCCGGGGGACTTGTCTATCCTCAAGTTTTTCAATATGTCCAACACATCTTCCTTCCTAACAAGTATTTCCTCGAGCTTACCAGTCTGTTTCACACTGTCCTCTCCAACAATATCGCCCCTCTCATTTGTAAATACAGAAGAAAAGTACTCGTTCAAGACCTCTCCTATCTCTTCAGACTCAATACACAATCTCCCGCTATTGTCCTTGATCGGACCTACCCTCGCTCTAGTCATTCTCATATTTCTCACATATGTGTTAAATGCCTTGGGGTTTTCCTTTGTCCTACCCGCCAAAGATTGTTCATGCCCTCTCTTAGCTCTCCTAATCCCTTTCTTCAGTTCCCTCCTGGCTATCTTGTATCCCTCCAATGCCCTATCTGAACCTTGTTTCCTCAGCCTTACATAAGTCACCTTTTTCCTCTTAACAAGACAGTCAACCTCTCTTGTCAACCATGGTTCCCTCACTCGACCATCTCTTCCCTGCCTGACAGGGACATACATATCAAGGACACGTAGTACCTGTTCCTTGAGTCCCTTTGTGCTTCTGATTTCCGAAGCATTTCCACATTTGGAAACAGCCATCGCCTCTATTCCTCCTTCCAAAGTGCATAACCTCACACTTTTCCACATTGTATTCCATCTGCCAGTTCTTTGCACAATCTCCCAGCCTCGAAGTCCTTCTGCAGCCCCCCCCCCCACCCCCCCCCCCCCCACCCCCCACACACACACACACTTCCTCAATACTACCTTTCCGTCTACAGATCTTTGTATCATCTGCAAACTCTGCATCAGTGCCTTCAGTTCCTTCTTCCAGATCATTAATGTATATTGTGGAAAGTTGTGGTACCAGCACAGACTCCAGAGGCACACGACTAGACACCGGCTGCCATCCTGAAAAAGGCCCCTTCTTGCCACTCTCTGCCTCTGCCAGTCAACCAATTCTTTTTCCATCCCAGGATCTTACCCTGAACACCATGGCCTCTGAACCAACTTTACAGACTGTAATGCGGCACCGTGTCAAAGGCTATCTGGAAATCTAAATGAATCACGTCCACTGATTCTCCCTTGTCTAACTTCCTTGTTACTTCCTCAAAGAACTCTAACAGATTTGTCAGACATTACCTCCCCTTGACGAAGCCGTGCTGGCTCAGTCCTATTTTACCATGCTCTTCCAAGTACTCCGCAATCTCATCCTTAATAATGGACCTAAAATCATACCAAAGAACAAAGATAACAAAGAACAAAGAAATGTACAGCACAGGAACAGGCCCTTCGGCCCTCCAAGCCCGTGCCGACCATGCTGCCCGACTAAACTACAATCTTCTACACTTCCTGGGTCCGTATCCTTCTATTCCCATCCTATTCATATATTTGTCAAGATGCCCCTTAAATGTCCCTATCGTCCCTGCTTCCACTACCTCCTCCGGTAGCGAGTTCCAGGCACCCACTACCCTCTGCGTAAAAAACTTGCCTCGTACATCTACTCTAAACTTTGCCCCTCTCACCTTAAACCTATGCCCCCTAGTAATTGACCCCTCTACCCTGGGGAAAAGCCTCTGACTATCCACTCTGTCTATGCCCCTCATGATTTTGTATACCTCTATCAGGTCTCCCCTCAACCTTCGTTCCAGTGAGAACAAACCGAGTTTATTCAATCGCTCCTCATAGCTAATGCCCTCCATACCAGGCAACATTCTGGTAAATCTCTTCTGCACCCTCTCTAAAGCCTCCACATCCTTCTGGTAGTGTGGCGACCAGAATTGAACACGATACTCCAAGTGTGGCCTAACTAAGGTTCTATACAGCTGCAACATGACTTGCATATTCTTATACTCAATGCCCCGGCCAATGAAGGCAAGCATGCCGTATGCCTTCTTGACTACCTTCTCCACCTGTGTTGCCCCTTTCAATGACCTGTGGCCCTGTACTCCTAGATCTCTTTGACTTTCAATACTCTTGAGGGTTCTACCATTCACTGTATATTCCCTACCTGCATTAGACCTTCCAAAATGCATTACCTCACATTTGTCCGGATTAAACTCCATCTGCCATCTCTCCGCCCAAGTCTCCAGACAATCTAAATCCTGCTGTATCCTCCGACAGTCCTCATCGCTATCCGCAATTCCACCAACCTTTGTGTCGTCTGCAAACTTACTAATCAGACCAATTACATTTTCCTCCAAATCATTTATATATGCTACAAAGAGCAAAGGTCCCAGCACTGATCCCTGTGGAACACCACTGGTCACAGCCCTCCAATTAGAAAAGCATCCCTCCATTGCTACTCTCTGCCTTCTATGGCCTAGCCAGTTCTGTATCCACCTTGCCTGCTCACCCCTGATCCCGTGTGACTTCACCTTTTGTACTGTTCTACCATGAGGGACCTTGTCAAAGGCCTTACTGAAGTCCATATAGACAACTTCTACTGCCCTACCTGCATCAATCATCTTAGTGACCTCCTCGAAAAACTCTATCAAGTTAGTGAAACACGACCTCCCCTTCACAAAACCGTGCTGCCTCTCACTAATACGTCCATTTGCTTCCAAATGGGAGTAGATCCTGTCTCGAAGAATTCTCTCCAGTAATTTCCCTACCACTGAAGTAAGGCTCACCGGCCTGTAGTTCCCGGGATTATCCTTGCTACCCTTCTTAAACAGAGGAACAACATTGGCTATTCTCCAGTCCTACGGGACATCCCCTGAAGACAGCGAGGATCCAAAGATTTCAGTCAAGGCCTCAGCAATTTCCTCTCCAGCCTCCTTCAGTATTCTGGGGTAGATCCCATCAGGCCCTGGGGACTTATCTACCTTAATATTTTTTAAGACACCCAACACCTCGTCTTTTTGGATCACAATGTGACCCAGGCTATCTACACCCCCTTCTCCAGACTCAACATCTACCAATTCCTTCTCTTTGGTGAATACTGAGGCAAAGTATTCATTTAGTACCTGCCCATTTCCTCTGGCTCCACACATAGATTCCCTTGCCTATCCTTCAGTGGGCCAACCCTTTCCCTGGCTACCCTCTTGCTTTTTATGTACGTGTAAAAAGCCTTGGGATTTTCCTTAACCCTATGACCGAAGTCAGGCTATCCGGCCGATAATTTCCCGTCTTCTGCCTCCCTCCCTTCTTTAACAGCGGTGCTACATTAGCCACTTTCCAGTCCTCTGGGACCCTTTCTGCCTTCAGTGATTCCTGAAAGATTCCCGCCACTGCCTCCACAATCTCCTCAGCTATCTCTTTTAGAACCCTGGGATGTAGTCCATCCGTCCAGGTCATTCATCCACCTTCAGACCTTTCAGTTTCCGCAGAACCTTCTCCTTAGTGATGGCCACGGCACTCCCCTCTGCCCCCTGGTTCTCCTGGAGCTCTGGCATCCCACTGGTGTCTTCCACCGTGAAGTAACTAGACAGTTCCCCTGCCATTTCTTTGTTACCTATTATTACTTCTCCAGTCACATTTTCCACTGGCCCAATGTCTTTTTCTTGTCTCTCTCTTACCTTTTATATATTGAAAAGAACATCTTCCTATCGTCTTTTACATTACTAACGAGCTTGCACTCATATTTCATCTCTTCCTTCTTTATTGATTTTTCATTGTCCTCTGCTCGCTATTAAAGGCTCCCCAATTTTCTGGCATCCCACTATTTCGCGCCACATTGTATTTTTTTTATTTTGCTTTACTGCTGTCCTTGACTTCCCTCGTGAGGCATGGATTCCTTGGCCTCTCCTTAGCATGTATCCTCCTTCATGGGATGACATTCTGTTGTTCCTCCCGAATAACCCCCCAAAACTCCTGCCATTGCTGTTCCACTGTCTTCCCTGCTAGGCTCGTTTTCCAATCAACTCTGGGCAGCTCCTCCCTCATGTCGTTGTAGTTACCCCTATTTAATTGTAATACCGTTACATCTGATTGCAGCTTCTCCCTCTGAAACCTCAGGGTAAATTCTATTATATTGTGGTCACTGCTCCCTCAGGGTTCCTTCACCTTTAGTTCCCTAATCAAGTCTGCCTCACTACACATCACCAAATCCAGAATTGCCTGTTCTCCAGTCGGCTCTGTCACAATCTGCTCCCAAAAACATCTCTTAGACTTTCCACAAATTCCTTTTCTTGGGATCCACGACCAACCTGATTATCCCAGTCCACCAGCATATTGAAGCCCCCATGATTATTGTAATGTTGCCTTTTTTACATGCCTTTTCTATCTCCTGATTTATTTACTGCTCGGGGTCCTGCAAATAACTCCCATCAGAGTCGTTTTATCTACTCCATTCCTCAACTCTGTCCACAGAGACTCTATGCCTTCTGATCCTATATCGCTTCTTGCTATCGATTTAACACCATTCCTTGCTGACAATGCAACCCCGCCCCCTTTGCCCGTCTGCCTGTCCTTTCTATAGAACACTTGCATATTTTGATCCCAGCCCGGATCACCTTGCAGCCACGTCTCTGTGATTCCCACCACATCCTCCCAGCCAATATCAATGTGAACAACATGCAAATTTACCTTGTTACCTATACTGCGCACATTTAGGTCCACCACCCTCAATCCTGCATTGAGCACCTCCCTTCTCACACTTGTCACCTTTTTTGCTCTGCCTGAGGGTGATGTTGTTCAGGTATTTGTGTTCTCCATTTCCCCTTCAGTTATTACACCTGCTGAGCTACCGCTCTGGTTCCCAGCCCCTTTCATATTAGTTTCAATTCTCCCGGGTGACACTAACAAACCTCCCAGCGAGGATAGTGATGCCCCTCCAGTTTACAAGCTACTCGCCCTTCTTGTCCAGGTCCCACCTTTCCCGGAATATCGCCCAATGGCCCAGAAATCTGAAATCCTCCCTCCTACACCACCAGTTTAGCCACGTGTTTAGCTGGACTATCCTCTTATTTCTGGCCTCACTGTCACGTGGCACTGGGAATAATCCTGAGAGTAATCCTCAGAGCACCCGGAGGAAACCCACGCAGACACGGGGAGAACGTGCAGACTCCACACAGACAGTGACACAAGCCCGGAATCGAATCTGGGACACTAGTGCTGTGAAGCAACAGGCTTCACGCCTCTGTGCTACTGTGCCGGCCTTCACATCAGGAATCCTGAAGAATTGGGAGAGTGTCGGTATCACGGAGAGCTGTGGCTCTGCTGTGTCACACTGAGAAATAAATCACCAAGGCCATGGCAGGGTTTGATTCTCCTACAGTCCGCCAGCTCCAATCTTAACCATCACATTAGACCCCGGCATTGATTAGTCCATTAAACCTGGGGAACAGACTCTAATTGATGAATGATGAATGGTACAATGGTAGATCACTCTTTTATTGTGGAACAGTCAGTATTTTCCAGAGGAGAAACACTAGACGATACAGAAGTGAACCAAAAGGACCAGTCTCCCCAACAACACCAGCGGGAGTTTGTAGTTATCCAGTTCCAGCAGTCAGATAGCCTCAATAATTTAAATAAATATGTAACACAATATATAATAGTTTCTCAGCCCATTACTTCACGGATTCCATTATTTAAATTGCTGAGACGTCTTCAGTAGAAACAGGCAGACAGATCACATTGTATTCCACCACATAGCTGCGATATTTCTTGTAATTAATGGAATTAAAAACTGAAAGATAATTTCTGATACTCATAGACATTTCCAAATGCATATTATTGTGAAAAGTATAAAGATTTCTAGACATTTTCACCAATCATTGGACTGAAAATAATCATGTTCCTGGCATGATGATTCTATAGAAAGATAATCACAGTTTAGTTAATTGTGAGCAGAAATGTGCATGTTCAGTTTATTGTGTTATTATAGGAAGGTCAGGAATTACTGACTCTGTTTGAAAGAACAATCTTAGTATGAATATTGTCTGACAATATTTTTTTACGCCTGTGATTACTGGAAGAATCAATCCTTCAATAATCACATTCAATGTTGTAATTAAATGTTTTTCGTTATTTACTGTGTTCAATGGACTGTAAACGAACGTGATGCTTTCTAACAATGTTGTGCAAACATGATGTCATCCTGCCTTCAACATTGGATTTCATAGATCATAGATCATAGAATTTATAGTGCAGAAGGCGGCCATTCGGCCCATCGAGTCTGCAGCGGCTCTTGGAAAGAGCACCCTACTCAAGCCCACACCTCCTCCATAACCCAGTAAGCCCATCCAACCTGAGGGCAATTTAGCGTGGCCAATCCACCTAACCTGCACACCTTTGGACTGTGGGAGACAATCAGAGCACCCGGAGAAAACCCACACAGACACAGGGACAACGTGCAGACTCCGCACAGAGAGTGACCCAAGCGGGAATCGAACCTGGGACTCTGGAGCTGTGACGTCATAGTGACACCACTATGCTACCGTGCTGCCCGACTTGCTCAGTTTTCTTTGGTAGAAACAGGCAGAGAGAATTCTCACACTATTCAGTCATCGCACAACTATGATTAATGGAATTAAATCCTGAGATATAATTGCTGGTATCATAGACATGGAAAATATTTCCCAATACATATTATTGAGGGAAGTTAAAAGATTTATTCATTCCGTTAGTGATCAATGGATTCATCAGTATCTTGCCATGATAATTCATTTGGAAAATGACCATCGGTTTAATGTCCTGTACCCGGTTCTCCGTCCCGCCAGCCCCGTTATCTGGCGCTGCGCACCCCCCGCCACAACGGGATTCTCCGATCCCGCAGCCGGTCAATGAGGTTTCCCATTGTGACCACCCCACGCCATCGAGAAACCCGCCTACATGGGTGCGCTGCCGGCGGAATTGGAGGATGCTGCCGAGGGAGAATCCCATTGATTGGGATTGTGAGCTGAACAAATGCATTTTTATTTGATGCTATTATTGTTGTGTAGTCAGGAATTACAGATTCTATTCCACTGAATAACAATCTCCATTTGATTATGGCCTGAACAGTAATTAGAAACCGCCTGTGATCATTGGAATGAACAATTCTTTGACAATCACAGTGAAAGATGCAATGAAGTGTGTTTAGTTATTTGCTGTGTTTAATGGACTGAAAACAAATTTGTTATTTTCTCTCAATGTTGCACAAATAATAATTAGTTGTGTAATGCTTGTTGGACTTTAACATAATGAGCTGTTCACTGATTTAATTCAACCTCTCAATGAATGAATGAGATAATTGTTTATTGGACCAAACAATCAATCAATGCCAGGACCTACTCAGTTAATGGTATAGCGTTGGGGAGAGTTATAGAACAAAGAGATCTAGGAGTACAGGTTCGTAGCTCCTTCATAGATTATCATAGAATTTACAGTGCAGAAGGAGGCCATTCGGCCCATCGAGTCTGCACCGGTTCTTGGAAAGAGCACCCTACCGAAGGTCAACACCGCTACCCTATCCCCATAATTCAGTAACCCAGTAATCCCACCCAACACTAAGGGCAATTTTGGACACTAAGGGCAATTTATCATGGCCAATCCACCTAACCCGCACATCTTTGGACTGTGGGAGGAAACCGGAGCACCCGGAGGAAACCCACGCACACACGGGGAGGATGTGCAGACTCCGCACAGAAAGTGACCCAAGCCAGAATCGAACCTGGGACCCTGGAGTTGTGAAGCAATTGTGCTATCCACAAGGCTACCGTGCTGCCCCAAAAGGTGGATTCGCCCCTTGAAGGTGGAGTCGCAGGTGGACAGGCTTGTGAAGAAGGCAGTCGGCATGCTTGGTCTCATTGGTCAGAACATTGAATACAGGAGTTGGGACGTCTTGTTGAAGTTGTACAAGACATTGGTAAGGCCACACTTGGAATACTGTGTGCAGTTCTGGTCACCCTATTATAGAAATGATATTATTAAAATAGAAAGAGTGCAGAAAAGATTTAATAGGATGTTACCGGGACTTGATGGTTTGAGTTAGAAGGAGAGGCTGGATAGACTGGGACTTTTTTCCCTGGAGCGTAGGAGGCTTAGGGGTGATCTTATAGAGGTCTATAAGATAATGAGGGGCATAGATAAGGTAGATAGTCAACATCTTTTCCCAAAGGTAGGGGAGTCTAAAACTAGAGGGCATAGGTTTAAGGTGATAGGGGAGAGATTCAGAAGGGCCCAGAGGGGCAATTTCTCCACTCAGAGGGTAGTGAGTGTCTGGAATGTGCTGCCAGAGGTAGTAGTAGAGGCGGGTACAATTGTGTCTTTTAAAAAGCATTTAGATAGTTACATGGGTAAGATGGGTATAGAGTGGGCCAAGTGCGGACAACTGGGACTAGCTTAATGGTAAAAACTGGGCGGCATAGACTGTTTGGGCCGAAGGGCCTGTTTCCATGCTGTAAACTTCTATGATTCGAAGTTCACTCTGATTATTGGGATGAAATATGTTAACAGGTGATTAATCTTCCACAGAAAATAATTAAATAATTCAAGTACAAAGCACCAGATCCGTCAGAATTTCACCAGTTTAAAGGCATTTAATGTTGGGACTCTGGCAATCATTGGTTAATACATTCTGATCCATTTTAACATCTAGTTCTTCCATATTCGCTCTGATCATTGGGTGTAATGATTAAAAGTTAGTTACTCTAACTCTCGGACTGACGAAGAATTTGCTCTTCACTTTAATACGGAATCCAAGCAGCAGAAAAAGTGTTGGCCCTCAGGACAATCTCAATAAAAGGACATTTGAAAAGGGATCTGTTGCAGTGACTGATGTTGTCTCCATGGGTCTCCAGGGTGATCTCTGGGGTTGGTGATCTCTGGAGTTGGGTGATATCTGGGCTTGGGTGATCTCTGGGGTGGGGGGATATATGGGGTTGGGTGATATCTGGGGTTGGGTGATATCTGGGGTTGGGTGATATCTGGGGTTGGGTGTTATCTGGGGTTGGGTGATTTCTGTGGTTGGGTGATATCTGGGGTTGGGTGATATCTGGGGTTGGGTGATATCTGGGGTTGGGTCTCCCTGGGGTTGGGTGATATCTGTGGTTGGGTGATATCTGGGGTTGGGTGATCTCAGGGGTTGGGTGATATCTGGGATTGGGTGATCTCTGGGGTTGGGTGATCTCTGGGGTTGGGTGATATTTGGGGTTGGTGATATCTGGGGTTGTGTGAGATCAGGGTTTGGGTGATATCAGGGTTTGGGTGATATGTGGGGTTGGGTGAACTCTGGGGTTGGGTGATATCAGCGTTTGCGTGATGTCCGTGGTTGGGTGATCTCTGAGGTTGGGTGATCTCTGGGGTCGGATGATATCTGGGGTTGGGTGATATCCGGGGTTGGGTGATATCATGTGTTGGGTGATGCCTGGGGTTGGGTGATATCTGGGGTTGGGTGATATCCGGGGTTGGGTGATATCATGTGTTGGGTGATATCTGGGGCTGGGTGATATACGGGGTTGGGTGATATCATGTGTTGGGTGATATCTGGGGTTGGGTGATATCCGGGGTTGTGTGATATCTGGGGTTAGGTGATATCCGGGGTTGGGTGATATCATGTGTTGGGTGATATCTGGGGTTGGGTGATATCTGGGGTTGGGTGGTATCTGGGGTTGGGTGATATCTGGTGTTTGGTATTACCTGGCATTGGGTGATATCTGCGGTGTGGGTGATATTGGGGTGGTGGGCAGATATCCGTTCTGCGGTGATGTTTGAAGGGGAGCATGAATTACAGGCTGGGTTCATATCGGGGGGGGATGATTTATTAAAATTAATAATCGCTTACTGTCACAAGTATACTTCACTGAAGTCACTGTGGAAGTCACTGTGAGTTGCCATATTACGGCGCTTGTTTGTGGAGACCGGCACTGGAAGTGAACCCGCGCTGCTGGCATTGTTCCCCTTTGCAAGGCGGCTATTTAGCCCACTGTGCTAATCCAGCCCCTGTTGGGCTAGTTCGGGGGTTTGGGGTTGTCATCGGGCGGGATGATACCAGCCTGGGTACATCCGGGGGTTGTGGGTAATATCCGGGGGCTAATATCGAGTGTCGCTATATCTGGGACTGATATACGCGGGGGTGGGGGTTGATATTTAGGGGTTGTGGCATTCGGTTGGGTGGGGTTATATCCGGTTGAGACGGGTGACATTTGGCCGGCGGGGGTGATAGCCGAGGGAGGGGCGGAGTTGATACCCCAGAGAAGTGACATCTGCTGGGGGGGGGGGGGGATTTGATGATATCGAGGGGCTGACCTGGGAGGGGGCGATACCTCGAGGGGGTGGGTTGGGGGGAGGGGCTGGATCTGGTGGGATCATAAATTAGAATCATAGCATCAGCAGTGCAAAAGGAGGCCATTCGGTCCATCGCGTCTGCACCAGCCCTTGGAAAGAGCGTCTCACCTAAGCCCACACCCCTGCCCCATCCCAGTAACCCAGTGACCCCCTAACTCCGAGGTAACAATATCAGAGAGGCGAATATCCGACGGGGTGTGATGTTTGTGGGGGGATGATATGAAGGGGGTGATATCGGGTGGGTGTGATATCAGGGAGGGGGATATCGGGAGGGGGTGATGTCGTGAGGGGGTGATATCGGGAATGGGTGATATCGGGGAGGAGGTGATATTGGGGAGGAGGTGAAATCGGGGAGGGGGTGATATCAGGATGAGGGTTATATCCGAGAGGTGGCGATATCGGGGAGGGGCTGATATTGCAGAGGGGGTGATAGCGGGGAGGGGGTGATATCGGGTTAGGGGTGATATCGGGAAGGGGGTGATACGGGGAGGGGGTGATATCCGAGAGGTGGCGATATCGGGTAGGGGGTGATATTGCGGAGGGGGTGATATCGGGGAGGGGGTGATATCGGGAAGGGGTGATACGGGGAGGGGGTGATACGGGGAGGGGGTGATATAGTGGAGGAAGTTATATCAGGGTTGGGTGATATCGGAAGGGGGTGATATCGGGGAGGGGGTGATATCGGGAGGGGGTGATATTGGGGAGAGGGTGATATCGGGGAGGGGGTGATATCGGGGAGGGGGTGATATCGGGGAGGGGGTGATATCGGGAGGGGATGATATTGGGGAGGGGATTTCCGGGGTGGGGAGGGGCAGTGCTGCGGTGTCTATTGAGACACAACAATCCCGACGACCCCCAATGGGGCCAATGGGCTGGACTCCGGCTTCACTCTCGGTGCTGAAACACCCATTCCCCTTGCCTTGGAGGGACAGCAGAAGCCGCCGCTGCGCCTGTGCCACATCCATCCCAGCATCCCCTGCGTGCTGGCGGCGGTCATGTGTTACCAGTAGGACCTCCGATAGCCAAATTGTGTTGCCAGGGGAGACTCCCGGTGAACATCTTGTGTTGCCAGGGGAGACTCCAGGTGAACATCTTGTGTTTCAGGGGAGACTCCAGGTGGCCACCTTGTGTTGCCAGGGGAGACTCCAGATGGCCACCTTGTGTTGCCAGGGGAGACGATGCCAGTCAGTGGGTGGCCCGCGCACTGCCTGCTGGGATAGTGACCCTCCCGCACATGCGCATGGACAGCTCTGTGTGAAGCCTCCATTGTCTGAAGCATTATTACTGCCATAAGCCCCAGGGTCCTCAACCGTTCCTCCTATGACAAGCCCGCATCTGCTTCCGGACGCTTCACACTCGGTTCTGAAACACCTATTCCCCTTTCCTTGGAGGAGACAGCGGCCTCTGGCGGCGGGGGGACAGCGGCCTCTGGCGGCAGGGGGACAGCGGCCTCTGGCGGCAGGGGGACAGCGGCCTCTGGCGGCAGGGGGACAGCGGCCTCTGGCGGCAGGGGGACAGCGGCCTCAGGTGGCAGGGGGACAGCGGCCTCTGGAGGCAGGGGGACAGCGGCCTCTGGCATCAGGGGGACAGCGGCCTCTGGGGGCAGGGGAACAGCGGCCTCAGGAGGCAGGGGGACAGCGGCCTCTGGAGGCAGGGGGACAGCGGCCTCTGGCGGCAGGGGACAGCGGCCTCTGGCGGCAGGGAGTAGCGGAATGTGACCTCTGGAGGCAGGGGGACTGTGGCCTCTGGCAGCAGGGAGGAGGGACAGCAGCTGGCGAGCAGTGAGTGCGAGATGGGCTGAGTTTTTCTGGTTCTGTGTCTGTGTCTCTGCCTGTGTCTGTCTGTGCCTGTGTCTCTGTCTGTACCTTTGTATCTGTCTGTGTATCTGTCTGTGTCTATTACTCTGTCTGTGTCTCTGTCTGTGATTCTGTCTGTGTCTGTGTCTCTGTCCCAACTCTATCTGTGTCTGTGCCTGTGTCTCTTTTTCTGTCTCTGCCTGTGTCACTGTACCTGTCTGTGTCTCTGCCTGTATCTGTGTGTCTCTCTCTGTCTGTCTCCCTGCCTGTGATTCTGTCTGTGTTTCTGTCAGATTCTCTGTCCCTGTCTGTGTCTCTGTCTGTGCCCGTGTTTGTGTCTGTATGTGCCTGTGTCTCTGTCAGTGCCTTTGTATCTGTCTGTGTCTCTGTCTGTGTCTATTACTCTGTTTGGTTCTCAATCTGTGTTTCTGTCTGTGTCTGTGTCTCTGTCCCAACTCTATCTGTGTCTGTGTCTGTGCCCTTGTCTATATTTCTGTCTCTGCCTGTGTCACTCTATCTGTCTGTGTCTCTGCCTGTATCTGTGTGTCTCTCTCTGTCTGTCTCCCTGGCTGTGATTCTGTCTGTGTTTCTGTCAGATTCTCTGCCTCTGTCTGTGTCTCTGTCTGTGCCTGTGTCTATGTCTGTGTCGCTGACTGTCTCTCAATTTGTGTATTTGTCCCTGTCTGTGTCTCTGTCTCTGGCTGTGTCTCTGCCTGTACTAGTGTGTCTCTCTCTGTCTGTCTCTGTCTGTGATTCTGTCTGTGTTTCTGTGTCTCTGTGTGTGCCTGTGTACCTGTATGTGTCTCTGTCAGTGTCTGTTACTCTGTCTGTGGTTCTGACTCTGCCTGTGTCTCGGTCTGTGTCTCTGCCTGTGCCTGTGTCTCTGCCTGTGTCTGTGCCTCTGCCTGTGTAATGTCTCTCTCTGTGTCTCGCTATCGGTCTCTACCTGTGTCCTTTGTCTGTGCCTGTGTCTCTACCTGTGTCCCTGTCTCTTCTGTGTTTGTGTCTTTGTCTCTGTCCGTGCCTGTCTTTGTGTGTGTCTGTGTCTGAGTTTGTGCCTCTGTCTGTGATTCTGTATCTTTCTCTGTCTGTATCTCTGTCTATGTCTATGTCTCTGCCTGTGTCTCGATCTGTGTCTGTGTTCTGTCTGTGCCTGTGTCTCTGTCTTTGTCACTGTGTCTCTATGTGTCTCTGCCTGTGACTCTGCCTGTGTCTATGTCTGTGTTGCTGACTGTCTCTCTGTCTGTGTCTGCGTCTCTGTCTATGTCTGTGTCTTTGTCTCTGTCTGTGTCTCTGTCTGTGTCTCTGACTGTGCCAGTGTCTGTGCCAGTGTCTCTGTCTGTGCCTGTGTCTCTGTCTGTGTCTCTGTATGTGTCGCTGACTGTCTCTCAATCTGTGTCTGTCTCTGTCTGTGTCTGTGTCTCTGCCTCTTTCTGTGTCTCTGCCTGTACTTGTGTGTCTCTCTCTGTCTGTCTCTGTCTGTGATTCTGTCTGTGTTTCTGTGTCTCTGTGTGTGCCTGTGTACCTGTCTGTGTCTCTGCCAGTGCCTGTTACTCTGTCTGTGGCTATGACTCTGCCTGTGTCTCGGTCTGTGTCTCTGCCTGTGCCTGTGTCTCTGTCTGTGTCTGTGCCTCTGTCTGTGTTTCTGTCTGTGTGATGCCTCTTTCTGTGTCTCGCTATCGGTCTCTACCTGTGCCCTTTGTCTGTGCCTGTGTCTCTACCTGAGTCCCTGTCTCTTCTGTGTTTGTGTCTTTGTCTCTGTCCGTGTCTGTCTTTGTGTGTGTCTGTGTCTGTGTATGTGCCTCTGCCTGTGATTCTGTATCTTTCTCTGCCTGTATCTCTGTCTATGTCTATGCCTCTGCCTGTGCCTCGATCTGTGTCCGTGTTCTGTCTGTGCCTGTGTCTCTGTCTTTGTCACAGTTTCTCTATGTGTCTCTGCCTGTGTCTCTGCTGTGTCTATGTCTGTGTCGCTGACTGTCTCTCTGTCTGTGTCTGCGTCTCTGTCTATATCTGTGTCTTTGTCTCTGTCTGTGTCTCTGTCTGTTTCTCTGCCTGTGCCTGTGTCTGTGCCAGTGTCTCTGTATGTGCCTGTGTCTCTGTCTGTGTCTCTGACTGTGTCGCTGACTGTCTCTCAATCTATGTCTGTCTCTGTCTGTGTCTGTGTCTCTGTCTGTGTCTTTGACTCTGTCTGTGTCTCTGTCTGTGTCTGTGTCGGAGTTTCTCTCTGTGTCTCTGTCATGTCTCTGCCTGTGTCTCTGGCTGTGTCTCTGTCTTTGATTCTGTCCGTGTCTCTGTCTTTGTCTGTGTCTGTTTTTGTGTCTCTGTCTGTGATTCTGTCTCTTTCTCTGTCTGTGTATCTGTCTGTGTCTCTGCCTGTAGCTGTGTCTCTCTGTCTGTCTGTCTCTCTGTCTGTGATTCCGTCTGTGTTCATATCAGATTCTCTGTCTGTGTCTCTGTCTGTGCCTGCGTCTCTGTCTGTGTCTCTGTCTGTGCCTGTGCCTGTGTCTGTGCCAGTGTCTCTGTCTGTGCCCGTGTCTCTGTCTGTGTCTCTGACTGTTTCGCTCACAGTCTCACAATCTGTGTCTGTCTCTGTCTGTGTCTCTGTCTGTGTCTTTGACTCTGTCTGTGTCTCTGTCTGTGTCTGGGTCTGTGTCTGTGTTGGAGTTTCTCTCTGTGTCTCTGTCATATCTCTGTCTGTGTCTCTGTCTGTGTCTGGGTCTCTGGCTGTGTCTCTGTCAGTGTCTGTGTCACTGTTTCTGTCCGTGTCTCTGTCTTTGTCTGTGTCTGTGTGTGTGTCTCTGTCTGTGATTCTGTCTCTTTCTCTGTCTGTGTCATTGTATCTGTGTCTCTCTCCCTGTCTGTCTCTCTGTCGGTGATTATGTCTGTGTTTATATCAGATTCTCTGTCTGTGTCTCTGTCTGTGTCTCTGTCTGTGTCTCTGTCTGTGCCTCCGTCTATGTCTCTGTCTGGGTCGGTGTCGTAATATGTTTCTCTGTCTGTGTCTCTGCCTGTGTCTCTGTCTGTGTCTGTGTCTGTGCCTCCGTCTATATCTCTGTCTGTGTCGGTGTCTGTATCTGTTTCTCTGTCTGTGTCTCTACCTCTGTTTCTGTCTCTGCCTATGTCACTCTATATGTCTGAGTCTCTGCCTGTATCTGTGTGTCTCTCTCTGTCTCTCTCCCTGTCTGTGATTCTGTCTGTGTTTCTGTCAGATTCTGTGTCTCTGTTTGTGCCTGTGTCTATGTCTGTGTCGCTGACTGTCTCTCAATTTGTGTCTTTGTCTCTGTCTATGTCACTGCCTGTAGCTGTGTGTCTCTCCCTGTCTGTCTCTGTCTGTGCCTCTGTCTGTGTTTCTGTCTGTGTAATGTCTCTCTCTGTGTCTCGGTATCGGTCTATGTCTGTGTCCCTGTCTGTGTCGGTGTTATCCTATCTGTCTCTACCTATGTCCCTTGTATGTGCCTGTGTCTCTGTCTGTGCTTGTGTCTCTGCCTGTGTCCCTGTCTCTTCTTTGTTTGTGTCTTTTTCTCTGTCCGTGTCTCTGTCTTTGTCTGTGTCTCTGTCTGTGTTTGTGCCTCTGTCTGTGATTCTGTCTCTTTCTCTGTCTCTGTCTATGTCTCTGCCTGTGTCTCGATCTGTGTCTATGTCCTGTCTGTGTCTGTGTCTCTGTCTGTGTCACTGTTCCTCTCTGTGTCTCTGCCTGTGTCTCTGTCTGTGTCTATGTCTGTGTCGCTGACTGTCTCAGTGTCTGTGTCTTGGTCTCTGTCTATAATCTGTGCCTGTGCCTGTGTCTCTGTCTGTGGCACTGTTTCTCTATGTGTCTCTGCCTGTGTCTTTGTCTGTGTCTATGTCGGTGTCGCTGACTGTCTCTCTGTCTGTGTCTGCGCCTCTGTCTATATCTGTCTCTGTCTGTGTCTCTGCCTGTGCCTGTGTCTGTGCCAGTGTCTCTGTCTGTGCCTGGGTCTCTGTCTTTGTCTCTTCCTGTGCCAGTGTCTCTGTCTGTGTCTGTGTCTCTGTCTGTGTCTTTGACTCTGTCTGTGTCTCTGTCTGTGTCTGTGTCGGAGTTTCTCTGTGTGTCTCTGTCATGTCTCTGTCTGTGTCTCTGTCTGTGTCTGTGTCTCTTGCTGTGTCTGTGTCAGTGTCTCTGTCTTTGTTTCTGTCCGTGTCTCTGTCTTTGTCTGCGTCTGTTTTTGTGTCTCTGTCTGTGATTCTGTCTCTTTCTCTGCCTGTGTCTCTGTCTGTGTCATTGTATCTGTCTGTGTCTCTGCCTGTAGCTGTGTGTCTCTCCCTCTGTCTGTCTCTCTGTCTGTGATTCGGTCTGTGCTTATATCAGATTATCTGTCTGTGTTTCTGTCTGTGACCGTGTCTCTATCTGTGTCTCTGTCTGTGACTCTGTCTGAGTCTGTCTTTGCCTGTGTCTCTATCGGTGTCATTGTATCTGTCTGTGTCTCTGCCTGTAGCTGTGTGTCTCTCTCTGTCTGTCTCGCTGTCTTTGATTCTGTCTGTGTTTATATGAGATTCTCTGTGTGTGTCTCTGTCTGCGTCTGTGTCTCTGTCTGTGTCTCTGTCTGTGTCTCTGTCTGTGTCTCCGTCTACGTCTCTGTCTGGGTCAGTGTCTGTATCTGTGTCTCTGTCTGTGTATGTGTCTGAGTATGGGTCTCTGTATGAGTCTGTGTCTCTGTCTGTGTCTCTCAATCGGTCAGCCGTTCTGTCTGTGTCTCTCCTTCTGTCTGTGTCTGTCTGTTTGTATGTCTGTGCCTCTGTCTGTGTGTCTGTCTATGTCTGTGTCACTGTATGTGCCTGTATCTGTCTGTGTCCCTGTCTGTGCTGTGACGCTGACTGTGTCTCTGTCTGGGTCTGCGACTCTGTCTGTGTTTCTGTCTGTGCCTGTGCCTGTGTCTCTGTCTCTATCTGTGTCTGTGTATCTGTATGTGTCTCTATCTGTGTCTGTGACTCTGTCTGTGTCTTTTTCTTTGTCTGGCTCTGAGAGTCTGCCTGTGTATCTGTCTGTGTCTGTGACTGTGTATGTGTCTGTGTCTGAGTCCCTGCCTCTGTCTGTATCTGTGCCCTCGTCTGTGTCTCTGCCTGTGTCTCTGCCTGTGTCTCTGCCTTTGTCTGTGGCTGTGTCTCTGTCTTTATCTGTATCTCTGTCTGTGTTTGTGTCTGTGTCTCTGTCTGTGCCTGTGCATCTGTCTGTGTGGCTGTCAGTGCCTGGATCTCTGTCTGTGTCACTGTTTCTGTCTGTGTCTCTGCCTGTATCAGTGTGTCTCTCTCTGTCTGTGATTCAGTCTGTGTTTCTGTCAGGTTCTCTGTGTCTGTCTGTGGCTCTGACAGTGTCTGTGACTCGGTCTGTGTCTCTGCCCTGTCTGGGTCTGTGACTCTGTCTGTTTCTCTGTCTGTGTCTGAGCCTGTGTCTCTGTCGGTGCCTGTGTATCTGTCTGTGTCACTATCTGTGTCTGTGTCTGTGTCTGTGACTGTGGCTGTGTCTGTGGCTGTGCCTGTGTCTGTTCTGTGCCTGTGTCTGTGTCTGTGCCTGTGTCTGTGTCTCTGTCTGTGCCTGTGTATCTGTCTGAGTCTTTATCTGTGTCTGTGACTCTGTCTGTGTCTCTGACTGGCTCTGTGACACTGCCTGTGCCTCTGTCTGTGTCTTTGACTGTGTCTGTGTCCCTGTCTCTGTCTGTGTCTGTGTCCTCGTCTGTGTCTCTGCCTGTGTGTCTGCCTTTGTCTGTGCATATGTCTGTGTCTCTGTCTGAGTCCCTGTTTGTGTCTGTGTCTCGGTCTTTGTCTGTATCCCTGTCTGTGTGTGTGTCTTTGTCCATGTCCGTGTCTCTGCCTGTGTCCCTGTCTCTGCCTGTGTTTGTGTCTTTGTCTCTGTCCGCGTCTCTGTCTCTGTTTATGTCTCTGCCTATGTCACTGTATCTGTCTGTGTCTCTGCCTGTATCTGTGTGTCTCTCTCTGTCTGTCTCCCTGTCTGTGAGTCTGTCTGTGTTTCTGTCAGATTCTCTGTCTCTGGCTGTGCCTGTGTCTATGTCTGTGTCGCTGACTGTCTCTCAATTTGTGTCTTTGTCTCTGTCTATGTCTCTACCTGTAGCTGTTTGTCTCTCTCTGTCTGTCTCTGTCTGTGCCTCTGTCTGTGTTTCTGTCTGTGTAATGTCTCTCTCGGTGTCTCGGTATCGGTCTATGTCTGTGTCCCTGTCTGTGTTATCCTATCTGTCTCTACCTGTGTCCCTTGTCTGTGTCTGTGTCTCTGTCTGTGCCTGTGTCTCTGCCTGTGTCCCTGACTCTGTCTGTGTCTGTGTCTGTCCATGTCTCTATATCTCTGTCTGTGTCTCTGTCTGTGCCTGTGTGTGTGTCTCTGTCTGTGTCCCTGTCTCTGTCTGGTTCTGTGATTGTCTCTGTCTGTGTCTCTGTTCCTATCTGTGTCTGTGTCTCCGTCTGTGTCTTTGTCTCAGTCTATGCCTGTGTCTGTGTCTCTGTCTGTATCTCTCTGTGAGTCTGTGTATCTGTGTCTGTCTCTGTCACTGTCTGTGTCTGTGTCTCTTTCTCTGTCTGTGTTTCTGTCTGCTCTGTATCTCTGCCTGTGTCTCTGTCTGTGTCACTGCCTCTGTCTGTGTCTGTGTCTGTGCCTGTGTCTCTGTCTCTGTCTGTATCTGTGTTGTGTCTCTGTCTGTGTCTCTGTCTGGGTCTCTGCCTTGGTCTCTGCCTGTGTTTCTGTCTGTGTCACTGCCTCTGTCTGTGTCTGTGTCTGTGTCTATGTCACTGTCTGTGTCTGTGCCCTTGTCTATGTCTAAGTCTCTGTCTGTGTCTCAGTCTGTACCTCTGTCGGTGTCTCGGTGTCTATCTGTATCTGTGTCTGTGTCTCTGCGTTTCTGTCGGTGTCTCTTCCTGTGTCTGTACCTCTGTCTGTGTCTCTCTCTGAGTCTCTGTTTGTGTTTGTGTCTGTGTCTCTGTCTTTGTCTGTGTCTGTGTCTCTGTCTGTGATTTGGTCTCTGTCTGTGTCTCTGTCTGTGTTTCTGCCTGTGCCTCTTTCTCTGTTTGTGCCTGTGTCTCTGGCTGTGTCTCTATCTGTGTCTCTGTTGTGTCTCTGTCTGTGTCTCTATCTGTGTCTCTGTCTGTGTTCCTGTCAGTGTCACTTTCTGTATCTCTATCTGTGTCTCTGCCTGTGTCTGTGCCTGTGTATGTGTCTCTGTCTGAGTCTTTGTTTGTGTCTGTGTCTCTGTCTTTGTCTGTGATTTTGTCTCTGTCTCTGTCTGTATTTCTGTCTGTGCCTCTGTCTGTGTTTGTGTCTGTGTCCCTGGCTGTGTCTCTATCTGTGTCTCTATCTGTGTCTCTGGCTGCGTCTATGACTTTGTCCCTGTCTGTGTCTCTATCTGTGTCTCTATCTGTGTCTCTATCTGTGTCTAGGTATGTGTTTCTGTCAGTGTCTCTTTCTGTATCTCTGTCTGTGTCTCTGTCTGTGTCTCTGCCTCTGTCTGTGTCTCTATCTCTGTCTCTGTCTGTGCCTGTGTCTGTTTCTGTGTTTGGGTCTCTGTCTGGGTCTCTGCCTGTGTTTCTGTCTGGGTCTTTGCCTGTGTTTCTGTCTGGGTCTCTGTTCATGTCTGTGTCTCTGTCTCCCTCTGTATTTCTGCCTGTGCCTCTGACTGTATCTCTGTGTGTGTCTCTGTCTGTGTCCCTGCCGCTTTCTGTGTCTCTGTCTGTCCCTGTCACTGTATCTCTGTCTGTGCCTGTTTCTCTGTCTGTGTCACTGCCTCTGCCTGTGTGTGTGTTTCTTTGTCTCTGACTGTATCGGTGTTTGTGTCTCTGTCTGTGTTTCTGTCTGTGTCTCTGTCTGTGTCTTTGTTTCTGTCTGTGTCTGTGTCTGTGTCTCTGCCTCTGTCTGTGTCTCTATCTGTGTCTGTGACTTTGTCTGTGTCTCTGTCTCTGCCTGGATCTGTGACTCTGTCTGTTTTTATGTCTGTGTCTGTACCTCTGTATCTGTCTGTGCCTGTGTCGGTGTCTCTATCTCTATCTGGGTCTGTCTCCGATTATGTCTCTGTCTGTGCCTGTGTCTCTGTCTGTAATTCTGTCTCTGACACTGTCTGTGTCTCTGTCTGCATCTCCATCTGTGTCTCTGTCTCTGTCTATGTCTCTGTCTGTGTCTCTGTCTGTATATCTCTCTCTCTGTCTGTGTATCTGTCTGTATCTCAGTGTCTGTGTCGGTGACTCTATCTGTGTCTCTGTCTGTGTACCTGTCTCTGTCTGTGTCTCTGTCTTTGTCTGTGTCTCATTCTCTGTCTGTGTTTGTTTCTGTCTCTGTCTCTCTGTCTGTGTCTCTGTCTGTGTCCCTGACTCTGTCTGTGTCTGTCCCTGCCTCTGTATTTCTGACTCTGTCTCTGTCTGTGTCACTGACTCTGTCTGTGTCTGTGTGTGTGTCTCTGTCTGAGTCTCTGTTTGTGTCTGTGTCTCTGTCTGTGTCTCTGTCTGTATTTCTGTCTGTGTCTGTGTCTCATTCTCTGTCTGTGTTTGTTTCTGTCTCTGTCTCTCTGTCTGTGTCACTGACTCTGTCTGTGTCTGTGTGTGTGTCTCTGTCTGAGTCTCTGTTTGTGTCTGTGTCTCTGTCTGTGTCTCTGTCTGTATTTCTGTCTGTGTCTCTGTCTGTGTTTGTGTCTGTGTCCCTGGCTGTGTCTCTATCTGTGTCTCTATTTTTGTCTCTGTCTGCGTCTCTGTCTGTGTCCCTGTGTGTGTCTCTATCTGTGTCCATCTTTGTCTCGGTCTGTGTTTCTGTCAGTGTCTCTTTCTGTATCTCTGTCTGTGTCTCTGTCTGTGTCTCTGCCTCTGTCTGTGTCTCTATCTCTGTCTCTGTCTGTGCCTGTGTCTGTTTCTGAGTTTGGGTCTCTGTCCGTCTCTCTGTCTGGGTCTCTGCCTGTGTTTCTGTCTGGGTCTCTGCCTGTGTTTCTGCCTGGGTCTCTGTTCAGGTCTGTGTCTCTGTCTGCCTCTATAGTTCTGCCTGTGCCTCTGACTGTATCTCTGTCTGTGTCTGTGTCTCTGTCTGTGCCTATATCTGTCTGTGTCTCTATCTGTGTTTCTGTCTGTGTCCCTTTCTGGTTCTCTGTGTGTGTCTCTGTCTGTGTCCCTGTCTGTGTCCCTGTCTGTGTCTCTGTCTGTGTCTCTGTCTGTATCTCTGCCTGAGCCTCTGTGTCTGTCTGTGTCTCTGTCTGGGGCACATTCTGCTGCACAGACTGTGTTTAAGTGTGAGGCACACACCCAGCTGATAGTCATTGGGGAGAGGCACTCACCCAGCTGATCGGCAACGGGGAGAGGCACATACCCAGCTTATCGGCAATGGGGGATTCACACACATCCTGCTGATTGGCCATGGCGGAGACACAACCAGCTGATCGGTAATTGGGGAAAGCACACACCCAGCTGATCTGCAATCGGGGGTAGCACACTCCCAGCTAATCGTCCATGGCGGAGACACAACAAGCTGATCGGCAATTGGGGGAGGCAAACACCCAGCTGATCTCGCATGGGGGAAGGGCACATCCAGCTGTTCGGCAATGCGGGGAATCACCGACCCAGGTGATTGGCAATTGGGGGAGGCACACATCCAGCTGATCGGCAATGGGGGGAAGCGCACATCCAGCTGATCGGCAATGCGGGGAAGCACAGACCCAGCTGATCGGCAATTGGTGGAAGCACACAACCAACTGATCGGCAATGGGGGGGGGGGGGAAGGACACTCCCAGCTGATCGGCAATGCGGTGAAGCACACACCCAGCTGATCGGCAATGGTGGGAAGCACGAACCCAGCTGACCAGCCATGGGGGGAAGCCGCACAACCAGCTGATGGGCCAATGGGCGAGTCACAGTGACCCAACTGGTCGGCCATGGGGCGAGTCACACACACCCGGGTGATGGGCCATGGGTGAGCCACACAGACTCAGCTGATCGGTCATGGGGGGAGTCACACAGACACAACTGATCGGCCGTGGGGGAGTTACACAGACACAATTGATCGGCCATGGTGGAGTCACACTGATCCTGCTGATGGACCATGGGGGAGTCCCACTGACCATCAGATTGGCCATGGGGGAGTCACACACACGCACAGATAGTCCCTACTGCTATTGCAGAATGGTAAATCAGGGTGAGGCTGGCTGGGGAGGGTCAGTTTTACCGGCAGTGCGAGGAGAGAGATGCCGCGTGTGTGGGGTTTCCTCTCTGGGTTTAATGAATTGACGAATTGAACTAAAGGGAACTTTCAACACATTCTTTAACTGCTGCCTGAACTGAGTCTGTGTCACGGCGTAAATCGCAGTGTTTGTGCAGCAACTCAGGAGCTGCAGCATGAAGCCCAATTCCTGAACATAATAATCTAACCATACAGACTGATACCCCAGAAACCACATCCGGCTCCATATAGAATAAACCATTAACGTTGACCATAACAGGATGAAATTGGCGGAGATAATGAAGAGTAAAATGATGGATTTCCTCCGACTCTCCATCTCTGGGTCTCTGGGACTGTGACCATTGCTGTGAGCCCGGAGTCTCCTGCGGGCCCTGCTGCTCAGGACAATGTGTCTGACGGTGAGAACATTGAGCAGCAGAATCAGGGCGAATGGAACACACGGGGTTAGAATGTGGTGGAGGAACTCGATTGTTACCCAGACCGGAGAGAACGCAGCACTCTCTGTGGCATCACAAAACCAGGGTTCGTTCCGCAGCCAATACCAACCGAGCAGCATAAACCCCCAGGAAATGTCCTTCAAACAGCTCAGCACAGCCACTGTTCCCAGAACCACAGCCGCCGTTTTCTCGCTGCAATATTTACTTTTCAGCTTCGGGCAACAAATGGCCACAAATCGATCAAAGGTGAAAGTGACGGTGAACCAGACAGAACAGTCAGTGGCTGCATAAAGCAGGGCGGCGTGGATATTACACACGCGGATGGAATACAGGAAATTAAACTGTTCCCTAAAAACAATGGGAATGTGTCTGAATACCAGGTCGAGAATAACGACCAGTAGATCCCCCACTGCCATGGCCAACAGGTAACAAGTCACACATTTGGACAGCCCACAGTTTCTTCTCTTCAGGATCACAATTGTGATGAGGTTCACTGTGAGGAAGGGAAATAAACAATGAAATTATACATCACCCTGGGAAAGACATCACAAGTATGGTCGGCGTGGTGTTGAGGAAGTCAAAGAAATATATACAAATACACACTCACACACATACAGACACAGTAATATACGCACGCACAGAAACACATAGAACATAGTACATTACAGCCCAGTACAGGCCCTTCGGCCCTCGATGTTGCGCCGACCATTGAAACCACTCTAAAGCCCATCTACACTATTCCCTTATCGTCCATGTGTCTTTCCAATGACCATTTGAATGTCCTTAGTGTTGGCGAGTCCACTACTGTTGCAGGAAGGACATTCCACACCCTTACTACTCTCTGAGTAAAGAACCTACCTCTGACATCTGTCCTATATCTATCTCCCCTCAAATTAAAGCTATGTCCCCTCGTGCTAGACATCACCATCCGAGGAAAAAGGCTCTCACTGTCCACCCTATCCAATCGTCTGATCATCTTGTATGCCTCAAGTAATCACCTCTTAAACTTCTCTCTAACGAAAATAGCCTCAAGTCCCTCAGCCTTTCCTCATAAGATCTTCCCTCCATACCAGGCAACATTCTGGTAAATCTCCTCTGCACCCTTTCCAATGCGTCCACATCCTTCCTATAATGCGGCGACCAGAATTGCATGCAATACTCCAATTGCGGCCGCACCAGAATTTTGTACAGCTGCAACATGACCTCATGACTCCGAAACTAAATCCCTCTACCGATAAAAGCTAACACACCGTACGCCTTCTTAACAACCCTCTTATCCTGGGTGGCAGCTTTCAGGGAACTACGTACATGGACACCGAGATCTCACTGCTCATCCACACTGCCAAGAATCTTACCATGAGCCCAGTACTCTGTCTTCCTGTTATTCCTTCAGGAATGAATCACCTCACACTTTTCTGCATTAAACTCCATTTGCCACCTCTCAGCACAGCGCTGCAGCTTATTTATGTCCCTCTGTAACTTCTAACATCCTTCCGCACTGTCCACTACTCCACCGACTTTAGTGTCAACTGCAAATTTACTCACCCATCCTTCTACGCCCTCCTCCTTGTCATTTATAAAAATGACAAACAGCAGTTGCCCCAAAACAGATCCTTGTGGCACACCACAATAACTGCACTCCAGTCTGAACATTTCCCATCAACCACCACCCTTTGTCTTCTTCCAGCTAGCCAATTTCTGATCCAAACTGCTAAATCACACTGAATCCCATGCCTCCGTATTTTCTGCAGTAGCCTACCGTGGGGCACCTTATCAAACGCTTTACTGAAATCCACATACACCACATCAACTGTGTTACCCTCATTCACCTGTTTGGTCACCTTCTCAAAGAACTCAATAAGGTTTGCGAGGCACGACCTACCCTTCACAAAACAGTGTTGACTATGTCTAATCAAATTATTCCTTTCCAGATGACTAATGCACACATTCACTGACACATAGTGAAATAAATATACACACTCACACACACATACAGACACACACACACACACAGTAATACACACTCATACACAGATACAGAGAGAAACACACACATACAGAGACAGTAATACACTCTCACTCACACATACATTAACACACACGCACACATACAGAGACAGTAATACACTCACAGTCACACATACATTAACACACACACATACAGGGACACACACACATACAGAGACAGTAATACACACTCACTCACACATACATTAACACACACACACACACATACAGAGAGAGTAATACACTCACAGTCACACATACATTAACACACACACATACAGAGACAGTACTACAATCACACTCACACATACATTAACACACACACACACAAACAGAGACAGTAATACACTCAAACTCACACATACATTAACACACACATACATAGACAGTAATGCACTCACACATACATTAACACACTAACACACACATAGAGAGACAGTAATACACTCAAACTCACACATACATTAACACACACACACATACAGAGACAGTAATACCCTCACACTCACACATACATTAACACACTCACACACACATACAGAGACAGTAATACACTCACACTCACGCATACATTAACACACACACACCCAGACAGAGACAGTAATAGACTCACACTCATACAGACAATAACACGCATACAGACACAGAGACAGTAAGACACTCTCACTCACACATACATTAACACACACACACACATACAGAGACAGTAATACACTAACACACAAAGGCATTAATACTCACTCACAAAGAAACTAATGCACACACTCACACAAACAGACACTAATACACACACTCACTGACACCGATACACTAACACAAACAGTCACAGAAACAGTGACACTAATAAACACACTCAAAGACATACAAATACACTAATACACACTCGCTGACGCGCAGATAAACTTATAAAACTCACAGACACACAGACACTAATACACACACTCACAGGCACACACAGACACTAATACAAACAGACACAGACACTAATGCACACATTCACTGGCACTGATCAACACACTCACAGACACAGAGACAATAATACACACACTCACACACAGACACTAATACTGTCTCACAGATACACAGCAACACTAATACACACACTCACACACAGAGAGAAACGAATACATATTCACAGACACAGAAACAATAATACACACATACACTAATACACACTCACAGACACACAGACACTGATCAACACACTTACAGATACACAGAAACACTAATACACACACTCACACACAGAGAGAAACGAATACACACTCATTGACATTCTGAGGCACTAACACACACTCACAGAAACACAGACACACTAATACACACACAGACAGACACTTATACAGACAGTCACACACACACACGCACACTAATTCACACACTGTCACTCACAAAAATTAATGCACACACTCACAGACACACACAAACACTAATCCACAAACACACACAGACACTAATACACACATTCACTGTCACATAGCGACAGTAATATACACACTCAGAGACACAGAGACAATAATACACACACTCACACACAGACACTAATACTCTCTCAAAGATACACAGAAACACTAATACACACACTCACACACAGAGAGAAACGAATACACACTCATCGACATACAGAGACACTAATATACACTCACAGAAACACACATACACTAATACACACACAGACAGACACTAATACAGGCAGTCATACACACACACACGCACACTAATACACACACTCTCACACACAGTCTCTAATACACAAACTCTTAGACACACAGACTCGAATACACACACTGACACACACACACTCACAGCCACACACAGGCACTAAAACACATACTCACTGACATGCAGATACACTAATACACACACATGCAGACACCCAGAAACAATAATACACACACAGAGACACCCAGAGACACTAATTCACACACTCACTGACACACAGAGACACTAATTTACACACTTACAGGCACAGAGACAATAAAACTCACACTCACAGACATACACAGATACACTGATAGATACATTCAAACACAGAGGGACACTAATACACACAATCACACACAGACACTAATACACACACTCACAGCCATACAGAGACACTAATACACACACACAGACACACAGAGACACTAATTCACACACTCACTGACACACATAGATACTAATTTACACACTTACAGACACACACAGAGACACTAATACACACTCACACACAAACAGACCCTAATACACACACTCATACACACATACAGACACTAATACACACACAGTCACACACATACACAAATTCACAGAGAGACTAATACACACTGTCACAGAAACACAGACAATGCTACACACACTCACAGACACACAGACAATAATACACACGCACAAAAACGTACAAAGACTGTAAATACACACACTCACAGACACACATACACACACTCACACACAGAGACGGTAATATACACATTCATACCCACATCCTGGTCACTAATACACACACTGAAAGACACACACTAATACACACACTCACGCACAGCGACGCCAATACACACACTCACAGACACACATGAAATGAAAATGAAAAATGAAAAACGCTGATTGTCACAAGTAGGCTTCAATGAAGTTACTGTGAAAAGCCCCCAGATGCCAAATTCCTGCGCCTGTTCGGGAAGGATGGTACGCGAATTGAACCGTGCTGCTGGCCCGCTTGGTCTGCTTTAAACGCCAGCGATATAGCCCAGTGTGCTAAACCAGCCCCACATGGACTCTAAAACACACATACACAGATACTCTAATACACACAATCACAGACAGACATAGTCACAAAAACACACACTCACACACAGAGACACTAATACGCACTCAGACACACAGATACACTTATACAAGCACTCACACACAGACAATAGTACACAGCGCATAGACAGGCAGAGACACTAATACACACACTCACACAGACACTAATAGTAACATTCACACAGACACTAATACATTCACACACACAAACACAGACACTAATGCACACATTCTCACACACATACAGACGCTCATAGATACATTAATAAACACAGAAACACAGGCACACACAGACTCTAATACACCCACTCACAGACACACACTCAGTCACGAATTCACACTCTCACAGACACACAGAGAGAGAAAGACACCCACCCACAGACACATGGAGACTCTAATGCTCACACCCAGACACTAATACACACACTCACAGACACACAGAGACACTGCCATGTGAGAGTACGTTTAAGAAATGAGTGTTTATAAATGGGTGTGTATATAAATATCTATAGTGAAGTACCTTATAGAAATGGGTGTTTATTACTGCAGTGATATCAGAGACTGAGTGGAGCTGGGATGTCTGTCAGCTTTTTAACTTTCGTTTTGGCTGTTTGCTCCAGTGTGTGTTTTAAATGTGTTTTCTGTGTTGGAGCTGAAGCCAGACAGAGCAGGTGTACTGTTGATCTCTCTGCCATGAAAATACTATCTCTTGATCATTTGGTGAATTCAGAATTATAAATGTTCTCAGTAGTGAATGTAAACCTAATGTCCTTCTCGTAAAAGGTGTTTCTTAAGACTTCTGGATGTCAATAGGACAGCTTACGGATTGCTTAGTGTTGTATTCTTTGGGAGTTTAATTTGAATTAATGGTTGCTAAGTTGCTCCCTGTATGTTTTAAAAGATTAACATGAGTTTACAGAATAAAGATTGCTTTGCTTGAAAAAGTGCTTTTCCATTTCTGCTGTACCACACCTGTAGTCTGGGCCGTGTGCTCCCCACCCACAATCTATTAAACATTGTGGGTCATGAGAATTCCGTGATACAATTTGGGGTTCTCAAAACCCAGGTCCACAATAACACTAAGACACACACTCACAGACACACAGAGACACTAATACACACACTCACAGACACACAGAGACACTAATACACACACTCACAGACACACAGAGACACTAAGACACACACTCACAGACACACAGAGACACTCATACACACACTCGCTTACACACAGAGACACTAAGACACACACTCATCGATACACAGAGACACTAATACACACACTCACAGACACACAGAGACACTAATACATACACTCGCAGACACACAGAGACAGTAATACATACACTCACAGACACACAGAGACACTAACACACACACTCGCAGACACACAGAGACACTAAGACACACACTGATCGATACACAGAGACACTAATACACACACTCACAGACACACAGAGACACTAATACATACACTCGCAGACACACAGAGACACTAATACATACACTCACAGACACACAGAGACACTAACACACACACTCGCAGGCACACAGAGACACTAAGACACACACTCGCAGACACACAGAGACACTAATACACACTCGCAGACACACAGAGACACTAACACACACACTCGCAGGCACACAGAGACACTAAGTCACACACTCGCAGACACACAGAGACACTAACACACACACTCGCAGACACACAGAGACACTAATAAACACTCTCGCAGACACAGCGAGACAGTAATACACACATTCGCAGACACACAGATACACTAACACACACACTCGCAGACACACAGAGATACGAATACACACACTCGCAGACACACAGAGACACTAATACATATACTCACAGGCACACAGAGACACGAATACAAACACTCAGAGACACACAGTGACACTAATACAAACACTCACAGACACACAGAGACACTAATGCACACACTCGCAGACACAGATAAACACTCACAGACACACAGAGACACTAATGCACACACTCACAGACACTCAGACACTAATACACACATTCAGAGACACACGGACCCTAATACACTCTCACAAACAAACTCAGGCAATAATACACACACACATAGACAATAATACACAGTCACACACAGAGACAACAATATACACACTCACAGATATACGGAGAATCTAAAGCACCCACTCACACACACACACAGACTCTAATACACACAGTGACAAGAAAAAACACACTCGCACACACAGGTAGATAGTAATGCACACCTTCTCACACACACATACAGTAATACACATACTCACAGCCACAGTGACACTAATACACACCCAACAACGCCCCCACACACACACACTAACCTGCCCACAGACACACACTACCCCTCCCCCCCCAGCCCCAGACTAACCCCCCCCACATACAGACTAACTCCCACACAAACAATAACCTCCACACATACACATACACACACACACACACTCACTAACCCACCCACAGAAACACTAACGCCCCCCGGAAACTCACACACTGACCGTCTCCCCTCAAACATTCACCCCACCACACACGCTAACCCCCACACACACACATAAATTGACCACACCACACACACACTAACCCGCCAACTCACACAACCCCACCCCATCCCACATTTACCCTCCCACACATTAACCCACGCACACAAATACACGCTAAACCCCCACACACATACTAACCCTACGCACACACACCAACTACACCCCACACACGCACTAACCTCCCCACACGCACACTAACTCACCCACGCACACACACACTAACTCCCTCCCACACACACTAACCCCCCCCACACACACACTAACCACCCCAATCTCACACGAGCCCCTGCCCCACATACACAACCCCCCCCACACACACACATTATCCCATCCCCCCCACACACACGAATAAGCCACACACACGCACACTAACCCACCACACACACGCGCAACACCCCCCCCCCCACACACACACACTAACTACCCCAGCATACTCACTAACCCCCCACACAGACACTAACTGAAACACACATTAACCCCCCCCACACACACAGACTAAACCCCCTACCAGACACACACACTAACCCCACACACACAATAACCCCTCAACACAAACACTAGCCCCTCCCCCACGCACACTAACCCACTTAACACACACGCACACTAACACCCCCACACACACTAAATCCCCCCACACACACTAAACCCTCGACACACACACAGTAACCTCCCCCCACACACAAACCACCGCCCCCCACATAAACACTAACACACCCAACACACACACTAACCCCCCCCCCCAAACACTAACCCCCAACACACACTAAACCCCCCCACACATATTAACCCCCCCCGCCACACACATGAACCCACACACTCAAACTAAGGCCCCCATACACACACATTTACCCCCTAACACATACACTAACACCCCACACACACCAACCCACCACGCACACACTAACACCCCCCCCCACACACATAATAACCCGCCCCCACACACACACACTAACACTCGCCCACACATACACTAACACCCTCCCACACACACTAACCTCCCCACACGCACACTAACCCCCCATACACACACAAGTCCCTCCCCCACATACACTATCCTCCACACACGTTAACCACACACACACACACGAACCACCCACCTCTCCACCCCATACACTAACCGCCCAACACACACACTAACACTCCCAAACACACAGTAACCCCCCCACACACACACTAAACCCCCGACAGACAAACACTCACCCACACAACACACACACTAACACACCCACACTAACACCCCCAACACACTAACCCCCCACACACTAACTCCCCCACACACTAACTCCCCCACACACATTAACACCCCAGACACACACATTAACCCCCACACTCACACTAACGCCCCCCACACACACACTTACCCCCAACACACACACTAACGCTCCGCACACACTAACCCCCCACACACACAAACCCCCCTTCACACACACACACTAACCTCCCACACACACTAAGCCCCCACACACACTAAGCCCCCACACACACTAACCCTCCCCACACACACTACCCCCACACACACACACTAAACGCCCCACACACACACTAACCCACCCACACATACAATACAACACCCCCACACAAACACTAACCCCCCCACACACACACTAAACCCCCCCCACACACACTAAACCACCACACATACACAACAGCCCCCCACACACACTAAACCCCCCAACACACACACTAACCCCCCCCCACACACACACACTAACCCCCCCCCCGCAGACACGAACCTTCCAACACACAAAAAATGACCCACACACACACACACTAACACCCCGACACACTAATCCCCCTGACATACACTAACCCCCCCCACACACACTAATTCCCCCCACACACTAACACCCCCACATACACTAACACCCCCCACACACACTAACCCCACACACACTAACACCCCCCACGCACACTAACCCCCTCTCACATACACTAACCCCCCCCCCACACACACTTACCCCAAACACACACACTAACGCTCCGCACACACTAACCCCCCACACACACAAACCCCCCTTCACACACACACACTAACGCCCCCCCCACACACTAACCCTCCCCACACACACAAATCCACACACACACACTAACCCCCCCCCACACACACTAAGCCCCCACACACACTAAGCCCCCACACACACTAACCCTCCCCACACACACTACCCCCCCCCCACACACACACACACTAAACGCCCCACACACACACTAACCCACCCACACATACACAACAACACCCCCACACAAACACTAAACCCCCCACACACACTAAACCCCCCCACACACACTAAACCACCACACATACACAACAGCACCCCCCACACACATTAAACCCCCCAACACACACAATAACGCCCCCCCCACACACACACACACACTAACCCCACCCCCCCGCAGACACGAACCTTCCAACACACAAAAAATGACCCACACACACACACTAACACCCCGACACACTAATCCCCCTGACATACACTAACCCCCCCACACACACTAATTCCCCCCCACACAATAACACCTCCACATACACTAACACCCCCCACACACACTAACCCCACACACACTAACACACCCCCCCCCCACGCACACTAACCCCCCCTCACATACACTAACACCCCCCCACACACACACACACACACACACTAAATGTACATTGTCCGACCAGAGGAGGGGCAATATTGGATTTAGTACTGGGTAATGAACCAGGGCAAGTGATAGATTTGTTAGTGGGGGAGCATTTTGGAGATAGTGACCACAATTCTGTGACTTTCACTTTAGTAATGGAGAGGGATAGGTGCGTGCAACAGGGCAAGGTTTACAATTGGGGGAAGGGTAAATACGATGTTGTCAGACAAGAATTGAAGTGCATAAGTTGGGAACATAGGCTGGCAGGGAAGGACACAAGTGAAATGTGGAACTTGTTCAAGGAACAGGTGCTACGTGTCCTTGATATGTATGTCCATGTCAGGCAGGGAAGAGATGGTCGAGTGAGGGAACCATGGTTGACAAGAGAGGTTGAATGTCTTGTTAAGAGGAAAAAGGTGACTTATGTAAGGCTGAGGAACCAAGGTTCAGACAGGGCATTGGAGGGATACAAGATAGCCAGGAGGGAACTGAAGAATGGGATTAGGAGAGCAAAGAGAGGGCATGAACAATCTTTGGCGGGTAGGATCAAGGAAAACCCCAAGGCCTTTTACACATATGTGAGAAATATGAGAATGACTAGAGCGAGGGTAGGTCCGATCAAGGACAGTAGCGGGAGATTGTGTATTGAGTCTGAAGAGATAAGAGAGGTCTTGAACGAATACTTTTCTTCTGTATTTACAAATGAGAGGGGCGATATTGTTGGAGAGGACAGTGTGAAACAGATTGGTAAGCTCGAGGAAATACTTGTTAGGAAGGAAGATGTGTTGGGCATTTTGAAAAACTTGAGGATAGACAAGTCCCCCGGGCCTGACGGGATATATCCAAGGATTCTATGGGAAGCAAGATATGAAATTGCAGAGCCGTTGGCAATGATCTTTTCGTCCTCACTGTCAACAGGGGTGGTACCAGGGGATTGGAGAGTGGCGAATGTCGTGCCCCTGTTCAAAAAAGGGACTAGGGATAACCCTGGGAATTACAGGCCAGTTCGTCTTACTTCGGTGGGAGGCAAAGTAATGGAAGGATAGGATGTCTGAGCATCTCGAAAGACACTGCTTGATTAGGGATAGTCAGCACGGATTTGTGAGGGGGAGGTCTTGCCTTACAAATCTTATTGAATTCTTTGAGGAGGTGACCAAGCATGTGGATGAAGGTAAAGCAGTGGATGTAGTGTACATGGATTTTAGTAAGGCATTTGATAAAGTTCCCCATGGTAGGCTTATGCAGGAAGTAAGGAGGCATGGGATAGTGGGAAATTTGACCAGTTGGATAACGAACTGGCTAACCGATAGAAGTCAGAGAGTGGTGGTGGATGGCAAATATTCAGCCTGGATCCCAGTTACCAGTGGCGTACCGCAGGGATCAGTTCTGGGTCCTCTGCTGTTTGTGATTTTCATTAATGACTTGGATGAGGGAGTTGAAGGGTGGGTCAGTAAATTTGCAGACGATACGAAGATTGGTGGAGTTGTGGATAGTAAGGAGGGCTGTTGTCGGCTGCAAAGAGACATAGATAGGATGCAGAGCTGGGCTGAGAAGTGGCAGATGGAGTTTAACCCTGAAAAGTGTGAGGTTGTCCATTTTAGAAGGACAAATATGAATGCGGAATACAGGGTTAACGGTAGAGTTATTGGCAATGTGGAGGAGCAGAGAGATCTTGGGGTCTATGTTCATACATCTTTGAAAGTGGCCACTCAAGTGGATAGAGCTGTGAAGAAGGCCTATGGTGTGCTCGCGTTCATTAACAGAGGGATTGAATTTAAGAGCCGTGAGGTGATGATGCAGCTGTCCAATACTTTGATAAGGCCACATTTGGAGTATTGTGTACAGTTTTGGTCGCCTCATTTTAGGAAGGATGTGGAAGCTTTGGAAAAGGTGCAAAGAAGATTTACCAGGATGTTGCCTGGAATGGAGAGTAGGTCTTACGAGGAAAGGTTGAGGGTGCTAGGCCTTTTCTCATTCGAACGGAGAAGGATGAGGGGCGACTTGATAGAGGTTTATAAGTTGTTCAGTGGAATAGATAGAGTAGACAGTCAGAGACTTTTCCCCCGGGTGGAACAAACCATTACAAGGGGACATAAATTTAAGGTGAAAGGTGGAAGATATAGGAGGGATATCAGAGGTAGGTTCTTTACCCAGAGAGTAGTGGGGGCATGGAATGCACTGCCTGTGGAAGTAGTTGAGTCGGAAACAATTAGGGACCATCTAGCAGCTATTGGATAGGTACATGGATAGCGGTAAAATTATATAGTGTATATTTATTTGTTCTTAAGGGCAGCACGGTAGCATTGTGGATAGCACAATTGCTTCACAGCTCCAGGGTCCCAGGTTCGATTCCGGCTTGGGTCACTGTCTGTGCGGAGTCTGCACGTCCTCCCCGTGTCTGCGTGGGTTTCCTCCGGGTGCTCCGGTTTCCTCCCACAGTCCAAAGATGTGCGGGTTAGATGAATTGGCCATTGATAAATTGCCCTTAATGTCCAAATTGCCCTTGGTGTTGGGTGGAATTGTTGAGTTTGGGTAGGGTGCTCTTTCCAAGAGCCGGTGCAGACTCAAAGGGCCGAATGGCCTCCTTCTGCACTGTAAATTCAATGATAATCTATGATTAAGCTAGGACAAAGGTTCGGCACAACATCGTGGGCCGAAGGGCCTGTTCTGTGCTGTATTTTCTATGTTCTATGTTTAAAGGCCCCCACACACACTAACACCACCACATACACTAACACCCCCCCACACACACACACATTAACCCCCCACACACACTAACCCCCCTCAGATACACTAACCCACCCACACACACACACTAAAGGCCCCCCACACACACTAACCCCCCCCCACACACACACATACACGCACAACTCCCCGCCCCACACACACACTAACTCCCCCACAGGCCCACTAACACCCCCCCACACACACACACACACACTAACACCCCCCACACACATTAGTCCCTCCCCCACACATACTAATCCCCCCAACACAAACTAACTCCCCCCACACTAACACACTAACTCTCCACTGACATAAACAAACCACCCCCGCACACACACTAACCTCCCACAGACACACTAAACCCCCCCACACACACACACATTAAACTCCCCAACACACACACTCTAACACCCCGACACAAACACTAATCCCCCCCCACACAGACAGTAACACCTCCTCCCACACTCACTAGCCCATCCCCCCACACACTAAATCTCCCACACACGCTAACCCCCCAGACAGGCACTTACCCCCCAGCACACACACGCACACACACTAACCCCCCAAAAAACACAACCTCCCTCCAGACACACTAACCCTCCCACACAGAGACGAACCCCCCACACACAGACCAGCCCACACAAAATGACACCCCCACACGTACTAACCCCCCGACACACACACTAACCCCCCATACACACACACGAACCCCCCCATACGCACACAATAACCCCCCCCACACACACACACTAAACCCCCCACACACACACTAAACCCCCCCCCACACACACTAAACCCCTCACACACTCATTAATCCCGCATCACACACTAACCCCCCACACACATACGCACTAACCCCCCCCACACACACACACTCACCCACCCACACACACACACTACCGCCCCACACACACACGCACTAACCCCTCAACACACACTATCCGCCCCAGACAGGCTAAGCCACCCACACAGACTAACCCCCACACACACACTCACCCCCCAACAGACACTAACCGCCACAGACACACTAAACCCGCCCACACACAATAACCCACCCACACATACACAATACCCCCCACACACACACACTGACCCCCCACACACAGACTAACCCCCCCCACACACTAACAAACCCACACATACACAACAACCCCCTCCACACACTAAACCTCCCACACACACTAACCCACCCACACATACACAACAACCCCCCACACAAACTAAACCCCCCCCCCCACACACGAACCCCCCACACACACTAAACCCCCCACACACACACTAATCCCTCCCCCACACTCACTCACCCACCCACACATACACAACAACCCCCCACATACACACTAAACCTCCCACACACACTACCCTACCCAGACACACACAACAACCCCCCCCACACACACACTAAACCCCTCACACACTCATTAACCCCGTCACACACACTAGCCCCCCAAACACACATTAAACACTCCCCCACACACTCACGCACTAACCCCTCAACACACACTAACCGCCCCAGAAAGGCTTTGCCATCCACACAGACTAACCGCCACACACACACTAACCCCCCAACACACACTAACCGCCACAGACACACTAAACCCGCCCACACACACTAACCCACCCACACATACACAACACCCTCCCACACACACACACTAACCCCCACACACAGACTAACCCCCCACACACAGTAACCCACCCACACATACACAACAACCCCCCCACACACATTAAACTTCCCACACACACTAACCCACCCATACATACACAACAACCCCACACACACACACTAAACCCCCCACACACCCACTAACCCCCCACACACACACACACTAACCCCCCACACACACACTAACCACCCCCCCCACACACACACTAACCCCACGCACACACTAACCCCCCCACACACACACTAAACTCCCCACACACCTACTAACCCCCCCCACACACACTAACCCCCCACACATACTAACCCCCCCATACACACACTAACCCTCCTCACACACACTAACCCCCCCACACACACACACTACCCCGCCCCACACACACACTAAACCCCCCACACACATTAAACCCCCCCACACACACGAACCCCCCACATACACACTAAACCCCCCCCACACACACTACCCCCCCACACACACTAAACCCCCCACACACACTAAACCTCCCACACACACTAACCCCCCCCACACACCAACCCCCCACACACACACTAAACCCCCCCAACACACACTACCCTACCCAGACACACACAACAACCCCCCCCACACACACACACTAATGCCTCCCCCACACACACTAAACACCCCCCCACGCACACTAACCCACCCACGCATACACAACAACCCCCACACACACTAACCCCCCAAAACACACTAAACCCCAACACATACTAACCCCCACACACACTAACGCCCAACCCGCACACACATACACACACAGCTCCCCGCCCCACACACACAGACACTAACTCCACCACAGGCCCACTAACCCCCCCCCCACACACACACACGCACACTAACCCCCCCAAACACTAACGACGCCGACACACACACTTAACGCCCACACAACCACTAACTCGCCCACACACAAACACACTGACCCCCCCACACCAACTAACCCCCCCCCCCACACAAACTAACCCCCCACACACACACTAACCACCACCCCAGACGCACACACACAAGCTAATCCACCTCACACACACTAACACCCCCCCCCCACACACACAACCCAGCCACAGACACACACACACTAACCCCCCACACACTAACCCCCCCACACACACACACAATCTCCCCCAGATAAACAGGCAGATTAACGATCCTCCCCAGACACACACGCACAAACTAACCCCCACAAACTAACGCACCTCACACACACACTATCCGCCCCACACACCCTCTAACTGACCTACACGCACACACAGTAACCCCGCCCACACACATACACACACTAACCCCCCCACACACACTAACTCCCCCAATTCACACTAACCCCTCCACACACACACACTAACCCCCCCACACACACACTAAGCCCTACACACTAATCCCCACACACACACTAACCCCCCCCCCAAACAAACGATCCCACCACACACACTAACCCCCACACACACTAACCCCCTCCAAACACACTAACACCCCCACATACACTAACCCCCACACACTAACACCCCCACACACACTAAACCCCCCCACACACACTAATCCCCCCCCCACACACTAACCCCCCCACACACACTAACCCCCCCACACACACTAACACCCCACACACTAACCCCCCCACACACACACACTAACAGCCCCCACAAACAATAACCCCCCACACACTAACACCCCCACACACACTAACCCCCCACACACACACTAATCCCCCACACACACTAACCACCCCCCACACACTAACCCCCCACACACACTAACCCCCCACACACACTATGCCCCCACACACACTAACCACCCACACATATTAACCCCCCCACACATACTAACTCCCCCCCCCACACACTGACCCCCCACACACTAACCCCCACACACACTAACCCCCCCACACACACACTAACCCCTCAAAAACACTAACCCCCCACACTCACTAACCCCCCCCGCACACACTAACGCCCCCACACACTAACCCCCTAAAAACACGAACCCCGCACACACACTAACCCCCACACACACTAACCACAGACACACACTAACCTCTCAAAATACAAACACCCCCCACATACTAACATCACCCCCCCACACACACACACACTCTAACCCCCACACACACTAAACTCCCCCCACACACACACTAACACCCCACACACACTAATCCCCCCCCCACACACACTAACACCCCATACACATATACTAACCCCCACCCCATAGTCACTAACAACCCCGCACACTTTAAGCCCCACACTCACTAACCCAACCACACCCACGCTAACCCACCCGCCCCCCACACACACTATCCCCCTCACACACTAACACACCTACACACACCAACCCCCCCACACACACACCAACCCACCCAACACACTCTAACCCCGTCACACACTTACTAACACCCCCACACGCACCAAGCCACCCACGCACACACACCAAGCCCCCCAAACACACACGAACCCCCCCCCCACACGCACTCTAACCACCCCACACACACTAACCCCCCCACACACACTAACCCCCCCCACACACACCCACTAACCCCACCACACACTAACTCCCACACACAAACTAACACCCCCACACACACCAACACCCCGAAACACACTAACTCCCACACACTAACCCACATACACACACAATAATACCCCCCACACGCACACTAACCCGCCGACACACACTAACCCGCCCACACACATACTAAACCCCCACACACACGGACCCCCCCACACACACACTAACCACCCCAAAGACTCAGCCCCTTCCCTACACACACCAACCCACCTCCACGCACAACCCCCCAACACATACAACCCCTTCCCCACACTCACTAACGCCCACCAAACACACAACGTCCTCACAGACACTAAACCCCCCAAGCACACACTAACCCCCCATACACACACACTCACCCTCCGACACATACTAACACTCCCACACACACTGTCTCTCTCCCCCCACACACACACTAGCCCCCCACCACACACACATACACTCACCCACACACACACACGCTAACCCCCCTCCCCCCACACACACTAACCCCCATCCCCCATGCACACATTAACCCCCCCATACACACACAATAATCCACCCATACACACAAACTAACCCCCCCACACACACACTAAACACCCCCCACACACACGCTAACCCCCTCACACACTCATTCACCCCCCAAACACACTAGCCCCCCAAACTCAGACTCACATCCCCCCCCACACACACACACACACTACCCCCACACACACACTCACCCACCCACTCACACTACCGCCCAACACACACACACACTAACCCCCCCCATACACACACACTAAAACCCCCACACACACTAACCCTCAAACACACACTAACCCCCAAACACACACTAACCGCCCCAGACATACTAAGCCCCCCACACATACACCAACCCCCTCCCCACACACACACACTAAACCCCACACACACACTAACCCACCCACACATACACAACAACGCCCCCCCCACACACTAACCCCCCCACACACACTAAACCCCCCACACACACTAAACCATCCACAGATACACAACAACCCCCCCACACACACACTAACCCCCCCACACACACACTAACCCCCCCACACACACACACGCACTAACCCCCCCCCCCCGCAGACACGAACCTCCCAACACACAAAAAATGACCCACCCACACACACACTAACACCCCGACACACTAATCTCCCTCACAAACACTAACACCCCCACATACTCTAACACCCCCCACACACACACTATCCCCCCACACACACTAACACCCCCCCACACACACTAACCCCCCTCACATACACTAACCCCCCCACACACACACTAATGCCTGCCCCACACACTAACACCCCTACATGCATTAACACCCCCCCACACTAACCCCCCACACACACTAACCTCTCCACACACTAACCCCCCACACATACACTAACCCCCCCACACACACACTAAGCCCCCCACACACCCACTAAACCCCCCCCACACACACTAAACCCCCCCACACACACAAACGCCCACCACACACACTAAACCCCCCCACACACACACTACCCCCCACACACACTAAACCCCCCACACACACTAAACCCCCCACACACACTAACCCCCCCCACTCACTAACCCACCCACACATACACAACAACCCTCCACACACACACTAAACCTCCCACACACACTACCCTACCCAGACACACACAACAACCCCCCCCCACACACAAACTAATCCCTCCCCCACACACACTAAACCCCCTAACACACACTAACCCACCCACACATACACAACAACCCCCCACACACACTAACCCCCCAAAACACACAAAACCCCAACACATACTAAGCCCCACACACACTAACCCCCAACCCCCCCACACATACACACACAGCTCCCCGCCCCACACACACACACTAACTCACCCAGAGGCCCACTAACACCCCCACTCACACACACGCATACTAACCCCCCCAAAAAAAAACACTAACGACTCCCACACACACAATTAACCCCCACACACCCACTAACTCGCCCACACACACACACACTAAACCCCCCACACCAACTAACCCCCCCACACACAAACTAACCCCCCACAAACACACTAACCACCACCCCAGACGCACACACACAAACTAACCCACCTCACACACACACTAACCACCCCACACACACAACCCCCACAGACACACACACACTAACCCCCCCACACACACTAACTCCCCCCCCACACACACAACCTCCCCCCCAGATAAACAGGCAGATTAACGATCCCCCCCAGACACACACGCACAAACTAACCCCCACACACACTAACGCACCTCACAAACACACTAAGCCGCCCCACACGCACAATATCACCTCATAAACACTAACGCCCCCCACACACACTATCCGCCCCACACCCCCTCTAACTCACCTACACGCACACACAGTAACCCCGCCCACACACTAATCCCCCACACACACTAACCCCCCCCCACACATACACACACCAACCCCCCACACACACTAACTCCCCCAACGCACACTAACCCCCACACACACTAACCCCCCCACACACACACTAACCCCCACACACTAATCCCCCCACACACTAACACCCCACACACACACTAACCCCCCCACACATACACACTAACCTCCACACACTAATCCCCACACACACACTAACCCCCCCACACAAACTATCCCCCCACATACACTAACCCCCCCACACACTAATCCCCCCAAACACACTAACACCCCCCCACACACACTAACCCCCACACACTAACACCCCCCACACACTAAGCCCCCACACACACTAATCCCCCCCCCACACACTAACCCCCCACACACACTAACCCCCCACACACACTAACACCCCACACACTAACCCACCACACACACTAACACCCCCCACACACACAAAAACCCCCACACACTAACACCCCCACACACACTAACCCCCACACACACACACTAATCCCCCACACACTAACCCCCCCCACACACACACTAACCCCCCCCACACACTAACCCCACACACACACTATGCCCCCACACACACTAATCCCCCACACATATTAACCCCCCCCACACACACTAACCCCCCACACACAGTAACCCCCCACACACACTAACCCCCCCCCACACACACTAACCCCCACACACACTAACTACCCCCACACACACACTAACCCCCACACACACTAACCCCCCCCACACTCACTAACCCCCCACACACACTAATGGCCCCACACACTAACCCCCCGAAAAACACGAACCCCGCACACACACTAACCCCCACACACACTAACCCCCCACACACTAACACCCCCACCCACACTAACCCCCCCACACACTAATCCCCCCCACACACTACCCCCCCACACACACACTAACCCCACACACACACTAACACTCCACACACTAACCCCCCCCCCCACATACACTAACACCCCCCACACACAATAAACTCCCCACACTAACACCCCCACACACACTAACCACCCCCACACACACTAATCCCCCACACACACTAACCACCCCCACACACTAACCCCCCCCCACACACTAACCCCACACACACACTATGCCCCCACACACACTAACCACCCACACATATTAACCCCCCCACACACACTAACTCCCCCCCACACACACTAACCCCCCCACACACTAACCCCCCCACACACTAACCCCCACACATACTAACCCCCCCCCCACACACACACTAAACCCGCACACACACTAACCCCCACACTTACTAACCACAGACACACACTAACCCCTCAAAATACAAATACCCCCCACATACTAACATCACCCCCACACACACACACACACTCTAACCCCCCACACACACACTAACACCCCACAAACACTAATCCCCCACACACACACACTAACACCCCATACACATATACTAACCCCCACCCCATAGTCACTAACAACCCCGCACACATTAAGCCCCACACTCACTAACCCAACCACACCCACGCTAACCCCACCCGCCCCCCACACACACTATCCCCCTCACACATTAACACACCTACACACACCAACCCCCCACACACACACCAACCCACCCAACACACTCTAACCCCGTCACACACTTACTAACACCCCCACACGCACCAATCCACCCACCCACACACACCAAGCCCCCCAAACACACACGAAAGACACCCCCACACGCACACTACCCACCCCACACACACGAACCCCCCCCCACACACACTAACCCCCCTCCCACACACACTAACCCCACCACACACTAACTCCCCCACACAAACTAACACCCCCACACACACCAACACCCCGAAACACACTAACTCCCACACACTAACCCACATACACACACAATAACACCCCCCACACGCACACTAACCCGCCGACACACACTAACCCGCCCACACACATACTAAACCCCCACACACACATTCTAACCCCCCACACACACACTAACACCCCCCCCCCACACACACACACGGACCCCCCCACACACACACTAACCACCCCAAAGACTCAGCCCCTTCCCCACACACACCAACCCACCTCTACGCACAACCCCCCAACACATACAACCCCTTCCCCACACTCACTAACGCCCCCCACACACACAACGTCCTCACAGACACTAAACCCCCCAAGCACACACTAACCCCCCATACACACACACTCACCCTCCGACACATACTAACACTCCCACACACACTGTCTCTCTCCCCCCCACACACACTAGCCCCCCACCACACACACATACACTCACCCACACACACACACACGCTAACCCCCCACACACACACTAACCCCCCCCCCACGCACACATTAACCCCCCCCACACACACTAAACCCCCCACACACACACGCTAACCCCCTCACACACTCATTCACCCCCCAAACACACTAGCCCCCCAAACACAGACTAACACCCCCCCACACACACACACGCACTACCCCCCACACACACACGCACCCACCCACTCACACTACCGCCCAACACACACACACACTAGCCCCCCCATACACACACACTAAAACCCCCACACACACTAACCGTCAAACACACACTAACCCCCCAACACAAACTAACCGCCCCAGACATACTAAGCCCCCCACACATACACCAACCCCCTCCCCACACACACACACACTAAACCCCCCCCACACACACACTAACCCACCCGCACACACTAAACCCCCCACACACACTAAACCATCCACACATACACAACAACCCCCCCCACACACACACTAACCCCCCAACACAAACTAACCGCCCCAGACATACTAAGCCCCCCACACATACACCAACCCCCTCCCCACACACACACACACTAAACCCCCCCACACACACTAACCCACCCACACACACTAAACCCCCACACACACTAAACCATCCACACATACACAACAACCACCCCCCCCACACACACACTAACCCCCCCCCCACACACACACTAAACCCCCCCCCCACACACACACGCACTACCCCCCCCCCGCAGACACGAACCTCCCAACACACAAGAAATGACCCACCCACACACACACTAACACCCCGACACACTAATCCCCCTCACAACACTAACCCCCCCCACACACACTAATTCCCCCACACACACACTAACACCCCCACATACACTAACACCCCCCCCACACACACTATCCCCCCACACACACTAACACCCCCCCCACACACACTAACACCCCCCCACACACACTAACCCCCCTCACATACACTAACCCCCCCACACACACACTAATGCCCCCCCACACACTAACACCCCCACATGCATTAACACCCCCCACACACTAACCCCACACACACACTAACCCCTCCACACACTAACCCCCCACACATACACTAACCCCTCCACACACACACTAAGCCCCCCACACACCCACTAACCCAACCCCCTCCCCCCCACACACTAACTCCCCACACACACACTAACCCCCCCCCACACACGCTAACCCCCCACACACACACTAAACCACCCACACACCCACGAACCCACCCCCCACACACACTTTCCCTCCACACACACACTAACCCCCCCACACACACACCATCCCCCTCACACACACTAAACCCCCCCACACACACACCTCCCCCCCACACACACACTAAACCCCCCACACACACTAAACCCCCCCACACTCTCAAACCCCCACCACACACACTGAACCCCCCCCCCACACACACTACCCCCAACACACACTAAACCACCCCACACACACTAAACCCCCACACACACTAACCCCCCCACTCACTAACCCACCCACACACACACAACAACCCTCCACACACACACTAAACCTCCCACACACACTACCCTACCCAGACACACACAACAACCCCCCCACACACACAAACTAATCCCTCCCCCCCACACACTAAACCCCCTAACACACACTAACCCACCCACACATACACAACAACCCTCACACACACTAACCCCCCCAAATCACACTGAACCCCAACACATACTAACCCCCACACACACTAACCCCCAACCCCCCCACACATACACACACAGCTCCCCGCCCCACATACACGCACTAACTCACCCACAGGCCCACTAACACCCCCACTCACACACACGCACACTAACCCCCCAAAAAAAACACTAACGACTCCCACACACACAATTAACCCCCACACAGCCACTAACTCGCCCACACACACACACACTAAACCCCCCACACCAACTAACCCCCCCCACACACAAACTAACCCCCACACACACTAACGCACCTCACAAACACACTAAGCCGCCCCACACGCACAATATCACCTCATAAACACTAGCCCCCCCACACACACTCACTATCCCCCACACACACTAACCCCCCACACACACTATCCGCCCCACACCCCCTCTAACTCACCTACACGCACACACAGTAACCCCGCCCACACACTAATCCCCCACACACACTAACCCCCCCCACACACATTCACACACCAACCCCCCACACACACTAACTCCCCCAACGCACACTAACCCCCCACACACACACACTAACCCCCCACACACACACTAACCCCCACACACTAATCCCCACACACACACTAACACCCCCACACACAAACTATCCCCCCACATACACTAATCCACCCCCACACACTAATCCCCCCAAACACACTAACACCACCCCCACACACACTAACCCCCACACACTAACACCCCCCACACACTAAGCCCCCACACACACTAATCCGCCCCACACACTAACCCCCCCACACACACTAACCCCCCACACACACTAATGCCCCCACACACTAACCGCCCTAAAAACACGAACCCCGCACACACACTAACCCCCACACACACTAACCACAGACACACTCTAACCCCCCCCCAAAAATACAAACACCCCCCACATACTAACATCACCTCCCACCCACAAACACACACTCTAACCCCCCACACACACTAAACTCCGCCCACACACACACTAACACCCCACACACACTAATCCCCCCCCACACACACACTAACACCCCCAGACACATACTAACCCCCCACCCCATAGTCACTATCAACCCCGCACACATTAAGCCCCACACTCACTAACCCAACCACACCCACGCTAACCCCACCCCCCCACAAACATACTATCCCCCTCACACACACTAACACACCCACACACACCAACACCCCCACACATACACTAACCCACCCAACACACTCTAACCCCGTCACACACTTACTAACACACCCACACGCACCAAGCCACCCATCCACACACACCAAGCCCCCCAAACACACACACGAAAGTCCCCCCCCCACACGCACACTAACCCCCCACGCACACTAACCCCCCCACACACACTAACCCCACCACACACTAACTCCCCCACACAAACTAACAACCCCACACACACCAACACCCCAAACACACTAACTCCCACACACTAACCCACATACACACACAATAACACCCCCCACACGCACACTAACCCGCCGACACACACTAACCCGCCCACATACATACTAACCCCCCCGACACACACATTCTAACCCCCACACACACACTAACCCCCCCACACACACACACACGAACCCCCCCCACACACACACACACTAACCACCCCAAAGACTCAGCACCTTCCCCACACACACCAACCCACCTCCACTCACAACCCCCCAACACATAAAACCCCTTCCCCACACTCACTAACGCCCCCCACACACTAACACCCATACGCTTACTAACCCTCCCAAACACACACTCGAAAAATAACTATAAGGTTCGGGGTCGGAGATATAGGAGGGATGTCCGAGGTAGGTTCTTTACTCAGAGAGTGGTTAGGGTGTGGAATGGACTGCCTGCTGTGATAGTGAAGTCGGACACTTTAGGAACTTTCAAGCGGTTATTGGATCGGCACATGGAGCACAGCAGAATGACAGGGAGTGGAATAGCTTGATCTTGGTTTCGGACAATGCTCGGCACAACATCGAGGGCCGAAGGGCCTGTTCTGTGCTGTACTGTTCTATGTTCTATGTTGTCATCACCTCCAATAACTTACGAATAACACAACCTCCAGAAACCCCTCCACATGACCCCCACTAAGTTACCAATAACACATCCTCCAGAAACACATCCACAGCACCTCCACTAACCTCCCAATAACACAACCTCCAGAAACACAAGCTCATCGTCTCCACTAAATCCCCAACACAAACTGCAGAAAATTATCCCCATCACCAACACCAACCATCCAATAACACAACCTCCAGAAACCCATCCACATCACCACTAACTTTCCAATACGACTACCACCAGAAACATATCCTCATCACCTCCAGCAACTTCCCAATGACACAACCTCAAGAAACACATCCTCATCACATCCACTATCTTCACAATAACACAACCTCCGCAAACGCATCCACATCAACCCCTCCAACATCCCAAAAGAACAACCACCAGAAACTCAACCACATCGTATCTAATAACTCCCCAATAACACAACTTCCATAAATGCATCCTCATCACCCTCACTTTCTTCCCAATGTCACAACCACCACAAACATATTCACATCACCACCACTAACGTCCCAATAACACAACCTCCAGGAACACATTCACTTAACCTCCACTAACCACCCAAAACCAGAAACACCAGAAACACATTCAAATCATCTCCACTAACTTCCCAAGAACAAAACCTCCAGGTACACATCATCATTACCTCGACTATCATCCCAATAACACAAACTTCAGCATCCGATCCCCATCACCTCCACTCACTCCCCAATAACACAACCTCCAGAAACCCATCCACATCCAATGACACCCGTCTCCGAACGGGTAGAGGGAATCCTGAAGGGGGAGGGCAAACAGACAGAGGCCGTTGTACATATTGGTACTAACGACATAGGCAGGAAGGGGCATGAGGCCCTGCAGCAGGAGTTCAGGGAGCTAGGCAGAAAGTTAAAAGACAGGACCTTGAGGGTTGTAATCTCGGGATTACTCCCTGTGCCACGTGCAGTGAGGCTAGAAATAGGAAGATAGAGCAGATAAATACGTGGCTAAACAGTTGGTGTAGGAGGGAGCGTTTCCATTATCTGGACCACTGGGAGCTCTTCCGGGGCAGGTGTGACCTGTATAAGAAGGACGGGTTGCATCTAAACCGGAGAGGCATACATATCCTGGCCGCGAGGTTTGCTAGTGTCACACGGGAGGGTTTAAACTAGTATGGCAGGGGGGTGGGCACGGGAGCAATAGGTCAGAAGGTGAGAGCATTGAGGGAGAATGAGGGAATAGGGACAGTGTGGCTCTGAGGCAGAGCAGACGGGGAGAAGCTGCTGAACACAGCGGGTCTGGTGGCCTGAAGTGCATATGTTTTAATGCAAGGAGCATTACGGGTAAGGCAGATGAACTTAGAGCTTGGATTAGTACTTGGAACTATGATGTTGTTGCCATTATAGAGACCTGGTTGAGGGAAGGGCAGGATTGGCAGCTAAACGTTCCAGGATTTAGATGTTTCAGGCGGGATAGAGGGGGATGTAAAAGGGGAGGCGGAGTTGCGCTACTTGTTCGGGAAAATATCACAGCTGTACTGCGAGAGGACACCTCAGAGGGCAGTGAGGCTATATGGGTAGAGATCAGGAATAAGAAGGGTGCAGTCACAATGTTGGGGGTATACTACAGGCCTCCCAACAGCCAGCGGGAGATAGAGGAGCAGATAGGTAGACAGATTTTGGAAAAGAGTAAAAACAACATGGTTGTGGTGATGGGAGACTTCAACTTCCCCAATATTGACTGGGACTCACTTAGTGCCAGGGGCTTAGACGGGGCGGAGTTTGTAAGGAGCATCCAGGAGGGCTTCTTAAAACAATATGTAGACAGTCCAACTAGGGACGGGGCGGTACTGGACCTGGTATTGGGGAATGAGCCCGGCCAGGTGGTAGATGTTTCAGCAGGGGAGCATTTCGGTAACAGTGACCACAATTCAGTAAGTTTTAAAGTACTGGTGGACAAGGATAAGAGTGGTCCGAGGATGAATGTGCTAAATTGGGGGAAGGCTAATTATAACAATATTAGGCGGGAACTGAAGAACATAGATTGGGGGCGGATGTTTGAGGGCAAATCAACATCTGACATGTGGGAGGCTTTCAAGTGGCAGTTGAAAGGAATACAGGACCGGCATGTTCCTGTGAGGAAGAAGGATAAATACGGGAATTTTCGGGAACCTTGGATGACGAGTGATATTGTAGGCCTCGTCAAAAAGAAAAAGGAGGCATTTGTCAGGGCTAAAAGGCTGGGAACAGACGAAGCCTGCGTGGAATATAAGGAAAGTAGGAAGGAACTGAAGCGAGGAGTCAGGAGGGCTAGAAGGGGTCACGAAAAGTCATTGGCAAATAGGGTTAAGGAAAACCCCAAGGCTTTTTACACGTACATAAAAAGCAAGAGGGTAGCCAGGGAAAGGGTTGGCCCACTGATGGATAGGCAAGGGAATCTATGTGTGGAGCCAGAGGAAATGGGCGAGGTACTAAATGAATACTTTGCATCAGTATTCACCAAAGAGAAGGAATTGGTAGATGTTGATTCTGGAGAAGGGGGTGTAGATAGCCTGGGTCACATTGTGATCCAAAAAGATGAGGTGTTGGGTGTCTTTAAAAATATTAATGTAGATAAGTCCCCAGGGCCTGATGGGATCTACCCCAGAATACTGAAGGAGCCTGGAGAGGAAATTGCTGAGGCATTGACATAAATCTTTGGATCCTCGCTGTCTTCAGGGGATGTCCAGGAGGACTGGAGAATAGCCAATGTTGTTCCTCTGTTTAAGAAGGGTAGCAAGGATAATCCCGGGAACTACAGGCCGGTCAGCCTTATTTCAGTGGTAGGGAAATTACTGGAGAGAATTCTTCGAGACAGAATCTACTCCCATTTGGAAGCAAATGGACGTATTAGTGAGAGGCAGCACGGTTTAGTGAAGGGGAGGTCGTGTCTCACTAACTTGATAGAGTTTTTCGAGGCGGTCACTAAGATGATTGATGTAGGTACGGCAGTAGATGTTGTCTATATGGACTTCAGTAAGGCCATTGACAAGGTCCCTCATGGTAGACTAGTACAAAAGGTGAAGTCAGACGGGATCAGGGGTGAGCTGGCAAGGTGGATACAGAACTGGCTAGGCCATAGAAGGCAGAGAGTAGCAATGGAGGGATGCTTTTCTAATTGGAGGGCTGTGACCAGTGGTGTTCCACAGGGATCAGTGTTGGGACCTTTGCTCTTTGTAGTATATATAAATGATTTGGAGGAAAATGTAACTGGTCTGATTAGTAAGTTTGCAGACGACACAAAGGTTGGTGGAATTGCGGATAGCGATGAGGACTGTCGGAGGATACAGCAGGATTTAGATTGTCTGGAGACTTGGTGGAGAGATGGCAGATGGAGTTTAATCCGGACAAATGTGAGGTAATGCATTTTGGAAGGTCTAATGCAGGTAGGGAATATACAGTGAATGGTAGAACCCTCAAGAGTATTGAAAGTCAAAGAGATCTAGGAGTACAGATCCACAGGTCATTGAAAGGGGCAACACAGGTGGAGAAGGTAGTCAAGAAGGCATACGGCATGCTTGCCTTCATTGGCCGGGGCATTGAGTATAAGAATTGGCAAGTCACGTTGCTGCTGTATAGAACCTTAGTTAGGCCACACTTGGAGTATAGTGTTCAATTCTGGTCGCCACACTACCAGAAGGATGTGGAGGCTTTAGAGAGGGTGCAGAAGAGATTTACCAGAATGTTGCCTGGTATGGAGGGCATTAGCTATGAGGAGCGATTGAATAAACTCGGTTTGCTCTCACTGGAACGAAGGAGGTTGAGGGGAGACCTGATAGAGGTATACAAAATTATGAGGGGCATAGACAGAGTGGATAGTCCGAGGCTTTTCCCCAGGGTAGAGGGGTCATTTACTAGGGGGCATAGGTTTAAGGTGAGAGGGGCAAGGTTTAAGTAGATGTACGAGGCAAGTTTTTTACGCAGAGCGTAGTGGGTGCCTGGAACTCGCTTCCGGAGGAGGTGGTGGAAGCAGGGACGATAGTGACATTTAAGGGGCATCTTGACAAATACATGAATAGGAGGGGAATAGAAGGATACGGACCCAGGAAGTGTAGAAGATTGTAGTTTAGTCGGACAGCATGGTCGGCACGGACTTGGAGGGCCGAAGGTCCTGTTCCTGTGCTGTACATTTCTTTGTTCTTTGTTCTTTATCACCTGCACTAAACACCCAAAAACACACCCTACAGAACAACATTCACATCATGTCCCCTAAACCCCCAATAACACAACATCCAGAAACATATCTTCGTCACCCCCACTAACTTCCATATAACAAGCCTCCAAAAACATTCACACCACCTATACTAATCTCTCAATAACACAACCTCCAGAAACACATCCACATCACCTCCACTAACTTCCCAATACACAACCTCCAGAAACACATTACTCATCACCTCCAGTAACTTCCCAATAAAACAACCTCCAGAAACACATCCTCATCACCTCCACTAACTTCGCAATAACACAACCTCCAGTATCACATTCCTCATCACCTCCAGTAACTTCCCAATAACACAACCTCCATAAACCCATCCTCATCACCTCCAGTAACTTCCCAATAATGGATATATGGATGATAATGGCATAGTGTAGGTTAGATGGCTTTTGTTTCGGTGCAACATCGTGGGCCGAAGGGCCTGTACTGCGCTGTATCGTTCTATGTACTATGTTCTATCACCACCACTAACTCCCCAACAACATAAACTGCAGAAAACTATCCACATCACCTCCACCTACCATCCAATAACACAACCTCAAGAAACACATTCAGAGCACCCCCACTAACTTCCCAATAACACAACCTCCAGAAACACATCCACAGCACCTCCACTAACTTCGCAATAACACTATCTCCAGAAACACATCCACATCGCCTCTACTAACGCCCCAGTAACACAACTTCCATTAATACATCTTAATCACCACCACTATCTTCCCAATATCACAACCTCCACAAACATATTCACATCACCTCCACTAACTTCCCAATAACAATACCTCCATAAACCCATCCTCATCACCTCCAGTAACTTCCCAATAACACAACCTCCAGAAACACATTCAGGACACATCCACTAACTTCCCAATAACACAACCTCTGAAAACACATCCACATCACCTCCTCTAACATCCCAATATCACAACAACCAGAGACACATCCACATCGCGTCTACTAACGCCCCAATAACACAACTTCCATTAATAAATCCTCATCACCCCCACTATCCTCCCAATATCACAACATCCACAATCATATTCACAACACCTCCACTAACTCATCAATAGCAAAGCCTCCAGAAACCCATCCTCATTACCTCCACTAACTTCCCAATAACACAGCCTCCACAAACACATTCAGGACACATCCACTAACTACCCCATAACAGAATCTCCACAAACATATTCACATCACCACCACTAACTTCCCAATAACACAACCTCAAGAAACCGATCCACATCATCTTCACTCACTTCCCAATAACACAACCTCCAGAAACACATCCTCATCTCCTCCACTAGCTATCCAGTAACACAACCACCAGAAACACATTCACATCACCACTACGAACTCCCTAAGAACACAACTTCCATAAATGCATGCTCATCAGCCCCACTATCTTGTCAATATCACAACCTCCACAAACATATACACATCACCTCCACTAACTTCCCAATAACACAACCTCCAGAAATACAATCTCGTCACCTCCATTAACTTCCCAATAACACAACCTCCAGAAGTACAATCTCATCACCTCCATTAACTTCCCAATAACACAACCTCCAGAAACCCATCCAGATCACCTCCACTAACGTCCCAATAACACAACGTCCAGAAACACATCCTCATCACCTCCACTAGCTACCCAATAACACATCCTCCGCAAACGCATCCACATCACCCCCTACAACATCCCAATAGAACAACCACCAGAAACTCATCCACATCGTCTCTACTAACTCCCCAATAACACAACTTCCATAAATGCATCCTCATCACGCTCACTGTCGTCCCAATATAACAACCACCACAAACATATTCACATCACCACCACTAACTCCCCAATAACACAACCTCTTGAAACCCATCCACAGCACCTCCACTAACTTCACAATAACACAGCCTCCACAAACACATTCAGGACACATCCACTAACTTCCCCATAACAGAATCTCCACAAACAGATTTACATCACCTCCACTAATCTCCCAATAACACTACCTCAAGGAACCAATCCACATCACCACCACTAACTTACCAATAACACAACATCCAGGAACACATTCACTTAACCTCCACTAACCACCCAAAACCAGAAACTCCAGAAACACATTCAATTCATCTCCACTAACTTCCCAAGAACAATGGGAATGATGTCATCATTGGCTACAGGAATAGTGCCAGAGGACTGGAGGACAGCAAATGTGGTCCCTTTGTTCAAAAAGGGGAGCAGAGACAACCCCGGCAACTATAGACCGGTGAGCCTCACGTCTGTAGTGGGTAAAGTCTTGGAGGGGATTATAAGGGACAAGATTTATAATAATCTAGATAGGAATAATATGATCAGGGATAGTCAGCATGGCTTTGTGAAGGGTAGGTCATGCCTCACAAACCTTATTGAGTTCTTTGAGAAGGTGACTGAACAGGTAGACGAGGGTAGAGCAGTTGATGTGGTGTATATGGATTTCAGCAAAGGGTTTGATAAGGTTCCCCACGGTAGGCTATTGCAAAAAATACGGAGGCTGGGGTTGGAGGGTGATTTAGAGATGTGGATCAGAAATTGGCTAGCTGAAAGAAGACAGAGGGTGGTGGTTGATGGGAAATGTTCAGAATGGAGTACAGTCACAAGTGGAGTACCACAAGGATCTGTTCTGGGGCCGTTGCTGTTTGTCATTTTTATCAATGACCTAGAGGAAGGCGCAGAAGGGTGGGTGAGTAAATTTGCAGACGATACTAAAGTCGGTGGTGTTGTCGATAGTGTGGAAGGATGTAGCAGGTTACAGAGGGATATAGATAAGCTGCAGAGCTGGGCTGAGAGGTGGCAAATGGAGTTTAATGTAGAGAAGTGTGAGGTGATTCACTTTGGAAGGAATAACAGGAATGCGGAATATTTGGCTAATGGTAAAGTTCTTGAAAGTGTGGATGAGCAGAGGGATCTAGGTGTCCATGTACATAGATCCCTGAAAGTTGCCACCCAGGTTGATAGGGTTGTGAAGAAGGCCTATGGAGTTGTGGCCTTTATTGGTAGAGGGATTGAGTTCCGGAGTCGGGAGGTCATGTTGCAGCTGTACAGAACTCTGGTACGGCCGCATTTGGAGTATTGCGTACAGTTCTGGTCACCGCATTATAGGAAGGACGTGGAGGCTTTGGAGCGGGTGCAGAGGAGATTTACCAGGATGTTGCCTGGTATGGAGGGAAAATCTTATGAGGAAAGGCTGACGGACTTGAGGTTGTTTTCGTTGGAGAGAAGAAGGTTAAGAGGAGACTTAATAGAGGCATACAAAATGATCAGGGGGTTGGATAGGGTGGACAGTGAGAGCCTTCTCCCGCGGATTGATATGGCTGGCACGAGGGGACATAACTTTAAACTGAGGGGTAATAGATATAGGACAGAGGTCAGAGGTAGGTTCTTTACGCAAAGAGTAGTGAGGCCGTGGAATGCCCTACCTGCGACAGTAGTGAACTCGCCAACATTGAGGGCATTTAAAAGTTTATTGGATAAATATATGGATGATAATGGCATAGTGTAGGTTAGATGGCTTTTGTTTCGGTGCAACATCGTGGGCCGAAGGGCCTGTACTGCGCTGTATTGTTCTATGTTCTATGTTCTAAAACCTCCAGGTACACATCATCATTACTTGGACTATCATCCCAATAACACAAACTTCAGCATCCCATCCTCATCACCTCCACTCACTCCCCAATACCACAACCTCCAGTAACACATCCACATCACCTCCACTAACTTTCCAATAACACAACCTCCAGAAACACACCCACATCACCTCCACTAACCTCCCAATAACACAACCTCCAGAAACACATCCTCATCACATCCACGAACTTCCCAATAACACAGCCTCCAGAAAAACATCCTCATCACCACCACTATCTACCCAATAACACAACCTCCAGAAACACCTCCTCATCACCTCCAGTAACTTCCCAATAACACAACCTCCAGAAACACCTCCTCATTACCTCCACTAACTCCCCAACAACACAACCTCCAGAAACGCATCCTCATCACATCCACGAACTTCCCAATAACACAGCCTCCAGAAAAACATCCTCATCACCACTACTATCTACCCAATAACACAACCTCCAGAAACACCTCCTCATCACCTCCAGTAACTTCCCAATAACACAACGTCCAGAAACACATCCTCAACACCTCCAGTAACTTCCCAATAACACAACCTCCAGAAACACATCCTCATCACCACCACTATCTACCCAATAACACATCCTCCAGAAACACATCCTCATCACCACCATTATCTTCCCAATAACACAACCTCCAGAAACACATCCTCATTACCTCCACTAACTCCCCAACAACACAACCTCCAGAAACCCATCCACATCACCTCCACTAAACACCCAAAACCACACCCTCCAGAAACACATTCACATCATGTCCACTAACCCCCCCAATAACACAACATCCAGAAACATATCTTCGTCACACCACTAACTTCAATATAACTAAGCCTCCAAAAACACATTCACACCACCTATACTAAGCTCCCAATAACACAACCTCCAGAAAGACATCCACATCAGCTCCACTAACCTCCCAATAACACAACCTCCAGAAACATATCCTCATCACCTCCACTAACTCCCCAATAATACATCCCGCAGAAAACTATCTACGTCACCTCCATCAAACATCCAATAACACAACCTCCAGAAACACATTCAAAGCACCTCCCCTAACTTCCCAATAAGACAAACACGACGAACCCATCCACATCACCTCCACTAACGTCGCAGTAACACAACATCCAGAAACCTATCCACATCACCTCCACTAACTTCCCAATAACACAACCTGCAGAGAACTATACACATCACCTCCACCAAACATTCAATAACACAACCTCCAGAAACACATCCACAGCACCTCCACTAACTTCCCAATAACACAGCCTCCACAAACACATTCAGGACACATCCACTAACTTCCCACCGAAAAGAATCTTCACAAACAGATTTACATCACCTCCACTAATCTCCCAATAACACAACCTCAAGAAACCCATCCACATCACCACCACTAACTTACCAATAACACAACCTCGAGGAGCACATTCACTTAACCTCCACTAACCACCCAAAACCAGAAACTCCAGAAACACATTCAAATAATCTCCACTAACTTCCCCAGAACAAAACCTCCAGGTACACATCATCATTACTTCGACCATCATCCCAATAACACAAACTTCAGCATCCCATCCCCATCACCTCCACTCACTCCCCAATACCACAACCTCCAGAAACCATCCACATCACCTCCACTAAGCGCACAAAAACACACGGTACAGAAACCCATCCACATCACCTCCACTAAACACCTAAAACCACACCCTCCAGAAACACATTCACATCATGTCCACTAACTCCCCAATAACACAACATCCAGAAACATATCTTCGTCAAACCACTAACTTCAATATAACAAAGCCTCCAAAAACACATTCACACCACCTATACTAAGCTCCCAATAACACAACCTCCAGAAACACATCCACATCAGCTCCACTAACCTCCCAATAACACAACCTCCAGAAACACATCCACATCAGCTCCACTAACCTCCCAATAACACAACCTCCAGAAACATATCCTCATCACCTCCACGACCTCCCCAATAACACATCCTGCAGAAAACTATCTACATCACCTCCATCAAACATTCAATAACACAACCTCCAGAAACACATTCAAAGCACCTCCCCTAACTTCCCAATAAGACAAACACGACGAACCCATCCACATCACCTCCACTAACTTCGCAGTAACACAACGTCCAGAAACCTATCCACATCACCTCGACTAACTTCCTAATAACACTACATCCAGAATCACATCCTAATCACCTCCAGTAACTTCCCAATAACACAACGTCCTGAAACACATCCTCATCTCCTCCACTAAATACCCAATAGCACAACTTCCATAAATACATCCTCATCAGCCCCACAATCTTCCCAATATCACAACAGGGCAATCATATTCACATCACCTCCATTAACTTCCCAATAACACAACCTCCTGAAACCATCCACATCACCTCCACTAACTTCGCAATAACACCACCTCCAGAAACACATCCTCCTAACCTCCACTAGCATCCTAATAACACTACCTCCCGAAACACATCCTAATCACCTCCAGTAACTTCCAAATAACTAAACCTCCAGAAACCATCCACATCACCTCCACTAACTCCCCAATAACACAACCTCCAGAAACACATCCTCATCACCAACACTAATTCCACAATAACACAACCTCCAGAAACACATCCTCATCACCACCACTAACTCCCCAATAACACAACCTGCAGAAAACTATCCACATCACCTCCACCAAACATTCAATAACACAACCTCCAGAAACATATTCACATCACCTCCATTAACTTCCAAATAACACAACCTCAAGAAACCCATGCACATCACCTCCACTAACTTCCCAATAACACAACCTCCAGAAATAAAATCTCATCACCTCCAGTAACTCATCAATAGCACAACCTTTAGAAACACTTTCACAGCACCTCCACTAACTTCCAAATAACAGAGCCTCCACAAACACATTCAGGACACATCCACTAACTTCCCCATAACAGAATCTCACAAACATATTCACATCACCTCCACTAACTTCCCAATAACACAAACTCCAGAAACCCATCCACATCACCGCCACTAACTTCCCAAAAACAAAACCTCCAGATAAGCATCCTCATCACCTCCACTAACTTCCAAAAGCAGAAACTTCAGCATCCCATCCTCATCACCTCCACTAACACCCCACTAACACAACCTCCAGAAACCCATCCACATCACCGCCACTAAACACCCAAAAACGCAACCTGCAGAAACACATTCACATCATCTCCACTTACTCCCCAATTACACAGCATCCAGAAACATATCTTCGTCTCCCCCACTAACTTCCATATAACACATTCACACCACCTATACTAATCTCTCAATAACGCAACCTCCAGGAACACATCCTCATCACCAACACTAATTCCACAATAACACAACCTCCAGAAACACATCCTCATCACCACCACCAGCTCCCCAAAAACACAACCTGCAGAAAACTATCCACATCACCTCCACCAAACATTCAATAACACAACCTCCAGAAACACATCCACAGCACCTCCGCTAACTTCCCAATAACACAGCCTCCACAAACACATTCAGGACACATCCACTAACTTCCCACCGAACAGAATCTTCACAAACAGATTTACATCACCTCCACTAATCTCCCAATAACACAACCTCAAGAAACCCATCCACATCACCACCACTAACTTCCCAATAACACAAGATCCAGAAACACATCCTCATCACCTCCACTAACTTCCCAACAATACAACCTCCGGAATCACATCCTCATTATCTCCGCGAACTTCCCAATAACACAAACACCAGTAACACATCCACATCACCTCCAGTAACTTCCCAATAACACAACATTCAGAAACACATCCACATCTTGTCCGCTCACTTCCCAATAACGAAGCCTCCAGGTACACATCCTCATCACCTCGACTGTCTTCCCAATAACACAAACTTCAGCATCCCATCCTCATCATCTTAACTAACTCCCCAATAACACAACGTCCAGAGACACATCCACATCACCTCCACTAACCTCCCAATAACACATCCTCCAGAAACACACCCACATCACCTCCTTTAACCTCCCAATAACACACCCTCCAGAAACACATCCACATCACCTCCACTAACTTCACAATAACACAACCTCCGGAAACACATCCACATCACCTCCAATAATTTCCCAATCACACAACCTCCAGAAACACATCTACATCACCTTCAGTAACTTCCCAATAACACAAACTTCAATATCCCATCCTCATCACCTCCACTAACCTCCCAATAACAAAACCTCCAGAAAAACATCCTCATCACCACCACTATCTACCCAAAAACAGAAACCTCAGCATCCCATCCTCATCACCTCCACTAACCTCACAATAACACAGCCTCCAGAAACACCTCCTCATCACCTCCAGTAACTTCCCAATAACACAACCTCCAGAAACACATCCTCATCACCAAAACTATCTACCCAATAACACAACCTCCAGAAACACCTCCTGATCACCTCCAGTAACTTCCCAATTACACACCCTCCAGAAACCCATCCACATCACCTCCACTAAACACCTAAAACCACACCCTCCAGAAACACCTTCACATCATGTCCACTAACTCCCCAATAACACAACATCCAGAAACATATCTTCGTCAAACCACTAACTTCAATATAACAAAGCCTCCAAAAACACATTCACACCACCTATACTAAGCTCCCAATAACACAACCTCCAGAAACACATCCACATCAGCTCCACTAAACTCCTAATAACACAACCTCCAGAAACACATCCTCATCACCTCCACAAACTCCCCAATAACACAACCTGCAGAAAACTATCCACATCACCTCCATCAAACATTCAATAACACAACCTCCAGAAACACATTCAAAGCACCTCCACTAACTTCCCAATAAGACAAACACGAGGAACCCATCCACATCACCTCCACTAACTTCCTAATAACACCACCTCCAGAATCACATCCTAATCATCTCCAGTAACTTCCCAGTAACACAACCTCCAGAAACACATCCACATCACCTCCACTCACCTCCTAATAACACTACCTCCAGAATCACATCCTAATCAGCTCCAGTAACTTCCCAATAACACAATCTCCAGAAACACATCCTCATCACCACCACTAACTCCCCAAAAACACAACCTGCAGAAAACTATCCACATGACCTCCAACAAACATTCAATAACACAACCTCCAGAAACACATCCACAGCACCTCCACTAACTTCCCAATAACACAGCCTCCACAAACACATTCAGGACACATCCACTAACTTCCCACCTAACAGAATCTTCACAAACAGATTTACATCACCTCCACTAATCTCCCGATAACACAACCTCAAGAAACCCATCCACATCACCACCACTAACTTCCCAATAACACAACCTCCAGGAACACATTCACTTAACTTCCACTAACCACCCAAAATCAGAAACGCCAGAAACACATTCAAATCAACTCCACTAACTTCCCAACAACACAACCTCCGGAATCACATCCTCATTATCTCCGCGAACTTCCCAATAACACAAACTCCAGTAACACATCCACATCACCTCCACTAACTTCCCAATAACACAACATTCAGAAACACATCCACATCACCTCCACTCACTTCCCAATAACAAAACCTCCAGGTACACATCCTCATTATCTCAACTAACTCCCCAATAACACAAACTTCAGAAACACACCCACATCACCTCCACTAACCTCCCAATAACACAACCTCCAGAAAAACATCCACATCACCTCCAATAATTTTCGAATCACACAACCACCAGAAACACATCTACATCACCTTCACTAACTTGCCAATAACACAAACTTCAGTATCCCATCCTCATCACCTCCACTAAATTCACAATAACAAAACCTCCAGATACACATCCTCATCACCTCCACTAACTTCACAATAACAGAAACCTCAGCATCCCATCCTCATCACCTCCACTAACCTCCCAATAACACAACCTCCAGAAACACCTCCTCATCACCTCCAGTAACTTCCCAATAACACAACCTCCAGAAACACATCCTCATCACCAAAACTATCTACCCAATAACACAACCTCCAGAAACACCTCCTGATCACCTCCAGTAACTTCCCAATTACACAACCACCACAAACATATTCACATCACTTCCACCTACTCCCCAATAACACAACCTCCAGAAACCCATCCACAGCACCTCCACTAACTTCCCAATAACACAGCCTCCACAAAGACATTCAGGACACATCCACTAACTTCCCCATAACAGAATTTCCACAAACATATTCACATCACCTCCACGAACATCCAAATAACACAACCTCAAGAAACCCATCCACATCACCGCCACTAACTTCAAAATAACACAACATCCAGAAACCCATCCACAGCACCTCCACTAACTTCGCAATAACACAGCTTCCACAAAGACATTCAGGACACATCCACTAACTTCCCCATAACAGAATCTCCACAAACATATTCCCATCACCTCCACTAACTTCCAAATAACACTACCTCCAGGAACCCATCCACATCACCTCCAATAACTTCCCAATAACACAACCTCCAGAAACACATCCTCATCACCAACACTAATTCCCCAATAACACAACCTGCAGAAAACTATCCACATCACCTCACCAAACATTCAATAACACACCATCCAGAAACATATTCACATCACCTCCACAAACTTCTAAGTAACACAACCTCAAGAAACCCATGCACATCACCTCCACTAACTTCCCAATAACACAACCTCCAGAAATACAATCTCATCAGCTCCAGTAACGCATCAATAGCACAACCTCCAGAAACCCATCCACAGCACCTCCACTAACTTCCCAATAACACAGCCTCCACAAAGACATTCAGGACACAATCACTAACTTCCCCATAACAGAATCTCCACAAACATATTGACATAACCTCCACTAACATCGAAATAACACAACCTCAAGAAACCCATCCACATCACCTCCACTAAACACCCAAAAACGCAACCTCCAGAAACACATTCACATCACCGCCACTAACCTCCCAATAACACAACCTCCAGAAACCCATCCACATCACCTCCACTAACCTCCCAAAAACACAAACTCCAGAAACACATCCTCATCACCTTCACCAACCTCCCAATAACAAAACCTCCAGATACGCATCCTCATCACCTCCACTAACTTCCAAAAGTAGAAACTTCAGCATCCCATCCTCATCACCTCCACTAACTCCCCAATTACACAACATCCAGAAACATATCTTCGTCACCCCCACTAACTTCCACATAATACAACCACCAAAAACATTCACACCACCTCTACCAATCTCTCAATAACACAACCTCCAGAAACACATCCTGATCACCAACACTAATTCCACAATAACACAACCTTCAGAAACCCATCCACATCACCACCACTAACTCCCCAATAAGATAAACTGCAGAAAACTATCCACATCACCTCCACCAAACATTCAATAACACAACCTCCAGAAACACATCCACATCACCTCCCCTAACTTCCAAATAACACAACCTCAAGAAACCCATCCTCATCAACTCCACTAACTTCCCAAAAACGCAACCTCCAGAAATACATCCTCATCACCTCCACTAACTTCCCAATAACACAACCTCCAGAAACACATCCTCAACACCTTCACTAACTTCCCAATAACAAAAGCTTCAGATACGGCTCCTCATCACCTCCACTAACTTCCAAAAGCAGAAACTTCAGCATCCCATCCCCATCACCTCCACTAACTTCCCAATAACACAACCTCCAGAAACACATCCACATCACCTCCACTAACTTCCCAATAACACAACCTCCAGAAACCCATCCACATCACCTCCACTAAACACCCAAAAACGCAACCTGCAGAAACACATTCACATCATCTCCACTAACTCCCCAATTACACAACATCCAGAAACATATCTTCGTCACCCCCAGTAACTTCCATATAACACAGCCTCCAAAAACATTCCCACCACCTCTAGTAATCTCTCAATAACACAACCTCCAGAAACACATTCTCATCACCAACCCTAAATCCACAATAACACAACCTCCAGAAAGACATCCTCATCACCACCACTAACTCCCCAATAACACAATCTGCAGAAAACTATGCACATCACCTCCACCAAACATTCAATAATACAACCTCCAGAAACACATCCTCATCACCTCCACTAACTTCCCAATAACACTGCCTCCAGAAACACATCCTCCTCTCCTCCAGTAACTTCCCAATCACACTACCTCCAGAACACATCCCCATCTCCTCCACTAGCTACCCAATAACACAACCACCAGAAACACATTCACATCACCACTATGAACTCCCTAAGAACACAACTTCCATAAATACATGGTCATCAGCCCCACTATCTTCTCAATATCACAACCTCCACAAACATATTCACATCACCTCCACTAACTTCCCAATAACACAAACTTCAGTATCCCATCCTCATCACCTCCACTAACCTCCCAATAACAAAACCTCCAGATACACATCCTCATCACCTCCACTAACTTCACAATAACAGAAACCTCAGCATCCCATCCTCATCACCTCCACTAACCTCCCAATAACACAACCTCCAGAAACACCTTCTCATCACCTCCAGTAACTTCCCAATAACACAACCTCCAGAAACACATCCTCATCACCAAAACTATCTACCCAATAACACAACCTCCAGAAACACCTCCTCATCACCTCCAGTAACTTCCCAATTACACAACCTCCAGAAACACATCCTCATCACCACCACTATCTACCCAATAACACAACCTCCAGAAACACCTCCTCATTACCTCCACTAACTCCCCAACAACACAACCTCCAGAAACCCATCCACATCACCTCCACTAAACACCCAAAGCCACACCCTCCAGAAACACATTCACATCATGTCCACTAACTCCCCAATAACACAACATCCAGAAACATATCTTCGTCACACCACTACCTTCAATAGAACAAAGCCTCCAAAAACACATTCACACCACCTATACGAAGCTCCCAATAACACAACCTCCAGAAACACAACCACATCACCTCCACTAACTCCCCAATAACACAACCTGCTGAAAACTATCCACATCACCTCCATCAAACATTCAATAACACAACCTCCAGAAACACATTCAAAGCACCTCCACTAACTTCCCAAGAAGACAAACACGACGAACCCATCCACATCAACTCCACTAACTTCCCAATAACACCACCTCCAGAATCACATCCTAATCATCTCCAGTAACTTCCCAGTAACACTACTTCCAGAAACCTATCCACATCACCGCCACTAACTTCCTAATAACACTACCTCCAGAATCACATCCTAATCACCTGCAGTAACTTCCCAATAACACAACCTCCAGAAACACATCCTCATCTCCTCCACTAACTTCCCAATAATACAACCTCCAGAAATACATCCTCAACACCCTCAAAATCTTCCCAATATCACAACCTTCAGAATCACATCCTAATCACCTCCACTAAATTCCCAATAACACAACCACCACAAACATATTCACTTCACCTCCACCTACTCCCCAATAACACAACCTCCAGAAACCCATCCACAGCACCTCCACTAACTTCCCAATAACACAGCCTCCACAAGGACATTCAGGACACATCCACTAACTTCCCCATAACATAATTTCCACAAACATATTCACATCACCTCCACTAACATCCAAATAACACAACCTCAAGAAACCCATCCACATCACCGCCACTAACTTCAAAATAACACAACCTCCAGGAACCCATCCACAGCACCTCCACTAACTTCCCAATAACACAGCTTCCACAAACACATTCAGGACACATCCACTAACTTCCCCATAACAGAATCTCCACAAACATATTCCCATCACCTCCACTAACTTCCAAATAACACTACCTCCAGAAACCCATCCACATCACCTCCACTAACTTCCCAATAACACAACCTCCAGAAACACATCCTCATCACCAACACTAATTCCCCAATAACACAACCTACAGAAAACTATCCACATCACCTCACCAAACATTCAATAACACACCATCCAGAAACATATTCACATTACCTCCACAAACTTCTAAGTAACACAACCTCAAGAAACCCATGCACATCACCTCCACTAACTTCCCAATAACACAACCTCCAGAAATACAATCTCATTAGCTCCAGTAACGCATCAATAGCACAACCTCCAGAAACCCATCCACAGCACTTCCACTAACTTCCCAATAACACAGCCTCCACAAAGACATGCAGGACACAATCACTAACTTCCCCATAACAGAATCTCCACAAACATATTCACATAACCTCCATTAACATCGAAATAACACAACCTCAAGAAACCCATCCACATCACCTCCACTAACCTCCCAAAAACACAACCTCCAGAAACACATCCTCATCACCTTCACTAACCTACCAATAACAAAACCTCCAGATACGCATCCTCATCACCTCCACTAACTTCCAAAAGCAGAAACTTCAGCATCCCATCCTCATCACCTCCACTAACACCCCAATAACACAACATCCAGAAACCCATCCACATCACCTCCACTAAACACCCAAAAACGCAACCTCCAGAAACACATTCACATCACCGCCACTAACCTCCCAATAACACAACCTCCAGAAACCCATCCACATCACCTCCACTAACCTCCCAAAAACACAACCTCCAGAAACACATCCTCATCACCTTCACCAACCTCCCAATAACAAAACCTCCAGATACGCATCCTCATCACCTCCACTAACTTCCAAAAGTAGAAACTTCAGCATCCCATCCTCATCACCTCCACTAACTCCCCAATTACACAACATCCAGAAACATATCTTCGTCACCCCCACTAACTTCCATATAACACAACCTCCAAAAACATTCACACCACCTCTACTAATCTCTCAATAACACAACCTCCAGAAACACATCCTCATCACCAACACTAATTCCACAATAACACAACCTTCAGAAACCCATCCACGTCACCACCACTAACTCCCCAATAAGATAAACTGCAGAAAACTATCCACATCACCTCCACCAAACATTCAATAACACAACCTCCAGAAACACATCCACATCACCTCCCCTAACTTCCAAATAATACAACCTCAAGAAACCCATCCTCATCAACTCCACTAACTTCCCAAAAACGCAACCTCCAGAAATACATCCTCATCACCTTCACTAACCTCCCATTAACACAACCTCCGGAAACACATCCTCATCACCTCCACTAACCTCCCAATAACAAAACCTTCAGATACGCATCCTCATCACCTCCACTAACTTCCAAAAGCAGAAACTTCAGCATCCCATCCTCATCACCTCCACTAACTTCCCAATAACACAACCTCCAGAAACACATCCACATCACCTCCACTAACTTCCCAATAACACAACCTCCAGAAACCCATCCACATCACCTCCACTAAACACCCAAAAACGCAACCTGCAGAAACACATTCACATCATCTCCACTAACTCCCCAATTACACAACATCCAGAAACATATCTTCGTCACCCCCAGTAACTTCCATATAACACAGCCTCCAAAAACATTACCACCACCTCTAGTAATCTCTCAATAACACAACCTCCAGAAACACATCCTCATCACCAACACTAAATCCACAATAACACAACCTCCAGAAAGACATCCTCATCACCACCACTAACTCCCCAATAACACAACCTGCAGAAAACTATGCACATCACCTCCACCAAACATTCAATAATACAACCTCCAGAAACACATCCTCATCACCTTCACCAACCTCCCAATAACAAAACCTCCAGATACGCATCCTCATCACCTCCACTAACTTCCAAAAGTAGAAACTTCAGCATCCCATCCTCATCACCTCCACTAACTCCCCAATTACACAACATCCAGAAACATATCTTCGTCACCCCCACTAACTTCCATATAACACAACCTCCAAAAACATTCACACCACCTCTACTAATCTCTCAATAACACAACCTCCAGAAACACATCCTCATCACCAACACTAATTCCACAATAACACAACCTTCAGAAACCCATCCACGTCACCACCACTAACTCCCCAATAAGATAAACTGCAGAAAACTATCCACATCATCTCCACCAAACATTCAATAACACAACCTCCAGAAACACATCCACATCACCTCCCCTAACTTCCAAATAACACAACCTCAAGAAACCCATCCTCATCAACTCCACTAACTTCCCAAAAACGCAACCTCCAGAAATACATCCTCATCACCTTCACTAACCTCCCAATAACACAACCTCCGGAAACACATCCTCATCACCTCCACTAACCTCCCAATAACAAAACCTTCAGATACGCATCCTCATCACCTCCACTAACTTCCAAAAGCAGAAACTTCAGCATCCCATCCTCATCACCTCCACTAACTTCCCAATAACACAACCTCCAGAAACCCATCCACATCACCTCCACTAAACACCCAAAAACGCAACCTGCAGAAACACATTCACATCATCTCCACTAACTCCCCAATTACACAACATCCAGAAACATATCTTCGTCACCCCCAGTAACTTCCATATAACACAGCCTCCAAAAACATTACCACCACCTCTAGTAATCTCTCAATAACACAACCTCCAGAAACACATCCTCATCACCAACACTAAATCCACAATAACACAACCTCCAGAAAGACATCCTCATCACCACCACTAACTCCCCAATAACACAACCTGCAGAAAACTATGCACATCACCTCCAACAAACATTCAATAATACAACCTCCAGAAACACATCCTCATCACCTCCACTAACTTCCCAATAACACTGCCTCCAGAAACACATCCTCCTCTCCTCCAGTAACTTCCCAATCACACTACCTCCAGAACACATCCCCATCTCCTCCACTAGCTACCCAATAACACAACCACCAGAAACACATTCACATCACCACTATGAACTCCCTAAGAACACAACATCCATAAATACATGGTCATCAGCCCCACTATCTTCTCAATATCACAACCTCCACAAACATATTCACATCACCTCCACTAACTTCCCAATAACACAAACTTCAGTATCCCATCCTCATCACCTCCACTAACCTCCCAATAACAAAACCTCCAGATACACATCCTCATCACCTCCACTAACTTCACAATAACAGAAACCTCAGCATCCCATCCTCATCACTTCCACTAACCTCCCAATAACACAACCTCCAGAAACACCTTCTCATCACCTCCAGTAACTTCCCAATAACACAACCTCCAGAAACACATCCTCATCACCAAAACTATCTACCCAATAACACAACCTCCAGAAACACCTCCTCATCACCTCCAGTAACTTCCCAATTACACAACCTCCAGAAACACATCCTCATCACCACCACTATCTACCCAATAACACAACCTCCAGAAACACCTCCTCATTACCTTCACTAAATTCCCAATAACACAACCACCACAAACATATGCACATCACCTCCACCAACTCCCCAATAACACAACCTCCAGAAACCCATCCACAGCACCTCCACTAACTTCCCAATAACACAGCCTCCACAAAGACATTCAGAACACATCCACTAACTTCCCCATAACAGAATTTCCACGAAAATATTCACATCACCTCCACTAACACCCAAATAACACAACCTCAAGAAACCCATCCACATCACCGCCACTAACTTCAAAATAACACAACCTCCAGAAACCCATCCACAGCACCTCCACTAACTTCCCAATAACACAGCTTCCACAAACACATTCAGGACACATCCACTAACTTCCCCATAACAGAATCTCCACAAACATATTCCCATCACCTCCACTAACTTCCAAATAACACTATCTCCAGAAACCCATCCACATCACCTCCACTAACTTCCCAATAACACAACCTTCAGAAACACATCCTCATCACCAACACTAATTCCCCAATAACACAACCTGCAGAAAACTATCCACATCACCTCACCAAACATTCAATAACACACCATCCAGAAACATATTCACATCACCTCCACAAACTTCTAAGTAACACAACCTCAAGAAACCCATGCACATCACCTCCACTAACTTCCCAATAACACAACCTCCAGAAATACAATCTCATCAGCTCCAGTAACGCATCAATAGCACAACCTCCAGAAACCCATCCACAGCACCTCCACTAACTTCCCAATAACACAGCCTCCACAAAGACATTCAGGACACAATCACTAACTTCCCCATAACAGAATCTCCACAAACATATTCACATAACCTCCACTAACATCGAAATAACACAACCTCAAGAAACCCATCCACATCACCTCCACTAACCTCCCAAAATCACAACCTCCAGAAACACATCCTCATCACCTTCACTAACCTCCCAATAACAAAACCTCCAGATACGCATCCTCATCACCTCCACTAACTTCCAAAAGCAGAAACTTCAGCATCCCATCCTCATCACCTCCACTAACACCCCAATAACACAACATCCAGAAACCCATCCACATCACCTCCACTAAACACCCAAAAACGCAACCTCCAGAAACACATTCACATCACCGCCACTAACCTCCCAATAACACAACCTCCAGAAACCCATCCACATCACCTCCACTAACCTCCCAAAAACACAACCTCCAGAAACACATCCTCATCACCTTCACCAACCTCCCAATAACAAAACCTCCAGATACGCATCCTCATCACCTCCACTAACTTCCAAAAGTAGAAACTTCAGCATCCCATCCTCATCACCTCCACTAACTCCCCAATTACACAACATCCAGAAACATATCTTCGTCACCCCCACTAACTTCCATATAACACAACCTCCAAAAACATTCACACCACCTCTACTAATCTCTCAATAACACAACCTCCAGAAACACATCCTCATCACCAACACTAATTCCACAATAACACAACCTTCAGAAACCCATCCACATCACCACCACTAACTCCCCAATAAGATAAACTGCAGAAAACTATCCACATCACCTCCACCAAACATTCAATAACACAACCTCCAGAAACACATCCACATCACCTCCCCTAACTTCCAAATAACACAACCTCAAGAAACCCATCCTCATCAACTCCACTAACTTCCCAAAAACGCAACCTCCAGAAATACATCCTCATCACCTCCACTAACTTCCCAATAACACAACCTCCTGAAACACATCCTCATCACCTTCACTAACTTCCCAATAACACAACCTCCGGAAACACATCCTCATCACCTCCACTAACCTCCCAATAACAAAACCTTCAGATACGCATCCTCATCACCTCCACTAACTTCCAAAAGCAGAAACTTCAGCATCCCATCCTCATCACCTCCACTAACTCCCCAATAACACAACCTCCAGAAACACATCCACATCACCTCCACTAACTTCCCAATAACACAACCTCCAGAAACCCATCCACATCACCTCCACTAAACACCCAAAAACGCAACCTGCAGAAACACATTCACATCATCTCCACTAACTCCCCAATTACACAACATCCAGAAACATATCTTCGTCACCCCCAGTAACTTCCATATAACACAGCCTCCAAAAACATTCCCACCACCTCTAGTAATCTCTCAATAACACAACCTCCAGAAACACATCCTCATCACCAACAGTAAAACCACAATAACACAACCTCCAGAAAGACATCCTCATCACCACCACTAACTCCCCAATAACACAACCTGCAGAAAACTATGCACATCACCTCCACCAAACAGTCAATAATACAACCTCCAGAAACACATCCTCATCACCTCCACTAACTTCCCAATAACACTGCCTCCAGAAACACATCCTCCTCTCCTCCAGTAACTTCCCAATCACACTACCTCCAGAACACATCCCCATCTCCTCCACTAGCTACCCAATAACACAACCACCAGAAACACATTCACATCACCACTATGAACTCCCTAAGAACACAACTTCCATCAATACATGGTCATCAGCCCCACTATCTTCTCAATATCACAACCTCCACAAACATATTCACATCACCTCCACTAACTTCCCAATAACACAAACTTCAGTATCCCATCCTCATCACCTCCACTAACCTCCCAATAACAAAACCTACAGATACACATCCTCATCACCTCCACTAACTTCACAATAACAGAAACCTCAGCATCCCATCCTCATCACCTCCACTAACCTCCCAATAACACAACCTCCAGAAACACCTTCTCATCACCTCCAATAACTTCCCAATAACACAACCTCCAGAAACACATCCTCATCACCAAAACTATCTACCCAATAACACAACCTCCAGAAACACCTCCTCATCACCTCCAGTAACTTCCCAATTACACAACCTCCAGAAACACATCCTCATCACCACCACTATCTACCCAATAACACAACCTCCAGAAACACCTCCTCATTACCTCCACTAACTCCCCAACAACACAACCTCCAGAAACCCATCCAAATCACCTCCACTAAACAACCAAAGCCACACCCTCCAGAAACACATTCACATCATGTCCACTAACTCCCCAATAACACAACATCCAGAAACATATATTCGTCACACCACTACCTTCAATAGAACAAAGCCTCCAAAAACACATTCACACCACCTTTTCTAAGCTCCCAATAACACAACCTCCAGAAACACAACCACATCACCTCCACTAACTCCCCAATAACACAACCTGCAGAAAACTATCCACATCACCTCCATCAAACATTCAATCACACAACCTCCAGAAACACATTCAAAGCCCCTCCACTAACTTCCCAATAAGGCAAACACGACGAACCCATCCACATCACCTCCACTAACCTCCCAATAACACAACCTCCAGAAACACATCCACATCACCTCCACTAACTTCCTAATAACACTACCTCCAGAATCACATCCTAATCACCTCCAGTAACTTCCCAATAACACAACCTCCAGAAACACATCCACATCACCTCCACTAACTTCCTAATAACACTACCTCCAGAATCACATCCTAATCACCTCCAGTAACTTCCCAATAACACAACCTCCAGAAACACATCCTCATCTTCTCCACTAACCTCCCAATAATGCAACCTCCAGAAATACATCCTCAACACACCCAAAATCTTCCCAATATCACAACCTTCAGAATCACATCCTCATCACCACCACTAACTCCCCAATAACACAATCTGCAGAAAACTATGCACATCACCTCCACCAAACATTCAATAATACAACCTCCAGAAACACATCCTCATCACCTCCACTAACTTCCCAATAACACTGCCTCCAGAAACACATCCTCCTCTCCTCCAGTAACTTCCCAATCACACTACCTCCAGAACACATCCCCATCTTCTCCACTAGCTACCCAATAACACAACCACCAGAATCACATTCACATCACCACTATGAACTCCCTAAGAACACAACTTCCATCAATACATGGTCATCAGCCCCACTATCTTCTCAATATCACAACCTCCACAAACATATTCACATCACCTCCACTAACTTCCCAATAACACAAACTTCAGTATCCCATCCTCATCGCCTCCACTAACCTCCCAATAACAAAACCTACAGATACACATCCTCATCACCTCCACTAACTTCACAATAACAGAAACCTCAGCATCCCATCCTCATCACCTCCACTAACCTCCCAATAACACAACCTCCAGAAACACCTTCTCATCACCTCCAATAACTTCCCAATAACACAACCTCCAGAAACACATCCTCATCACCAAAACTATCTACCCAATAACACAACCTCCAGAAACACCTCCTCATCACCTCCAGTAACTTCCCAATTACACAACCTCCAGAAACACATCCTCATCACCACCACTATCTACCCAATAACACAACCTCCAGAAACACCTCCTCATTACCTCCACTAACTCCCCAACAACACAACCTCCAGAAACCCATCCAAATCACCTCCACTAAACACCCAAAGCCACACCCTCCAGAAACACATTCACATCATGTCCACTAACTCCCCAATAACACAACATCCAGAAACATATATTCGTCACACCACTACCTTCAATAGAACAAAGCCTCCAAAAACACATTCACACCACCTATACTAAGCTCCCAATAACACAACCTCCAGAAACACAACCACATCACCTCCACTAACTCCCCAATAACACAACCTGCAGAAAACTATCCACATCACCTCCATCAAACATTCAATCACACAACCTCCAGAAACACATTCAAAGCCCCTCCACTAACTTCCCAATAAGGCAAACACGACGAACCCATCCACATCACCTCCACTAACCTCCCAATAACACAACCTCCAGAAACACATCCACATCACCTCCACTAACTTCCTAATTACACTACCTCCAGAATCACATCCTAATCACCTCCAGTAACTTCCCAATAACACAACCTCCAGAAACACATCCACATCACCTCCACTAACTTCCTAATAACACTACCTCCAGAATCACATCCTAATCACCTCCAGTAACTTCCCAATAACACAACCTCCAGAAACACATCCTCATCTTCTCCACTAACCTCCCAATAATGCAACCTCCAGAAATACATCCTCAACACACCCAAAATCTTCCCAATATCACAACCTTCAGAATCACATCCTAATCACCTCCACTAACTTCCCAATAACACAACCACCACAAACATATTCACATCACCTCCACCTACTCCCCAATAACACAACCTCCAGAAACCCATCCACAGCACCTCCACTAACTTCCCAATAACAAAGCTTCCAAAAACACATTCAGGACACATCCACTAACTTCCCCATAACAGAATCACAACAAACATATTCACATCGCCTCCACTAACTTCCAAATAACACAACCTCAAGAAACCCATCCACATCATCTCCACTAACTTCCCAATAATACAACCTCCAGAAACCCATCCACATCACCTCCAGAAAACACCCAAAAACGCAACCTCCAGAAACACATTCACATCACCGCCACTAACTTCCCAATAACACAACCTGCAGAAAACTATCCACAACACCTCACCAAACATTCAATAAAACACCCTCCAGAAACATATTCACATCACCTCCACAAACTTCTAAATAACACAACGTCAAGAAACCCATGCACATCACCTCCATTAACTTCCCAATAACACAACCTCCAGAAATACCATCTCATCAGCTCCAGTAACGCATCAATAGCACAACCACCAGAAACCCATCCACAGCACCTCCACTAACTTCCCAATAACACAGCCTCCACAAAGACATTCAGGACACATCCACTGACTTCCCCATAACAGGATCTCCACAAACATATTCACATCACCTCCACTAACATCCAAATAACACAACCTCAAGAAACCCATCCACATCACCGGTCACTAATTTTCCAATAACACAACCTCCAGAAACCCATCCACATCACCTCCACTAACCTCCCAAAAACACAACCTCCAGAAACACATGCTCATCACCTTCACTAACCTCCCAATAACAAAAACTCCAGATACGCATCCTCATCACCTCCACTAACTTCCAAAAGCAGAAACTTCAGCATCCCATCCTCATCACCTCCACTAACACCCCAATAACACAACCTCCAGAAACACATCCACATCAACTCCACTAAACACCCAAAAACGCAATCTCCAGAAACACATTCACATCACCGCCACTAACTTCCCAATAACACAACCTCCAGAAACCCATCCAAATCACCTCCACTAACCTCCGAAAAACACAACCTCCAGAAACACATCCTCATCACCTTCACTAACCTCCCAATAACAAAACCTCCAGTTACGCATCCTCATCACCTCCACTAACTTCCAAAAGTATAAACTGCAGCATCCCATCCTCATCACCTCCACTAACTCCCCAATTACACAACATCCAGAAACATATCTTCGTCACCCCCACTAACTTCCATATAACACAAACTCCAAAAACATTCACACCACCTCTACTAATCTCTCAATAACACAAACTCCAGAAACACATCCTCAGCACCAACACTAATTCCACAATAACATAACCTTCAGAAACCCATCCACATCACCACCACTAACTCCCCAATAAGACAAACTGCAGAAAACTATCCACATCACCTCCACCAAACATTCAATAACACAACCTCCAGAAACACATCCACATCACCTCCCCTAACTTTCAAATAACACAACCTCAAGAAACCCATCCTCATCAACTCCACTAACTTCCCAAAAACGCAACCTCCAGAAATACATCCTCATCACCTTCACTAACTTCCCAATAACACAACCTCCAGAAACACTTCCTCATCACCTCCACTAACTTCCCAATAACACAGCCTCCAGAAACACATCCTCATCACCTTCACTAACTTCCCAATAACACAACCTCCAAAAACGCATCCTCATCAAATCCACTAACCTCCCAATAACAAAACCTTCAGATAAGCATCCTCATCACCTCCACTAACTTCCAAAAGCAGAAACTTCAGCATCCCATCCTCATCACCTCCACTAACTTCCCAATAACACAACCTCCAGAAACACATCCACATCACCTCCACTAACCTCCCAATAACACAACCTCCAGAAACCCATCCACATCACCTCCACTAAACACCCAAAAACGCAACCTGCAGAAACACATTCACATCATCTCCACTAACTCCCCAATTACACAACATCCAGAAACATATCTTCGTCACCCCCAGTAACTTCCATATAACACAGCCTCCAGAATCACATCCTAATCACCTCCAGTAACTTCCCAATAACACAACCTCCAGAAACACATCCTCATCTCCTCCACTAACTTCCCAATAATACAACCTCCAGAAATAAATCCTCAACACACCCAAAATCTTCCCAGTATCACAACCTTCAGAATCACATCCTAATCACCTCCATTAACTTCCCAATAACACAACCACCACAAACATATTCACATCACCTCCACCTACTCCCTAATAACACAGCCTCCAGAAACCCATCCACAGCACCTCCACTAACTTCCCAATAACACAGCTTCCAAAAACACATTCAGGACACATCCACTAACTTCCCCATAACAGAATCTCCACAAACATATTCATATCACCTCCACTAACTTCCAAATAACACAACCTCCAGAAACCCATCCACACCATCTCCACTAACCCCAATAATACAACCTCCAGACACCCATCCACATCACCTCCACTAAACACCCAAAAACGCAACCTCTAGAAACACATTCACATCACCACCACTAACTTCCCAATAACACAACCTCCAGAAACACATTCTCCTCAGCAGCACTAATTCCACAATAACACAACCTCCAGAAACACATCCTCATCACCACCACTAGCTCCCCAATAACACAACCTGCAGAAAACTATCCACAACAACTCATCAAACATTCAATAAAACATCCACCAGAAACATATTCACATCACCTCCACAAACTTCTAAATAACACAACGTCAAGAAACCCATACACATCACCTCCACTAACTTCCCAATAACACAACCTCCAGAAATACAATCTTATCAGCTCCAGTAACGCATCAACAGCACAACCTCCAGAAACCCATCCACAGCATCTCCACTAATTTCCCAATAACACAGCCTCCACAAAGGCATTCAGGACACATCCACTAACTTCCCCACAACAGGATCTCCACAAACATATTCACATCACCTCCACTAACATCCAAATAACACAACCTCAAGAAACCCATCCACATCACCGCCACTAATTTTCCAATAACACAACCTCAAGAAACCCATCCACATCACCGCCACTAATTTTCCAATAACACAACCTCCAGAAACACATCCACATCACCTCCACTAACCTCCGAAAAACACAACCTCCAGAAACACATCCTCATCACCTTCACTAACCTCCCAATAACAAAACCTCCAGATACGCATCCTCATCACGTCCACTAACTTCCAAAAGCAGAAACTTCAGCATCCCATCCTCATCACCTCCACTAACACCCCAATAACACAACCTCCAGAAACCCATCCACATCACCTCCACTAAACACCCAAAAACGCAACCTCCAGAAACACATTCACAACACCGCCACTAACTTCCCAATAACACAACCTCCAGAAACCCATCCAAGTCACCTCCACTAACCTCCCTAAAACACAACCTCCAGAAACACATCCTCATCACCTTCACTAACCTCCCAATAACAAAACCTCCAGTTACGCATCCTCATCACCTCCACTAACTTCCAAAAGCAGAAACTTCAGCATCCCATCCTCATCACCTCCACTAACTTCCCAATAACACAACCTCCAGAAACACATCCACATCACCTCCACTAACTTCCCAATAACACAACCTCCAGAAACCCATCCACATCACCTCCACTAAACACCCAAAAACGCAACCTGCAGAAACACATTCACATCATCTCCACTAACACCCCAATTACACAACATCCAGAATCATATCTTCGTCACCCCCAGTAACTTCCATATAACACAGCCTCCAAAAACATTCCCACCACCTCTAGTAATCTCTCAATAACAACGCCTCCAGAAACACATCCTCATCACCAACACTAAATCCACAATAACACAACCTCCAGAAAGACATCCTCATCACCACCACTAACTCCCCAATAACACAACCTGCAGAAAACTATGCACATCACCTCCACCAAACATTCAATAATACAACCTCCAGAAACACATCCTCATCACCTCCACTAACTTCCCAATAACACTGCCTCCAGAAACACATCCTCCTCACCTCCAGTAACTTCCCAATCACACTACCTCCAGAAACACATCCCCATCTCCTCCACTAGCTACCAAATAACACAACCACCAGAAACACATTCACATCACCACTATGAACTCCCTAAGAACACAACTTCCATAAATACATGGTCATCAGCCCCACTATATTCTCAATATCACAACCTCCACAAACATATTCACATCACCTCCAGTAACTTCCCAATAACACAAGCTTCAGTATCCCATCCTCATCACCTCCACTAACCTCCCAATAACAAAACCTCCAGATACACATCCTCATCACCTCCACTAACTTCACAATAACAGAAACCACAGCATCCCATCCTCATCACCTCCACTATCTACCCAATAACACAACCTCCAGAAACACCTCCTCATCACCTTGAGTAACTTCCCAATTACACAACCTCCAGAAACACATCCTCATCACCACCACTATCTACCCAAAGCCACTCCCTCCAGAAACACATTCACATCATGTCCACTAACTCCCCAATAACACAACATCCAGAAACATATCTTCGTAACACCACTACCTTCAATATAACAAAGCCTCCAAAAACACATTCACACCACCTATACTAAGCTCCCAATAACACAACCTCCAGAAACACAACCACATCACCTCCACGAACTCCCCAAGAACACAACCTGCAGAAAACTATCCACATCACCTCCATCAAACATTCAATCACACAATCTCCAGAAACACGTTCAAAGCACCTCCAGTAACTTCCCAATAAGGCAAACACGACGAACCCATCCACATCACCTCCACTAACTTCCCAATAACACCACCTCCAAAATCACATCCTAATCATCTCCAGTAACTTCCCAGTAACACTACATCCAGAAACACATCCACATCACCTCCACTAACTTCCTAATAACACTACCTCCAGAATCACATCCTAATCACCTCCAGTAACTTCCCAATAACACAACCTCCAGAAACACATCCTCATCTCCTCCACTAACTTCCCAATAATACAACCTCCAGAAATACATCCTCAACACACCCAAAATCTTCCCAGTATCACAACCTTCAGAATCACATCCTAATCACCTCCACTAACTTCCCAATTACACAACCACCACAAACATATTCACATCACCTCCACCTACTCCCTAATAACACAACCTCCAGAAACCCATCCACAGCACCTCCACTAACTTACCAATAACACAGCTTCCAAATACACATTCAGGACACATCCACTAACTTTCCCATAACAGAATCTCCACAAACATATTCATATCACCTCCACTAACTTCCAAATAACACAACCTCCAGAAACCCATCCACATCATCTACACTAACCCCAATAATACAACCTCCAGAAACCCATCCACATCACCTCCACTAAACACCTAAAAACGCAACCTCCAGAAACACATTCACATCACCACCACTAACTTCCCAATAACACAACCTCCAGAAACACATTCTCCTCAGCAGCACTAATTACACAATAACACAACCTCCAGAAACACATCCTCATCACCACCACTAGCTCCCCAATAACACAACCTGCAGAAAACTATCCACAACACCTCATCAAACATTCAATAAAACACCCACCAGAAACATATTCGCATCACCTCCACAAACGTCTAAATAACACAACGTCAAGAAACCCATGCACATCACCTCCACTAACTTCCCAATAACACAACCTCCAGAAATACAATCTCATCAGCTCCAGTAACGCATCAATAGCACAACCTCCAGAAACCCATCCACAGCACATCCACTAACTTCCCAATAACACAGCCTCCACAAAGGCATTCAGGACACATCCACTAACTTCCCCACAACAGGATCTCCACAAACATATTCACATCACCTCCACTAACATCCAAATAACACAACCTCAAGAAACCCATCCACATCACCGCCACTAATTTTCCAATAACACAACCTCCAGAAACCCATCCACATCACCTCCACTAACCGCCCAAAAACACAACCTCCAGAAACACATCCTCATCACCTTCACTAACCTCCCAATAACAAAACCTCCAGATACGCATCCTCATCACCTCCACTAACTTCCAATAGCAGAAACTTCTGCATCCCATCCTCATCACCTCCACTAACACCCCAATAACACAACCTCCAGAAACCCATCCACATCACCTCCACTAAACACCCAAAAACGCAACCTCCAGAAACACATTCACATCACCGCCACTAACTTCCCAATAACACAACCTCCAGAAACCCATCCACATCACCTCCACTAACCTCCCAAAAACACAACCTCCAGAAACACATCCTCATCACCTTCACTAACCTCCCAATAACAATACCTCCTTTTACGCATCCTCATCACCTCCACTAACTTCCAAAAGTAGAAACTTCAGCATCCCATCATCATCACCTCCACTAACTCCCCAATTACACAACATCCAGAAACATATCTTCGTCACCCCCACTAACTTACATATAACACAACCTCCAAAAACATTCACACCACCTCTACTAATCTCTTAATAACACAACCTCCAGAAACACATCCTCATCACCAACACTTATTCCACAATAACACAACCTCCAAAGACACATCCTCATCACGACTACTAACTCACCAATAAGACAAACTGCAGAAAACTATCCACATCACCTCCACCAAACATTCAATAACACAACCTCCAGAAACACATCCACATCACCTCCCCTAACTTCCAAATAACACAACCTCAAGAAACCCATCCTCATCAACTCCACTAACTTCCCAATATCACAACCACAACAATCATATTCACATCACCCCCACGAACTTCCCAATAACACAACCTCCAGAAACCCATCCACATCACCTCCACTAACTTCCCAAAAACACAACCTCAAGAAACACATCCTCATCACCTTCACTAACCTCCCAATAACAAAACCTCCAGATACGCATCCTCATCACCTCCACTAACTTCCAAAAACAGAAACTTCAGCATCCCATCCTCATCACCTCCACTAACTCCCCAATTACACAACCTACAGAAACCCAACCACATCACCTCCACTATACACCCAAAAACGCAACCTGCAGAAACACATTCACATCATCTCCACTAACTCCCCAATTACACAACATCCAGAAACATATCTTCGTCACCCCCGCAAACTTCCATATAACACAGCCTCCAAAAACATTCCCACCACCTCTACTAATCTCTCAATAACACAACCTCCAGAAACACATCCTCATCACCAACACTAATTCCACAATAACACAACCTCCAGAAAGACATCCTCATCACCACTACTCACCCCCCAATAACACAACCTGCAGAAAACTATCCACATCACCTCACCAAACATTCAATAACACACCCTCAGAAACATATTCACATCACCTCCACTAACTTCTAAATAACACAACCACAAGAAACCCATGCACATCACCTCCAGTAACTTCCCAATTACACAACCTCCAGTAAGACATCCTCATCACCACCACTAACCCCCCAATAACACAACCTGCAGAAAACTATCCAAATCACCTCCACCAAACATTCAATAAGACAACCTCCAGAAACACATCCACATCACCTCCACTAACTTCCCAATATCACTGCCTCCAGAAACACATCCTCCTCACCTCCAGTAACTTCCCAATCACACTACATCCAGAAACACATCCTCATCTCCTCCACTAGCTACCCAATAACACAACCACCAGAAACACATTCACAACACCACTATGAACGCCTTAAGAACACAACTTCCATAAACACATGGTCATCAGCCCCACTATCTTCTCAATATCATAACCTCCACAAACATAGTCACATCACCTCCAGTAACTTCCCAATAACACAAACTTCAGTATCCCATCCTCATCACCTCCACTAACCTCCCAATAACAAAACCTCCAGATACACATCCTCATCACCTCCACAATTTCACAATAACAGAAACCTCAGCATCCCATCCTCATCACCTCCACTAACCTTCCAATAACACAACCTCCAGAAACACCCCCTCATCACCTCCAGTAACTTCCCAATAACAGAACCTCCAGAAACACATCCTCATCACCAAAACTATCTACCCAATAACACAACATCCAGAAACACCTCCTCATCACCTCCAGTAACTTCCCAATTACACAACCTCCAGAAACACATCCTCATCACCACCACTATATACCCAATAACACAACCTCCAGAAACACCTCCTCATTACCTCCACTAACTCCCCAACAACACAACCTCCAGAAACCCATCCACATCACCTCCACTAAACACCCAAAACCACACCCTCCAGAAACACATTCACGTCATGTCCACTAACTCCCCCATAACACAACATCCAGAAACATATCTTCGTCACACCACTAACTTCAATATAACAAAGCCTCCAAAAACACATTCACACCACCTATACTAAGCTCCCAATAACACCACCTCCAGAATCACATCCTAATCATCTCCAGTAACTTCCCAGTAACACTACCTCCAGAAACACATCCACATCACCTCCACTAACTTCCTAATAACACTACCTCCAGAATCACATTCTAATCACCTCCAGTAACTTCCCAATAACACAACCTCCAGAAACACATCCTCATCTCCTCCACTAACTTCCCAATAATACAACCTCCAGAAATACATCCTCAACACCCAAAATCTTCCCAATATCACAACCTTCAGAATCACATCCTAATCACCTCCACGAACTTCCCAATAACGCAACCAGCACAAACATATTCACATCGCCTCCAGTAACTTCCAAATAACACAACCTCCAGAAACCCATCCACATCATCTCCACTAACTTCCCAATAATACAACCTCCAGAAATCCATCCACATCACCTTCACTAACTACCCAATAACACAACCTCCAGAAACACATCCTCCTCAACAACACTAGCTCCCCAATAACACAACCTACAGAAAACTATCCACATCACCTCACCAAACATTCAATAACACACCCTCCAGAAACATATTCCCATCACCTCCACAAACTTCGAAGTAACACAACCTCAAGAAACCCATGCACATCACCTCCACTAACTTCCCAATAACACAACCTCCAGAAATACAATATCATCAGCTCCAGTAAAGCATCAATAGCACAACCCCCAAAAACGCATCCACAGCACCTCCACTAACTTCCCAATAACACAGCCTCCACAAAGGCATTCAGGACACATCCACTAACTTCCCCACAACAGGATCTCCACAAACATATTCACATCACCTCCACTAACATCCAAATAACACAACCTCAAGAAACCCATCCACATAACCGCTACTAATTTTCCAATAACACAACCTCCAGAAACCCATCCAAATCACCTCCACTAACCTCCCAAAAACACAACCTCCAGAAACACATCCTCATCACTTTCACTAACCTCCCAATAACAAAACCTCCAGATACGCATCCTCATCACCTCCACTAACTTCCAATAGCAGAAACTTCAGCATCCCATCCTCATCACCTCCACTAACACCCCAATAACACAACCTCCAGAAACCCATCCACATCACCTCCACTAAACACCCAAAAACGCAACCTCCAGAAACACATTAACATCACCGCCACTAACTTCCCAATAACACAACCTCCAGAAACCCATCCACATCACCTCCACTAACCTCCCAAAAACACAACCTCCAGAAACACATCCTCATCACCTTCACTAACCTCCCAATAACAAAACCTCCTTTTACGCATCCTCATCACCTCCACTAACTTCCAAAAGTAGAAACTTCAGCATCCCATCATCATCACCTCCACTAACTCCCCAATTACACAACACCCAGAAACATATCTTCGTTACCCCCACTAACTTCCATATAACACAACCTCCAAAAACATTCACACCACCTCTACTAATCTCTTAATAACACAACCTCCAGAAACACATCCTCATCACCAACACTAATTCCACAATAACACAACCTCCAGAGACACATCCTCATCACGACCACTAACTCACCAATAAGACAAACTGCAGAAAACTATCCACATCACCTCCACCAAACATTCAATAACACAACCTCCAGAAACACATCCACATCACCTCCCCTAACTTCCAAATAACACAACCTCAAGAAACCCATCCGCATCAACTCCACTAACTTCCCAATATCACAACCACAACAATCATATTCACATCACCTCCACGAACTTCCCAAGAACACAACCTCCAGAAACCCATCCACATCACCTCCACTAACTTCCCAAAAACACAACCTCAAGAAACACATCCTCATCACCTTCACTAACCTCCCAATAACAAAACCTCCAGATACGCATCCTCATCACCTCCACTAACTTCCAAAAACAAAAACTTCAGCATCCCATCCTCATCACCTCCACTAACTCCCCAATTACACAACCTCCAGAAACCCAACCACATCACCTCCACTATACACCCAAAAACGCAACCTGCAGAAACACATTCACATCATCTCCACTAACTCCCATATTACACAACATCCAGAAACATATCTTCGTCACCCCCACTAACTTCCATATAACACAACCTCCAAAAACATTTCCACCACCTCTACTAATCTCTCAATAACACAACCTCCAGAAACACATCCTCATCACCAACACTAATTCCACAATAACACAACCTCCAGAAAGACATCCTCATCACCACCACTCACCCCCCAATAACACAACCTGCAGAAAACTATCCACATCACCTCACCAAACATTCAATAACACACCCTCCAGAAACATATTTACATCACCTCCACTAACTTCTAAATAACACAACCTCAAGAAACCCATGCACATCACCTCCAGTAACTTCCCAATTACACAACCTCCAGTAAGACATCCTCATCACCACCACTAACCCCCCAATAACACAACCTGCAGAAAACTATCCAAATCACCTCCACCAAACATTCAATAAGACAACCTCCAGAAACACATCCACATCACCTCCACTAACTTCCCAATATCACTGCCTCCAGAAACACATCCTCCTCACCTCCAGTAACTTCCCAATCACACTACATCCAGAAACACATCCTCATCTCCTCCACTAGCTACCCAATAACACAACCACCAGACACACATTCACAACACCACTATGAACGCCTTAAGAACACAACTTCCATAAACACATGGTTATCAGCCCCACTATCTTCTCAATATCATAACCTCCACAAACATAGTCACATCACCTCCAGTAACTTCCCAATAACACAAACTTCAGTATCCCATCCTCATCACCTCCACTAACCTCCCAATAACAAAACCTCCAGATACACATCCTCATCACCTCCACAATTTCACAATAACAGAAACCTCAGCATCCCATCCTCATCACCTCCACTAACCTTCCAATAACACAATCTCCAGAAACACCCCCTCATCACCTCCAGTAACTTCCCAATAACACAACCTCCAGAAACACATCCTCATCACCAAAACTATCTACCCAATAACACAACATCCAGAAACACCTCCTCATCACCTCCAGTAACTTCCCAATTACACAACCTCCAGAAACACATCCTCATCATCACCACTATATACCCAATAACACAACCTCCAGAAACACCTCCTCATTACCTCCACTAACTCCTCAACAACACAACCTCCAGAAACCCATCCACATCACCTCCACTAAACACCCAAAACCACACCCTCCAGAAACACATTCACGTCATGTCCACTAACTCCCCAATAACACAACATCCAGAAACATATATTCGTCACACCACTAACTTCAATATAACAAAGCCTCCAAAAACACATTCACACCACCTATACTAAGCTCCCAATAACACAACCTCCAGAAACACATTCAAAGCACCTCCACTAACTTCCCAATAATACAAAAACGACGAACCCATCCACATCACCTCCACTAACTTCCCAATAACACCACCTCCAGAATCACATCCTAATCATCTCCAGTAACTTCCCAGTAACACTACCTCCAGAAACACAGCCACATCACCTCCACTAACTTCCTAATAACACTACCTCCAGAATCACATTCTAATCACCTCCAGTAACTTCCCAATAACACAACCTCCAGAAACACATCCTCATCTCCTCCACTAACTTCCCAATAATACAACCTCCAGAAATACATCCTCAACACCCAAAATCTTCCCCATATCACAACCTTCAGAATCACATTCTAATCACCTACACGAACTTCCCAATAACACAACCAGCACAAACATATTCACATCGCCTCCATTAACTTCCAAATAACACAACCTCCAGAAACCCATCCACATCATCTCCACTAACTTCCCAATAATACAACCTCCAGAAATCCATCCACATCACCTCCACTAACTACCCAATAACACAACCTCCAGAAACACATCCTCCTCAACAACACTAGCTCCCGAATAACACAACCTACAGAAAACTATCCACATCACCTCACCAAACATTCAATAACACACCCTCCAGAAACATATTCCCATCACCTCCACAAACTTCGAAATAACACAACCTCAAGAAACCCATGCACATCACCTCCACTAACTTCCCAATAACACAACCTCCAGAAATACAATCTCATCAGCTCCAGTAAAGCATCAATAGCACAACCCCCAAAAACGCATCCACAGCACCTCCACTAACTTCCCAATAACACAGCCTCCACAAAGACATTCAGGACACATCCACTAACTTCCCCATAACAGGATCTCCACAAACATATTCACATCACCTCCACTAACATCCAAATTACACAACCTCAAGAAACCCATCCACATCACCGCCACTAACTTCCCAATAACACAACCTCCAGAAACCCATCCACATCACCTCCACTAACCTCCCAAAAACACAACCTCCAGAAACACATCCTCATCACCTTCACTAACCTCCCAATAACAAAACCTCCAGATACGCATCCTCATCACCTCCACTAACTTCCAAAAGCAGAAACTTCAGCATCCCATCCTCATCACCTCCACCAGCACCCCAATAACACAACCTCCAGAAACCCATCCACATCACATCCACTAAACACCCAAAAACGCAACCTCCAGAAACACATTCACATCACCGCCACTAACTTCACAATAACACAACCTCCAGAAACCCATCCACATCACCTCCACTAACCTCCCAAAAACACAACCTCCAGAAACACATCCTCATCACCTTCACTAACCTCCCAATAACAAAACCTCCAGATACGCATCTTCATCACCTCCACTAACTTCCAAAAGTAGAAACTTCAGCATCCCATCCACATCACCTCCACTAATTCCCCAATTACACAACATCCAGAAACATATCTTCGTCACCCCCACTAACTTCCATGTAACACAACCTCCAAAAACATTCACACCACCTCTACTAATCTCTCTAATAACACAACCTCCAGAAACACATCCTCATCACCAACACTAATTCCACAATAACACAACCTCCAGAAACACATCCTCATCACCACCACTAACTCCCCAATAAGACAAACTGCAGAAAACTATCCACATCACCTCCACCAAACATTCAATAACACAACCACCAGAAACACATCCTCATCACCACCACTAACTCCCCAATAAGACAAACTGCAGAAAACTATCCACATCACCTCCACCAAACCTTCAATAACACAACATCCAGAAGCACATCCACATCACCTCCCCTAACTTCCAAATAACACAACCTCAAGAAATCCATCCTCATCAACTCCACTAACTTCCTAATATCACAACCACAACAATCATATTCACATCACCTCCACGAACTTCCCAATAACACAACCTCCAGAAAGCCATCCACATCACCTCCACTAACTTCGCAAAAACACAACCTCCGGAAACACATCCTCATCACCTTCACTAACCTCCAAATAACAAAACCTCCAGATACGCATCCTCATCACCTCCACTAACTTCCCAATAACACTGCCTCCAGAAACACATCCTCATCACCTCCAGTAACCTCCCAATCACACTACCTCCAGAAACACATCCTCATCTCCTCCACTAGCTACCCAATAACATAACCACCAGAAACACATTCACATCACCACTATGAACTCCCTAAGAACACAACTTCCATAAATACATGGTCATCAGCCCCACTATCTTCTCAATATCACAACCTCCACAAACATATTCACATCACCTCCACTAACTTCCCAATAACACAAACTCCAGAAATACAATCTCATCACCTCCAGTAACTCATCAGAGCACAACCTTCAGAAACACTTCCACAGCACATCCACTAACTTCCCCATAACAGAATCTCCACAAACATATTCACATCACCTCCACTAACTTCCCAATAACACAACCCCCACAAACATATTCACATCACCTCCACTAACTTCGCAATGACACAACCTCAAGAAAAGCATCCTCATCAACTCCACTAATCACCCAAAAACACATCTCCAGAAACACATCCACATCACCTCCAATAACTTCCCAATAACACAACCTCAAGGAACATATCCTCATCACCTTCACTAACTCCCCAAAACACAACATCGAGAATCACATCCAAAACACCTCCACTAATTTCCCAAAACCAAAACATCCAGAAACCCATCCAGATCAGCTGAATTACACAACCTCCACAAACACATTCACATCACCTCGACTAACTTCCCAACAATACATCCTCCAGAAACACAGCCTCATAAACTCCACTAACTTCCCAGTTACACAACCTCCAGAAACACATCCTCATCACCTCCAATAACTCCCCAATAACACAACCTCCAGAAACACCTCCACTAACTCCCCAAAACACAACCTCCAGAAATCCATCCACATCACGTCAACCATCTTCTCAATAACACACCATCCAGAAACAAATCCTCATACCTCCACTAACTTCCCAATAACACAACCTCCAGAAACACCTCCACTAACTCCCCAAAACACAACCTCCAGAAATCCATCCACATCACGTCAATTAACTTCTCAATAACACAACCTCCAGAAACAAATCCTCATATCTCCACTAACCTCCGAATAACACAACCTCCAGAAACACATCCACATCACCTCCACTAATTTCCCAATAACATAAACTCCAGCAACCCATTCCCATCACCCCCTTAAACTTCCCAATAACACAACCTCCAGAAACACATCCACATCACCTCCCCTAACTTCCCAATAACAGAACCTCCAGAAACCCACCCTCATCACCTCCACTAACTTCCCAATAACATATCGTCCAGAAACCCATCCACATCACAATGATCTTTAAGAACATAAGAACTAGGAGCAGGAGTAGGCCATCTGGGCCCTAGAGCCTGCTCCGCCATTCAATGAGATCATGGCTGATCTTTTGTGGACTCAGCTCCACTTTCCGGCCCGAACACCATAACCCGTCATCCTTTTATTCTTCAAAAAACTATCTATCTTTATCTTAAAAACATTTAATGAAGGAGCATCAACTGCTACACTGGGCAAGGAATTCCGTAGATTCACAACCATTTGAGTGAAGAGTTTGCTTCTAAACTCAGTCCTAAATCTACTTCCTCTTATTTCACCCTCCAGTGGAAGCAACCTGGCTGCATCTATCCAATCTATTACTTTCATAATTTTATATGTTTCTGTAAGATCCCCCCTCATCGTTCTAAATTCCAACGAGCACAGTCCCAGTCTTTTCAACCTCTCCTCGTAATCCAGCCCTTTCAGCTCTGGGATTAACCTAGTGAATCTCCTCTGCACCCCCTCCAGCGCCAGTACGTCCTTTCTCGGGTATGGAGACGAAAACTGAACACAATACTCCAGGTGTGGTCTCAATAACACCTTATACAATTGCAGCAGAACCTCCCTAGTCTTAAACTCCATCCCTCTAGCAATGAAGGAGAAAATTCCATTTGCCTTCTTAATCACCTTTTGCACCTGTAAACCGACTTTTTGCGACTCATGCACTAGCACACCCAGGTCTCTCTGCACAGCAGCATGTTTTAATATTTTAGCATTTAAATAATAATCCCTTTTGCTGTTATTCCTACCAAAATGTATGACCTCACATTTGTCAACATTGTATTCCATCTGCCAGAGTAAAGGCCTTTCACTTAACTTATCCAAATCCCTCTGCAGACTTCCAGTATCCTCGGCACTTTTTGCTTTACCACTTATCTTAGTGTCGTCTCTATACTTTGACACATTGCCCTTGGTCCCCAACTCCAAATCATCTGTGTAAACTGTGAACAGTTGTGGGCCCAACACTGATCCCTGAGAGACCACTAGCTACTGATTGCCAACCAGCGAAACACACATTAATACCCACTCTTTGCTTTCTATTAATCAACCAATCCTCTGTCCATGCTACTACTTTCCCCTTAATGCCATGCATCTTTATCTTATGCAGCAACCTTTTGTGTGGCACGAAGTTCAAAGGCTTTCTGGAAATCCAGATATACCACTTCCATTGGCTCCCCGTTATCTACCGCAGTGGTAATGCACTCAAAAAAATCCACTAATTTAGTTAGGCACGACCTGCCCTTTATGCACCCATGCTGCGTCTGCCCAATGGGACAATTTCCATCCAGATGCCTCGCTATTTCTTCCTTGATGATAGATTCCAGCATCTTCCCTACTACCGAAGTTAAGCTCACTGGCCTATAATTACCCGCTTTCTGCCTACCTCCTCTTTTAAACAGTGGTGTCACGTTTGCGAATTTCGAATCCGCCGGGATCACCCCAGAGTCTAGTGAATTTTAGTAAATTATCACGAGTGCATTTGCAATTTCCCGAACCATCTCTTTTAGCACTCTGGCATGCACTCCATCAGGTCCAGGAGACTTGTCTACCTTTAGCCCCATTAGCTTGCCCATCACTACCTTCTTACTGGTAACAATCATCTCAAGGTCCTCACATGTCATAGCCTCATTTCAATCAGTCACTGGCATGTTATTTGTGTCTTCCACTGCGAAGAACGACCCAAAAAACCTGTTCAGTTCCTCAGCCATTTCTTTATCTCCCTTCTCATCCTCTAAAGAGTCAATATTTACCTTACTACTCTATTTTGTTTTATATATTTGTAGAAACGTTTCCTATCTGTTTTTATATTCTGAGCAAGGTTACTCTCATAATCTATCTCACTCTTCTTTATCGCTTTTTAATAGCTTTCTGATGCTACCTAAAGATTTCCCAGTCCTCGAGTCTCCCACTGATCTTTGCTACTTTGTATGCTTTTTCCTTCAATTTGATACACTCCCTTATTTCCTGAGATATCCATGGTCGATTTCCCCACTTTCTAACGTCCTTCCTTTTTGTTGGTATAAATCTTTGCTGAGCACTGTGAAAAATCGCTTGGAAAGTTCTCCACTGTTCCTCAACTGTTTCACCATAACGTCTTTGCTCCAAGTTTACCTCAGCGAGCTCTTCTCTCATCCCATTGCAATCTCCTTTGTTCAAGCACAAAGAACTAGTGTTTGATTTTACCTTCTCACCCTCCATCTGTATTTTAAATTCCACCGTATTGTGATCGCTCCTTCCGAGAGGATCCCTAACTATGAGATAATTAATCAATCCGATCTCATTACACAGGACCAGTTGTAGGACCGCTTGCCCCCCCCCCCCCCCTCCGCCCCGTAGGTTCCATTAAATACTGTTCTAGGAAACTATCGCGGATACATTCTATAAACTCCACCTCAAGGCTGCCTTGACCGACCTGGTTAAACCAATCGAAATGTAGATTAACCCATATCTTCATGTTACAACCTGCCGCGTCGCTTACCATTTATGTTTTCACTTCCCGTTTTATTCCATTTATTATTCCTGGTCCTATTCACTGAGCTCCCCTCAGTCACTGTACCTTGCACTGTCGCTCTTTTTAATTTTTGACTATGGCTCCTCTGCCTTACAATTTCCCCCTCACTGCCTTTTTCTTCTGACCCTATTTTACTGACTTCCGACTTCCTGCATCGGTTCCCATCACCCTGCCACATTAGTTCCAACCCCCCCCCCCCCCCCGCCACCAACAGCTCTGGCAAACACCGCCCCCCCCTTCTGGACGCAATAATACAACCTCCAGAAACACATGCATAATTACCTCCACTAACGCCCCAATAATATAACTTCCAGATACACATCCACATCACCTCCACTAACTTCACAATAACACAATCACCAGAAATACACCCTCATCACCTCCACTAACTACCCAATAACACAACCTCCTGAAGCACATCCTCATCACCTCCACTAACTTCCCAATAACACAACCTCCAGAAACCCATCCAAAGCAGCTCCACTAATTTCCCAATAACACAACCTCCAGAAATCAATCATCATCACCTCCATTAACTTCCCAACAACACAATCTACATAAAGACATCCTCATCACCTCCAATAACTTCCCAATAACAGAACCTACAGAAACACATCCAGAGAACCGCCACTGTTTCCAGTAGGGACTGGTTCCAGTAGGGACTGGTTTGCACAGGGCTACATCGCTGGCTTTGAAAGCAGACCATGCAGGCCAGCAGCACGGCTGAATTCCCGTCCCAGCCTCCCCGAACAGTCGCCGTAATGGGGCGACTCGGGGCTTTCACAGTAACTTCATTTGAAGCCTACTTGTGACAATAAGCGATTTTCAATTTTCCTTTTCATTTCAATAACACAACCTCCAGAAACACATCCACAGCACCTCCACTATCTACCCAATAACAAAACCTCCAAAAACACATCCACAGCACCCCCACCAACCTCCGAATAACACAGCCTTGGTAACCACATCCTCATCACCTGCACTAAACTTCTAATAATACAATCTCAAGAAACCCAACCACAGCAACTCCACTAAATTCCCAATAACACAACCTCCAGAAACCCATCCACATCACCTCCCTTAACTTCCCAATAACACAACCTCCAGAAATACATCCACAGCACCTCCACTAACTTCCCAATAACACAACCTCCAGAAACCCATCCACAGCAGCTCCACTAATTTCCCAATAACACAACCTCCAGAAATCAATCATCATCACCTCCATTAACTTCCCAACAACACAATCTACATAAAGACATCCTCATCACCTCCAATAACTTCCCAATAACAGAACCTACAGAAACACATCCAGAGAACCGCCACTGTTTCCAGTAGGGACTGGTTCCAGTAGGGACTGGTTTGCACAGGGCTACATCGCTGGCTTTGAAAGCAGACCAAGCAGGCCAGCAGCACGGCTGAATTCCCGTCCCAGACTCCCCGAACAGTCGCCGTAATGGGGCGACTCGGGGCTTTCACAGTAACTTCATTTGAAGCCTACTTGTGACAATAAGCGATTTTCAATTTTCCTTTTCATTTCAATAACACAACCTCCAGAAACACATCCACAGCACCTCCACTATCTACCCAATAACAAAACCTCCAAAAACACATCCACAGCACCCCCACCAACCTCCCAATAACACAGCCTTGGTAAACACATCCTCATCACCTGCACTAAACTTCTCATAATACAATCTCAAGAAACCCAACCACAGCAACTCCACTAAATTCCCAATAACACAACCTCCAGAAACCCATCCTCATCACCACCCCTAACCTCCCAATAACACAACCTCCAGAAACACACCCACAGCAACTCCACTAACTCCCTAAAAACACAACCTCCATAAAAACATCCTCATCACCTCAACTAACTTCCCAATCACACACCCTGCAGAAACCCATCCACATCACCTCCAATAACTCCCCAATAACACAACCTCCAGAAAACCCATCCTCATGACCTCCAGTAACTTCCCAATAACACAGCCTCCAGAGACACATCGTCATCACCAACATTAACTTCCCAATTAGAAAACATCGACAAACCCAACCACAACATCCCCAATAACTTCCAAATAACACAACCTCCAGAAACGCATCCACATCACCTCCACTAACTTCCCAATAACACAACCACCAGAAACCCATTCACATCACCTCTGTGTTTTGCTCTGAGTGCTGAATTTGGTGCATTTGAGTGCTGTAGTTAGAGTTTGGTGACCGAGGGAGTTAGGTGAGGAGGGAGTAAGGTGCTCCTTTCATTTTGTTTCCCATATTTCCGCAAAGAGTGAGAAGAGAGCCAGGAATTTACAGAAAGTGTAGGTGACTGGGAGCAGAGTCGGAGGGCGGAGATCTAGTTAGCCCACAGGGCAGCTATATTCTGTCAGGTAAGAGGGGATGGAGGCTAGGCCAGTTGCATGCTCCTCCTGTAGGATGTGGATGGTGAGGGATACCACCGGTGTCCCCACTGACTATACCTGCGGGAAGTGCACCCAACTTCAGCTCCTCAAAGACCGTGTTAGGGAACTGGAGCTGAAGCTGGATGAACTTCGGATCATCCGGGAGGAAGAGGGGGTGATTGAGAAGAGTTACAGGGAGGTAACTACACCCAAGGTACAGGACAAGAATAGCTGGGTTCCAGTCAGGGGCAAATAAACAAACAGGCAGACAGTGCAAATACCCCTCGTGGCCGTTCCCCTTCAAAACAAGTATACCGTTTTGGATGCTGTTGGGGGGGGATGACCTACCGGGGGAAGGCCCTAGCGGCCAGGTCTCTGGCACTGAGTCTGGCTCTGGCGCTCAGAAGGGAAGGGGGGAGAATAGTAAAGCAATAGTTGTAGGAGATTCAATGGTTAGGGGAATAGATAGATGATTCTGCGGTCGCGAGCGAGACTCCCGGAAGGTATGTTGCCTCCCGGGTGCCAGGGCCAGGGATGTCTTCAGAATCCTTAAGGGGGAGGGGGAGGGAGAGCACCCAGAAGTCGTGGTGCACATTGGTACCAACGACATAGGTAGGAAAAGGGGTGTGGAGGTAATAAACAAGTTTAGGGAGTTCGGCTGGAAGTTAAAAGCCAGGACACACAGAGTTGTCATCTCTGGTTTGTTGCCGGTGCCACGTGATAGCAAGGCTAGGAATAGGGGGAGAGTGCAGCTGAACACGTGGTTGCAGGAATAGTGTAGGAGGGAGGGCTTCAGGTATTTGGATAATTGGAGCGCATTCTGGGGAAGGTGGGACCTGTACAAGCAGGACGGGTTGCATCTGAACCAGAGGGGCACCAATATCCTGGGAGGGAGGTTTGCTAGTACTCTTCGGGAGGGTTTAAACTAATTTGGCAGGGGAATGGGAACCGGATTTGTAGTACTCTTCGGGAGGGTTTAAACTAATTTGGCAGGGGAATGGGAACCGGATTTGTAGTCCAGCAACTAAGGTAGCCGATATTCAGGACGCCAAAGCATGTAGTGATGCAGTGGGGAAGGGAACACTGACAAAGGAGAGTATTTGCAGGCACGGAGATGGGGTGAGCTGTGTATACTTCAACGCAAGAAGCCTCAGGAATTAGGTGGGTGAGCTTAAGGCATGGATCGGTACTTGGGACTGCGATGTGGTGGCCATCACGGAAACTTGGATAGAAGAGGGGCAGAAATGGTTGTTGGAGGTCCCTGGTTATAGATGTTTCAATACGATTAGGGAGGGGGGTAAAAGAGGTGGGGGTGTGGCATTTTTAATTAGAGATAGAATAACAGCTGCAGAAAGGCAGTTCGAGGAGTATCACCCTACTGGGGTAGTATGGGTTGAAGTCAGAAATAGGAAAGGAGCAGTGACCTTGTTAGGAGTTTTCTATAGGCCCCCCAATAGTAACAGAGATGTGGAGGAACAGATTGGTAAATAGATTTTGGAAAGGCGCAGAAGTCACAGGGTAGTAGTCATGGGCGACTTTAACTTCCCAAATATTGAGTGGAGACTCTTTAGATCAAATAGTTTGGATGGGGTGGTGTTTGTGCAGTGTGTCCAGGAAGCTTTTCTAACACAGTATGTAGAATGTCCGACCAGAGGAGGGGCAATATTGGATTTAGTACTGGGTAATGAACCAGGGCAAGTGATAGTTTTGTTAGTGGGGGAGCATTTTGGAGATAGTGACCACAATTCTGTGACTTTCACATTAGTAATGGAGAGGGATAGGTGCGTGCAACAGGGCAAGGTTTACAATTGGGGGAAGGGTAAATTCGATGTTGTCAGACAAGAATTGAAGTGCATCAGTTGGGAACATAGGCTGTCAGGGAAAGGCACAAGTGAAATGTGGAACTTGTTCAAGGAACAGGTACTACGTGTCCTTGATATGTATGTCCCTGTCAGGCAGGGAAGAGATGGTCGAGAGAGGGAATAAGAGAGGTTGAATGTCTTGTTAAGAGGAAAAAGGAGACTTATGTAAGGCTGAGGAAACAAGGTTCAGGCAGGGCATTGGAGGGATAGAAGATAGCCAGGAGGGAACTGAAGAAAGGGATTAGGAGAGCTAAGAGAGGACATGAACAATCTTTGCGGGTAGGATCAAGGAAAACCCCAAGGCCTTTTACACATATGTGAGATATATGAGAATGACTAGAGCGAGGGTAGGTCCGACCAAGGACAGTAGCGGGAGATTGTGCATTGAGTCTGAAGAGATAGGAGAGGTCTTGAACGAGTACTTTTCTTCTGTATTTACAAAGGAGAGGGGCGATATTGTTGGAGAGGACAGTGTGAAACAGATTGGTAAGCTCGAGGAAATACTTGTAAAAAGGAAGATGTGTTGGGCATTTTGAAAAACTTGAGGATAGACATGTCCCTCGGGCCTGACGGGGTATATCCAAAGATTCTATGGGAAGCAAGATATTAAATTGCAGAGCCGTTGGCAATGATCTTTTCGTCCTCACTGTCAACAGGGGTGGTACCAGGGGATTGGAGAGTGGCGAATGTCGTGCCCCTGTTCAAAAAAGGGACTAGGGATAACCCTGGGAATTATAGGCCAGTTAGTCTTACTTCGGTTGTAAGCAAAGTAATGGAAAGGGTACTGAAGGATAGGAGTTTTGAGCATCTGGAAAGACACTGCTTGATTAGGGATAGTCAGCACGGATTTGTGAGGGGTAGGTCTTGCCTCACGAGTCTTATTGAATTCTTTTAGGAGGTCACCAAGCATGTGGATGAAGGTAAAGCAGTGGATGTAGTGTACATGGATTTTAGTAAGGCATTTGATAAGGTTCCCCATGGTAGGCTTCTGCAGAAAGTAACGAGGCATGGGATAGTGAGACATTTGGCCAGTTGGATAACGAACTGGCTAACCGATCGAAGTCAGAGAGTGGTGGTGGATGGCAAATATTCAGCCTGGATACCAGTTACCAGTGGAATACTGCAGGGATCAGTTCTGGGTCCTCTGCTGTTTCTGATTTTCATCAATGACTTGGATGAGGGAGTTCAAGGGTGGGTCAGTAAATTTGCTGACGATGCGAAGATTGGTGGAGTTGTGGATAGTAAGGAGGGTTGTTGTCGGCTGCAAAGAGACATAGATAGGATGCAGAGCTGGGCTGAGAAGTGGCAGATGAAGTTTAAGCCTGAAAAGTAAGAGGTTGTCAATTTTGGAAGGACAAATATGAATACGGAATACAGGGTTAACGGTAGAGTTCTTGGAAATGTGGAGGAGCAGAGAGATCTTGGGGTCTATGTTCATACATCTTTGAAAGTTGCCACTCAAGTGGATAGAGCTGTGAAGAAGGCCTATGGTGTGCTAGCGTTCATTAACAGAGGGATTGCATTTAAGAGCCGTGAGGTGATGATGCAGCTGTACAAAACTTTGGTAAGGCCACATTTGGAGTACTGTGCACAGTTTTGGTCGCCTCATTTTAGGAAGGATGTGGAAGCTTTGGAAAAGGTGCAAAGGAGATTTACCAGGTTGTTGCCTGGAATGGAGAGTAGGTCTTACGTGGAAATGTTGAGGGTGTTGGGCCTTTTCTCATTGGAACGGAGAAGGATGAGGGGCGACTTGATCGAGGTTTATAAGATGTTCAGGGGAATAGATAGAGTAGACAGTCAGAGACTTTTTCCCCGGGTGGAACAAACCATTACAAGGGGACATACGTTTAAGGTGAATGGTGGAAGATATAGGAGGGATATCAGAGGTAGGTTCTTTACCCAGAGAGTAGTGGGGGCATGGAATGCACTGCCTGTGGAAGTAGTTGAGTCGGAAACAATTAGGGACCATCTAGCAGCTATTGGATAGGTACATGGATAGCGGTAAAATTAAATAGTGTATATTTATTTGTTCTTAAGTGCAGCACGGTAGCATTGTGGATAGCACAATTGCTTCACAGCTCCAGGGTCCCAGGTTCGATTCCGGCTTGGGTCACTGTCTGTGCGGATTCTGCACGTTCTCCCCGTGTCTGCGTGGGTTTCCTCCGGGTGCTCCGGTTTCCTCCCACAGTTCAATGATGTGCAGGTTAGGTGGATTGGCCATGCTAAATTGCCCTCAGTGTCCAAAATTGCCCTTGGTGTTGGGTGGAGGTGTTGTGTTTCGGTAGGGTGCTCTTTGCAAGAGCCGGTGCAGACTCAAAGGTGCAGACTTCTGCACTGTAAATTCAATGATAATCCAGGACAAAGGTTCGGCACAACATCGTGGGCCGAAAGGCCTGTTCTCTGCTGTATTTTTCTATGTTCTATGTTCTACCTCCACTAACCCCTCAATAACACACCCTCCCGAAACACATCCACATCACCTCCACTAACCTCGAAATAACACAATCTCCAGAAACCCTACCACAGTAACCCCACTAGCTTCCCGATAGCACAACCTCCAGCATTTCACTCAAAGCACCGCCACTAACTTCCCAGTAACAAAATCTCCAGAAGCCCATTCACAGCGCCTCCACTGTGAATAACACAACCTCCAGAAACGCATCCTTATGACTTCCACTAACTTCGCAATAACACTACCTCGAGAAAACCATCCCCATCAACTCCACTAAACTCCCAATAAAACAATCTCAAGAAACCCAACCACAACACCCCCAATAACTTCCAAATAACACAACCTCCAGAAAAACACCCACAGCAACTACACTAAACTCCCAATAACTCAACCTCCAGAAACACATCCTCATAACCTCCACTAACTTCCCAATAACACAACCTCCAAAAACACATCCTTATCACCTCCAGGAACTCCCCAATAACACAATCTCCCGAAACACATCCACAGCCCCTGCACTAACTTCCCAATAACACAACCTCCAAAAACACATCCACATCACTTCCACTAACTTCCCAATAACACTTCCGCCAGAAACCCATCCACATCACCTCCACTAACTCCCCAATAACACAACCTCCAAAAACACATCCACATCACTTCCACTAACTTCGCAATAACACAACCTCCAGAAACACTTCCACATGACCTCCACAAATGTACCAATAACACAACCTCCAGAAACCCATCCACATCACCTCCACTAACTCCCCAATAACACAACGTCCAGAGATCTATCCACAGCACCTCCACCGTCTTTCCAATAATATAACTGGACATGGACTGAAAATTTACTGTTTTCCCATTCGTTGTAAATGGGATAAACGTTTTGCGTGAGACTGTGGAGAATTACAATCACAGAATGAGAACATTGCTATTGAGAGCTGCAAGATTGGGAACCAATGTAGCTCAGTGAGCAGAGGGGTGGTACGTGACTGGTGTTGAGTGTGTGTTCGGATATGGACAGCAGAGATGGGGGTGAACTGTGCTTCATGAAGATTTGTAACAGCAATTGGGTGACTAGAATTTCATCATTTAATCGCAATAGTCCAATCTGGATTTGACACAGACACAGATGATGGATTATTCTGCAGCTGTGATGAGGCGATGGAAAGAGGGCAGGATTGGGAATAGAAATAACATCTGGATATAAATAATTTCAGTGTCAAAGGGAGCGCGGAGATTGTGACCGCAGTCTCCGATTTCAGCCAGAGAACGGTGTGTGGATACTGGATAGGGAGTGAGATTCGTGACTGGAACTGAAGAACATGCATTCAATCTTTCCAAGATGGAAATGATCAGAGCAATAATACATTTAAAGTAGATTATACAATGAACAACTGGATAGTGAGACTTACCAGGGACACCAACAACAGCCAGGAGGGGATAATAACCCGCCTGAATTATATAGAGTACAGCTTGCATCCAATCTGGTGAAAGGAAAGGATCTCGAGCAATCCAATAAAGACCCCAGGATAAACGCCTGTCCATTGCTGTAACGTCCCAGTGGTTACTACCCAGATTCTGATCCATTGCTGTAACGTTCCTGTGGGTAGTTCCCAGAATCTGATCCATTGCTGTAACGTTCCTGTGGGTAGTTCCCAGATTCTGCTCCTTTACTGTAACGTTCCTGTGGGTAGTTCCCAGAATCTGATCCATTGCTGTAACGTTCCTGTGGGTAGTTTCCAGAATCTGATCCATTGCTGTAACGTTCCTGTGGGTAGTTCCCAGATTCTGCTCCTTTACTGTAACGTCCCTGTGGGTAGTTCAAAGATTCTGCTCCCTCCTCTCGGTTTTTTTTTTGCCGCAGATCTCTGGCAGTGTTGGAGTTGATGCTCCCGCTGACTTTTTGGGATAACACAGTGAAAGGAATCGCTTATTAATAGCAGATACACACCCTCCAGCGACACGCCTAGATCCATAGAGACGAACATTAATCATAGTCACTAAACAAACAGGCTCAGTTAACCCCTTTCAAACCAATACTTTTTATATCACAATGAAATAGAAGATTAACCATATCTGGATTGGCTGTGTGACAGTTACTGAGGGATGGAGTGTGGAAATAGTGGACACACTGACCCTGATACTCAATCCTCATTGATATCTCAGTGGTTCCAGGAGACTAGAGCATTTTCAATGTCCCATCCTGTTGAGAAAAGGAGAGAGATGGATAAACCCAGGAGTGACAGAGCAGTCACTATAATTTTAGTCACCAGGACATCTCTCTCTCTCTATCTCTCTCTGTATCTCTCCCTGTATCATTCTCTGTCACTCTCTCTCTGTCTCTGCATCTCTCTGACTCTGTATCTCTCTGTCTCTGTATCTCTGTCTCTGCATCTTTCTGTCTCTGTATCTCTCTGTCTCTGCATCTCTCTGTCTCTGCATCTCTCTGTCTCTGAATCTCTCTGTCTCTTCATCTCTCTGTCTCTTCATCTCTCTGTCTCTGAAACTCTCTTTCTCTGAATCTCTCTATCTCTTCATCTCTCTCTGTATATCTCTGTCTCTGTATCTGTATCTCTCTGTCTCTGTATCTCTCTGTCTCTGAGTCTCTCTGTCTCTGTATCTCTCTGTCTCTTAAGTCTCTGTCTCTGTATCTCTCTCTGTATCGGTCACTATCGCTCTCTTTCTGGCTTACGCGGTATCTCTCTCTGTATCTCCCTCTGTATCTCACTTTGTATTTCGCTCTATATCTCTCTCTGTATCACTCTCTGTATCTCGAAGTATGACTCACTTTATCTTTCTCTGTATCTCGCGGATTATCACTCTTTGTAGCTCTCTCTATATCTATCTCGCTATCTTTCTCTGTATGTCGCTGTCTATCACTCTCTGTATCTCTCTCTGTGTCTCTCTCTGTATCTCTCTCTGTATCTCTCGCTGTACCTCTCGCTGTATCTCTCGCTGTATCTCTCTCTGCATCTCTCTCTCTGCATCTCTCTCTGCATCTCTCTCTGCATCTCTCTCTGTCTCTCTCGCTGCATCTCTCTCTGTAACTCTCTCTGTATCTCTCACTGTATCTCTCTCTCTGTATCTCTCTCTGTATCTCTCTCTGTATCTCTCTCTGTATCTCTCTCTGTACCTCTCTCTGTCTCTCTCTGTATCTCTCTCTGTATCGATCTCTCTCTCTCTCTCTGTATCTCTCTTTCTCTCTGTATCTCACTCTGTATCTCTCTATGTATGCATATCTATCTCTCTCTGTATCTCTCTCTGCATCTCTCCCTGCACCTCTCTCTGTATCTCTCTCTGTATCTCTCTCTATGTATCTCTCTCTGTATCTCTCTCTGTATCTCTCTCTGTATCTATCTCTGTATCTCTCTCTGTATCTCTCTCTGATTCTCTCTCTGCATCTCTCTCTGTGTTTCTCTCTGTAGTTCTCTCTCCCTCTGTATCTCTCTTTCTCTCTGTATCTCCGTCTGTATCTCTCTCTGTATCTCTCTCTTTATCTCTCGCTGTACCTCTCGCTGTATCTCTCGCTGTATCTCTCTCTGCATCTCTCTCTCTGCATCTCTCTCTCTGCATCTCTCTCTGCATCTCTCTCTGCATCTCTCTCTGTCTCTCTCGCTGCATCTCTCTCTGTATCTCTCTCTGTATCTCTCACTGTATCTCTCTCTCTGTATCTCTCTCTGTATCTCTCTCTGTATCTCTCTCTGTATCGATCTCTCTCTCTCTCTCTGTATCTCTCTTTCTCTCTGTATCTCACTCTGTATCTCTCTATGTATCTATGTCTATCTCTCTCTGTATCTCTCTCTGCATCTCTTCCTGTACCTCTCTCTGTATCTCTCTCTGTATCTCTCTCTGTATCTCTCTCTGTATCTCTCTCTGTATCTCTCTCTGTATCTCTCTCTGTATCTATCTCTGTATCTCTATCTGTATCTCTCTCTGATTCTCTCTCTGCATCTCTATCTGTGTTTCTCTCTGTATTTCTCTCTCCCTCTGTATTTCTCTTTCTCTCTGTATCTCCCTCTGTATCTCTCGCTGTATCTCTCTCTGTATCTCTCACTGTACCTCTCGCTGTATCTCTCGCTGTATCTCTCTCTGCATCTCTCTCTCTGCATCTCTCTCTGCATCTCTCTCTGCAGCTTTCTCTGTCTCTCTCGCTGCATCTCTCTCTGTATCTCTCTCTGTATCTCTCACTGTATCTCTCTCTCTGTATCTCTCTCTGTATCTCTCTCTGTATCTCTCTCTGTATCTCTCTCTGTACCTCTCTCTGTCTCTCTCTGTATCTCTCTCTGTATCTCTCTCTGTATCTCTCTCTGTATCGATCTCTCTCTCTCTCTCTCTGTATCTCTCTTTCTCTCTGTACCTCACTCTGTATCTCTCTGTGTATCTATGTCTATCTCTCTCTGTATCTCTCTCTGCATCTCTCCCTGTACCTCTCTCTGTATCTCTCTCTGCATCTCTCTCTGTATCTCTCTCTCTGTATCTCTCTCTGTATCTCTCTCTGTATCTCTCTCTGTATCTATCTCTGTATCTCTCTCTGTATCTCTCTCTGATTCTCTCTCTGCATCTCTCTCTCTGTTTCTCTCTGTATTTCTCTCTCCCTCTGTATCTCTCTTTCTCTCTGTATCTCCCTCTGTATCTCTCTCTGTATCTCTCTCTGCATCTCTCCCTGTACCTCTCTTTGTATCTCTGTCTGTATCTCTCTCTGTATCTCTCTCTGTATCTCTCTGTCTCTGTATGTCTCTGTCTCTGCATCTCTCTGTCTCTGTGTCTCTCTGTCTTTGCATCCCTCTATCTCTGCATATCTCTGGCTCTGCATCTCTCTGTCTCTGTATCTGTGTCTCTGAATCTCTCTGTCTCTGAATCTCTCTGTCTCTGAATCTCTCTTTCTCTGAATCTCTCTATCTCTTCAACTCTCTCTCTCCGTATCTCTATGTCTCTGTCTCTGTATCTCTCTGTCTCTTAAGTCTCTGTCTCTGTATCTGTAACTATCGCTCTCTCTCTGGCTCACGCTGTATTTCTCTCTCTGTATCTCCCTCTATATCTCTCTTTGTATTTTGCTCAATATCTCTCTCTGTATCTCTCTATGTATCTCGAAGTATATCTCTCTCTATCTTTCTCTATATCTCGCTGATTATCACTCTTTGTAGCTATCTCTATATCTATCTCTCTATCTTTCTTTGGCTCTCTCTCTCTGTATCTCTCTCTGTATCTCTCGCTGTATCTCTCGCTGTATCTCTCTCTGCATCTCTCTCACTGCATCTCTCTCTGTCTCTCTCGCTGCATCTCCCTCTGTTTCTCAAACTGTATCTCTCTCTGTATCTCTCTCTGTACCACTCTCTGTCTCTCTCTCTGTCTCTCTCTCTGTATCTCTCTCTGTATCTCTCTCTGTATCGTTCTCTCTCTCGCTGTATCTTTCTTTCTCTCTGTATCTCTCTCTGTATCTCTCTGTGTATCTCCGTCTATCTCTCTCTGTATCTCTCTCTGGATCTTTCCCTGTACATCTCTCTGTATTTCTCTCTGTATCTATCTCTGTATCTATCTCTATGTATCTCTCTCTGTATCTCTCTCTGTATCTCTCTCCGTATCTCTCTCCGTATCGCTCTCTGTATCTCGCTCTGTATCTCTCTCTGCATCTCTCTCTGCATCTCTCTCTGTGTTTCTCTCTGTATCTCTCTACCTCCCTCTGTATATCTCTTTCTCTCTGTATCTCCCTCTGTATCTCCCTCTGTATCTCTCTCTGCATCTCTCCCTGTACCTCTCTATGTATCTCTCTCTCAGTATCTCTCTCTGTATCTCTCTCTGAATCTCTCTCTGTATCTCTCTCTGCATCTCTCTCTGCATCTCTCTCTGCGTCTCTCTCTGTATCTCTCTCTGTATCTCTCTCTCTCCCTCTGTATCTCTCTTTCTCTCTGTATCACTCTCTGCATCTCTCTCTGTATCTCTCTCTGTGTCTCTCTCAGCATCTCTCTCTGTATCTCTCTCTGTATTTCTGTCTTTCTGTCTCTGTATCTCTCTCTGCATCTCTCTCTGCATCTCTCTCCCTGTATCTGGCTCTCTGTATCTCTCTCTGTATCTCTCTCTCTCCCTCTGTATCTCTCTTTCTCTCTGTATCTCTCTCTGCATCTCTCTCTGTATCTCTCTCTGTGTCTCTCTCTGTATCTCTGTCTTTCTCTCTCTGTATCTCCCTCTGTACCTCTCTCTGCATCTCTCTCTCTGTATCTGGCTCTCTGTATCTCGCTTTGTATCTTTCTCTGTATCTCTAACTGTATCTCGCACTGCGTCTCTCTCTGTACCTCTTTGTATCTACTCTGTATCTCTTTCTCTCTGTACCTGTCTCTGTATCGCTCTCTGTATCTCTCTCTCTGCATCTCTCTCTGTATCTATCTTTGTAACTCTCTCTGTATCTCGCTCTGTATCTCTCTCTGTATCTCGCTCTGTATTTCTCTCTCTATCCCTCTCTCTCTATCTCTCTATGTATCTCTCTCTTTATCTCGCTCTGTATCTCTCTCAGCATCTCTCTCTGTATCTCTCTGTATCTCTCTCTCTGTATCTCTCTTTCTTTCTGTATCTCTTTCTGCATCTCTCTCCGTATCTATCTTTGTAACTCTCTCTTTATCTCGCTCTGTATCTCTCTCAGCATCTCTCTCTGTATCTCTCTGTATCTCTCTCTGTATCTCTGTCATTCTCTCTCTGTATCTCTCTCTGTATCTCTCTCTGCATCTCTCTCCCTGTATCTGGCTCTCTGTATCTCGCTTTGTATCTTTCTCTGTATCTCTAACTGTATCTCGCACTGCGTCTCTCTCTGTACCTCTTTGTATCTACTCTGTATCTCTTTCTCTCTGTACCTGTCTCTGTATCGCTCTCTGTATCTCTCTCTCTGCATCTCTCTCTGTATCTATCTTTGTAACTCTCTCTGTATCTCGCTCTGTATCTCTCTCTGTATCTCGCTCTGTATTTCTCTCTCTATCCCTCTCTCTCTATCTCTCTATGTATCTCTCTCTCTCTCTCTCTCTCTCTGTATCTCTTTCTCTCTGTACCTGACTCTGTATCGCTCTCTGTATCTCTCTCTCTGCATCTGTCTCTGTATCTCTCTCTGTATCTCTCTCTATATCTCTCTCTGCGTCTCTCTCTGTGTTTCTCTCAGTATCTCTCTCTCTCCCTCTGTATCTCTCTTTCTCTCTGTATCTCCCTCTGTATCTCTCTCTGTATCTCTCTCTGCATCTCTCCCTGTACCTCTCTCTGTATCTCTCTCTGTATCTCTCTCTGCATCTCACTCTCAGTATCTCTCTCTGTATCTCACTCTCAGTATCTCTCTCTGTATCTCTCTCTGTATCTCTCTCTGCATCTCTCTCTGCATCTCACTGCGCCTCTCTCTGTATCTGTCTCTGTATCTCTCTCTCTCTCTCTCTGTATCTCTCCTTCTCTCTGTATCTCTCTCTGCATCTCTCTCTGTATCTCTCTCTGTATCTCTCTCTGTATCTCTCTCAGCATCTCTCTCTGTATCTCGCTCTGTATCTCTCTCTGTATCTCTGTCTTTCTCTCTCTGTATCTCTCTCTGTATCTCTGTCTTTCTCTCTCTGTATCTCTCTCTGTATCTCTCTCTGCATCTCTCTCCCTGTATCTGGCTCTCTGTATCTCTCTTTGTATCTTTCTCTGTATCTCTCACTGTATCTCGCACTGCGTCTCTCTCTGTACCTCTTTGTATCTCTTTCTCTCTGTACATCTCTCTGTATCGCTCTCTGTACCTCTCTCTCTGCATCTCTCTCTGTATCTATCTCTGTAACTCTCTCTGTATCTCTCTCTGTATCTCTCTCTGAATCTCTCTCTGTATCTCTCTCTCTATCCCTCTCTCTCTATCTCTCTATGTATATCTCTCTCTCTCTGTCTCTCTCTCTGTATCTCTTTCTCTCTGTATCTCTCTCTGTATCGCTCTATGTATCTCTCTCTGTATCTCTCTCGGTATCGCCCTCTGCATCTCTCTCTGCATCTGTCTCTGTATTTCTCTGTATCTCTCTCTCTGCATCTCTTTCTGCATCTCTCTCTGTATCTCTCTCTGCATCTCACTCTGTATCTCTCTCTGTATCTCTCTCTGTATCTCTGTCTTTCTCTCTGTGTATCTCTCTCTGTATCTCTCTCTGCATCTCTCTCCCTGTATCTGGCTCTCTGTATCTCGCTTTGTATCTTTCTCTGTATCTCTAACTGTATCTCGCACTGCGTCTCTCTCTGTACCTCTTTGTATCTACTCTGTATCTCTTTCTCTCTGTACCTGTCTCTGTATCGCTCTCTGTATCTCTCTCTCTGCATCTCTCTCTGTATCTATCTTTGTAACTCTCTCTGTATCTCGCTCTGTATCTCTCTCTGTATCTCTCTCTGTATCTCTCTCGCTATCCCTCTCTCTCTATCTCTCTATGTATCTCTCTCTCTCTCTCTGTCTCTCTCACTGTATCTCTTTCTCTCTGTATCTCTCTCTGTATCGCTCTATGTATCTCTCTCTGTATCTCTCTCGGTATCGCCCCCTACATCTCTCTCTGCATCTATCTCTGTATCTCTCTGCATCTCTCTCTGCATCTCTCTCTGCATCTCTCTCTGTATCTCTCTCTGCATCTCTCTCACTGTATCTCTCTCTGTATCTCTCACTGTATCTCGCTCTGTGTCTCTCTCTGTATCTCTCTGCGTATCTCTCTCTGTATCTCTCTCTACATCTCTCTCTGCCTCTCTCTCTGTATCTCTATTTCTCTCTGTATCTCTCTCTGCATCTCACTCTGTATCTCTCTGCGTATCTCTCTCTGTATCTCTCTCTGCATCTCTCTCTGCATCTCTCTCTGTATCTCTCTCTGTATCGCTCTCTGTATCTATGTCTTTCTCCATCTGTATCTCTCTCCGTATATCTCTCTGTATCTCTCTCTGCATCTCTATCTGTATCTCTCAATGCATCTCTCTCTCTGCATCTCTCTCCCTGTATCTGGCTCTCTGTATCTCTCTTTTTATCTTTCTCTGTATCTCTCACTGGATCACGCACTGCGTCTCTCTCTGTACCTCTTTGTATCTCTCTATGTATCTCTTTCTCTCTGTACCTCTCTCTGTATCTCTCTCTGCATTTCTCTCTGCATCTCTCTCTGTGTCTCTCTCCGTATCTCTCTCTCTCTCCCTCTGTATCTATCTTTCTATCTGTATCTCTCTCTGCATCCCTCCCTGTATCTCTCTCCGTATCTCTCTCTGTATCTTTCTCTGCATCGCTCTCTGCATCTCTCTCTGTATCTCTCTCTGCATCTCTCTCCCTGTATCTGGCTCTCTGTATCTCGCTTCGTATCTTTCTCTGTATCTCTCTCTGTATCTCTATCTGTATCTCTCTCTGCATCTCTCTCTGTATCTCTCTCTGTATCTCTCTTTGCATCTCTCTCTGTATCTCTCAATGCATCTCTCTCTCGGTATCTCTCTCTCTCTATCTCTCTATGTATCTCTTTCACTCTGTATCTCTCTCTGCATCTCTCTCCCTGTATCTGGTTCTCTGTATCTCTCTTTGTATCTTTGTCTGTATCTCTCACTGGATCTCGCACTGCGTCTCTCTCTGTACCTCTTAGTATCTCTCTCTGTATCTCTTTCTCTCTGTACCTCTCTCTGTAACTCTCTCTGTATCTCGCTCTGTATCTCTCTCTGTATCCCTCTCTCTGCATCTCTCTGTGTATCTCTCTCTGTAACACTCTCTGTATCTCGCTCTGTATCTCTCTCTGTATCTCTCTCTGTTTCTCTGTCGCTATCCCTCTCTCTCTATCTCTCTATGTATCTCTCTCTCCCTGTCTCACTCTCTGTATCTCTTTCTCTCTGTATCGCTCTATGTATCTCTCTCTGTATCTCTCTCGGTATCGCCCTCTGCATCTCTCTCTGCATCTGTCTCTGTATCTCTCTCTGCATCTCTCTCTGCGTCTCTCTCTGTATCTCTCTGTATCTCTCTCTCTCCCTCTGTATCTCTCATTCTCTCTGTATCTCGTTCTGCATCTCTCTCTGTATCTCTCTCTGTATCTCTCTCTGCATCTCTCTCTGCATCTCTCTCTGTATCTCTCTCTGTACCTTTCTCTGTATCTCTGTCTTTCTCTCTGTATCTCTCTCTGTATCTCTCTCTGCATCTCTCTCCCTGTATCTGGCTCTCTGTATCTCGCTTCGTATCTTTCTCTGTATCTCTCTCTGTATCTCTATCTGTATCTCTCTCTGCATCTCTCTCTGCATCTCTCTCTGCGTCTCTCTCTGTATCTCTCTGTATCTCACTCCTTCTGTATCTCTCTTTCTCTCTGTATCTCTCTCAGTATCTCTCTCTGCATCACTCTCCCTGTATCGGGCTCTCTGTATCTCGCTTTGTGTCTTTCTCTGTATCTCTCACTGTATCTCGCACTGCGTCTCTCTCTGTACCTCTTTGTATCTCTCTCTGTATCTCTTTCTCTCTGTACCTGTCTCTGTATCTCTCTCTGTATCTCACTCTGTATCTCTCTCTGTACCTCGCTCTGTATCTCTATCTCTATCCCTCTCTCTCTATCTCTCTATGTATCTCTCTCTCTGTATCTCTTTCTCTCTGTACCTCTCTCTGTATCGCTCTCTGTATCTCTCTCTCTGCATCTCTCTCTGTATCTCTCTCTGTATCTCTCTCTGTATCTCTCTTTGCATCTCTCTCTGCATCTCTCTCTCTCTCTCTCTCTGTATCTCTCTCTGTATCTCTCTCTGTATCTCTCTCTGTATCTCTCTCTGTATCTCTCTCTGCATCTCTCTCTGTATCTCTCTGTATCTCTCTCTCTCCCTCTGTATCTCTCTTTCTCTCTGTATCTCTTTCTGCATCTCTCTCTGTATCTCTCTCTGTATCTCCCTCTGTATCTCTCTCTGTATCTCTCTCTGCATCTCTCTCTCTCTCTCTCTCTGTATCTCTCTGTGTATCTCTCTCTGTATCTCTCTCTCTCTATCTCTCTCTGTATCTCTCTCTGCATCTCTCTCTGTATCTCTCTCTGTATCTCTCTCTGTATCTCTGTCTTTCTCTCTCTGTGTCTCTCTCTGTATCTCTCTCTGCATCTCTCTCCCTGTATCTGGCTCTCTGTATCTCCCTTTGTATCCTTCTCTGTATCTCTCACTGGATCTCGCGCTGCGTCTCTCTCTGTACCTCTTTGTATCTCCCTCTGTATCTCTTTCTCTCTGTACCTCTTTGTATCTCTCTCTGTATCTCTTTCTCTCTGTATCTCTCTCTGCATCTCTCTCTGCATCTCTCTCTGTATCTCTCTCTGCATCTCTCTCTGTCTCTCTCTCTATATCTCTCTCTGTATCTCTCTCGCTCTATCTCTCTCTGTATCTCTCACTTATCTCGCACTGCGTCTCTCTCTGTACCTCTTTGTATATCTCTCTGTATCTCTTTCTCTCTGTACCTCTCTCTGTGTCGCTCTCTGTATCTCTCTCTCTGCATCTCTCTCTGTATCTATCTCTGTAACTCTCTCTGTATCTCGCTCTGTATCTCCCTCTGTATCTCTCTCTGTGTCTCACTCTCTATCCCTCTCTCTCTATCTCTGTATCTCTCTTTCTCTCAGTATCACTCTCTGCATCTCTCTCTGTATCTCTCTCCGTATCTCTTTTCAAGTTATCCCCCGGTATAACCCATACCTTCACCGAAGATTTAATGTACTTACCACTTCGTACCATCGATCCTGGGTAAGTACGTAAAGCAGATTTTGGAATATCTCGTTCTGCATCTCTCTCTGTATCTCTCTCTGTATCTCTCTCTGCATCTCTCTCTGCATCTCTCTCTGTATCTCTCTCTGTACCTTTCTCTGTATCTCTGTCTTTCTCTCTGTATCTCTCTCTGTATCTCTCTCTGCATCTCTCTCCCTGTATCTGGCTCTCTGTATCTCGCTTCGTATCTTTCTCTGTATCTCTCTCTGTATCTCTATCTGTATCTCTCTCTGCATCTCTCTCTGCATCTCTCTCTGCGTCTCTCTCTGTATCTCTCTGTATCTCACTCCTTCTGTATCTCTCTTTCTCTCTGTATCTCTCTCAGTATCTCTCTCTGCATCACTCTCCCTGTATCGGGCTCTCTGTATCTCGCTTTGTGTCTTTCTCTGTATCTCTCACTGTATCTCGCACTGCGTCTCTCTCTGTACCTCTTTGTATCTCTCTCTGTATCTCTTTCTCTCTGTACCTGTCTCTGCATCTCTCTCTGTATCTCTCTCCGTATCTCTTTTCAAGTTATCCCCCGGTATAACCCATACCTTCACCGAAGATTTAATGTACTTACCACTTCGTACCATCGATCCTGGGTAAGTACGTAAAGCAGATTTTGGAATAACCACTATTTCAGGTTAAAACTTTTAAGTTATTTTATTATTATATATTTTTTCTCTTTTTAAAAGATGCACTCACTGTTTTTACAGAAAAGTACAAAGACCTTGCTTCTGGATCCTTCTGGTTGGTTGAAGGGACCTTCAGGCCCAACTTAACGATCAATCTTCTTTAAAGTCTGGTCTTCTTTAGATGTATCAGCTATTTTAGCTCGGCTGCTCTGCCCTGTCCATTTCCCATGGCCGAGCTGCCTGTGACTAGCTGCGTGTTCCTTCTCTCTATCTCTGAGTTCTGCTTCTGGATCTGGATCTGGATCTGAATCTGATAGTTCCTGCCTTGTCTCAAGGTTTATATTTGCTTTCTAACAATTAAGTTTTTTGATGTTATTGTAAAGTAACTCTTAGTTTCTTTGATTGTAAAAAGGACCTTTGATCTGAACCTTTTAATCCAATTAAGTATTCGTTTTTACATGACTGCATCTCATAGATCTGATTACATTGTTTCCTTTGTGATGTTCAAAATGCTTTGATTTCAAGAGGTGTTACTTTTAATTCCTGTAATGTTTATAGTTTTATTTTCCAATTGTGTCAGCTCAATTTTGACTTTGATTTTGGCTTTACATTAAGTTTCTCGTAGACTGATAAGTCTCCAGTTTTCTTTAATTTACCTGGTATTAGCACATTTTCACACCTAGAACCTCATCCTTTCCTTTCCAGATCCTTACTAAGTTAGTTACTTTCAATGAAGGTGTGAGCCATTGTTTTTGGCTTCATTCAAAATCCTGTTCGTCTTGTTTGCTCAGCCTGCTTGACCAAGGCTATCTGCATTTTACAATCCTCCTGGCAGCTGCTGTTAACCCTTTGTGGGATCTTTCCCTGTATCCTCTCATGTTTCTCTCAGACCAGATATTGCCAGACTTCCATGTTTCAAAGACACATCTTTCCATATTTTCAATAACACCCTGTGTTGACATTTGAAACATAACTATATCATTTGATCAATTAGCCCCCCATCTAATTGTACTGACTAACATTTATCCCCGATCTTTCTCATTTGTATGTATGTTTTGTGATTTTAAATTGTGCACCGAAATCACCTCGTAAATGTATCCATATGACAGACCAGTGTCTTTTTTCATTCTTTCCTCAAGTCCAATTACCGTGAACCATAGCCGCAGTTGCTCAGGAAGGTAACACAATAGCAAGACCCGTGTTCCACTACCTCCAAAGCATTTTACTCCCTTGGGGTAGCAGCACCGTAGAAGTCTCCTCATGTCCCTTAGAAACAGCACAGAACTCAGGAACCAAAAAGTATTTTGTCCATCACTGGCTGTTAAGTGTCTCATGTTTCTGTCATCCAAATTGCTTTCCGTTTCTCATCGGAATGGTAAATTATGATATCATGTATCAACCCTTGCTTCATTAATTTTCAGGTTCAATCAATCCTGCTTCTACCCCTGACTTCTCCCACATTAATGTCTAACATTGTCCAGAACCATGTATGTCTGCCAACCCCTGGTGTACATGAGAGAATATCTTTCTGACGAACTTCCTTCAAATCCCTTTTGTCTATTATAA